>NC_092580.1:18462500-18778333 GCF_037975245.1 Apostichopus japonicus
ATGTGTTTGCATGCTTGTAAGTGTGAGTGAGCAAAAAGGTTTGTTGCGAACTCCGCCTACACCGAAAGTTCGATCAAGTTCAAACTTAGTGGGTAGGTGCCTGGCCATGTAAACTCGTGCCTGCGTGATTGAGGACGTCATAGGTCAAAGGTCAAGAAATCTAAAAATTGGTTTTTAACTATATTCTGCTTGTCAACATGTGGACAAAGGCATTCAACCACAAGATATGTATAGAGAAAGATGAGACGAATTTTAAAATAGTGCAGTTTTTTTGGTGTTTAGGGTCGAGAACAAAGGTCAATTGAGGTCAATTTGGTCTATATTATGCGAAAAGTGTGTCGCGAACTCCCCCTACTCCGTAAGTCTGGTCAAGTTCAAACTTGCTATCTGAACAAACGACATACCTTTTAGCTAAATTAAGAAGCCAAGAGTAAAGTCATGTAGGAAATTAGATTTGCAACTCCATGGACTGCCCTCTTGTTTCGTTGTAACACTGTTTCCTAAAATGTGTGTTATTGGAATTTAAGTCTGGAACGGGAAGTATAACATAACTGAGCATTTGAGAATTTATTTATTAACATATCAGGCCCCAACCCCCTCCACACCGCAACCCAAAGACAGGAGGATCTTTTGACCCTCCTCCTCCTCCTCCTCCTCCTCCTCCTCCTCCTCCTCCTCCTCCTCCTCCTCCTCCTCCTCCTCCTCCTCCTCCTCCTCCTCCTCCTCCTCCTCCTCCTCCTCCTCCTCCTCCTCCTCCTCCTCCTCCTCCTCCTCCTCCTCCTCCTCCTCCTCCTCCTCCTCCTCCTCCTCCTCCTCCTCCTCCTCCTCCTCCTCCTCCTCCTCCTCCTCCTCCTCCTCCTCCTCCTCCTCCTCCTCCTCCTCCTCCTCCTCCTCCTCCTCCCCCTCCTCCTCCTCCTCCTCCTCCCCTCCTCCTCTTCCTCCTCCTCCTCCTCCTCCTCCTCCTCCTCCTCCTCCTCCCCCTCCCCCTCCTCCTCCTCCTCCTCCTCCTCCTCCCCCTCCTCCTCCTCCTCCTCCTCCTCCTCCTCCCTCTCCCCCTCCCCCTCCCCCTCCACCTCCTCCTCCTCCTCCTCCTCCTCCTCCTCCTACTCCTCCTCCTCCTCCCCCTCCTCCTCCTCCTCCTCCTCCTCCCCCTCCTCCTCCTCCTCCTCCTCCTCCCCCTCCTCCTCCTCCTCCTCCACCTCCTCCTCCTCCTCCTCCTCCTCCTCCTCCTCCGACGATTAAGACATATAGGGGGCAGGATGTTAGAGGTGAGTTGCGATAGCGAGGAACTGGTTCCCCAATAGTGTATATATCTTATTTGCTTTTTCACTCTCAGAGTCGTTTCCAAGTCGTTTGTAGGGTTAGACTCGGACATATAGGAGATAGAAAATGTATATACAATTTTTACCATACAATATAGTATACAAAGGGAGCAGGGAAATGCATTGTGCTATATAAAAGCCATTAAATTGCAATTGTGAATAAAGGCACAAAATTATTTTTGATATGTCTAAGACCGTTAAAATACATTATTATCAATCGAGGTTATATTTATATGTGCAAGTTTGGAGATGTGTATCACCGCTTGACTGGTATTTATAGTCTTACACAGCTATAACTCTGCCTAAAGATTCTGTAACGACTTTTTTTTCGATTATTAAAGCTATGGTCATGCTCATTATCTGGAATATTTTTTTTCATTGGTTATCTTATAATTCTTATACTTATCATTATAAGCTTTTGATAAATGACCTGCTACTGCTAATTACTCACTCGACCTTGATATCGACATCAATAAATTACTTACTCAAGTTTGATAATCTCAAATGATATAACCTTCAACTTTTTGTTTACATCATTATTCCCAAAATTTTCTTAAAGAAGAGCGTTCAAACAAAGAAAACAGAAAAATATCCATTTCTTACCTTGAAGAAACTGTTCCACAAACAACAAGTTTAAAATTGTGTTAGACCATGGTTAGACTTAGTTTATAGGGTTGTTGCTGTATATTTTAATATAATTGGAAAGCTTGACATGTATTAGACACTGTTTCTTTATTCTCTCCTGCATGGTAGATAAATTATTGTGACGAATTACGTTTTTTTCTTATATATAAGAATTAACATATGCGTCAAGGTTAATGAATACAAATCAAACTTAATTGAGAAATTTCGTCTTTTGAAAGAAAATGTCAAAGGGTATAAAACGGAATTACAACTGCCGGTAAATATGTCAAGCTATAAGAACGAGAATTCTGGTACAATACTGTCTATAGCCGCACAAAAAAAAAAAATACCGAAGTAGCTACTTATTTACAAATTATGCAACTTTAAAGTGAATACATGAATAATGGATGAATTAAACATATCATTGAGAAATAACATCTCCGGAAGGAATAGGTCAATAGGTCATATAGACATATAACACGTAACAACGTAAAACGATTTATAAAGAGAAACTGCTGTCATGTGCAAAACTTACGTAAGTTCGAGCTTGTTTACCCAGAGTATGTTTAAGATTATCACATTTTCTGCTGTATTGTGCATCTTGATATAGGTGCCCTTGTGCCGTCTTATTAAATCAAGAAATTTAACTTGTTGCTTTTTCATCGAATCACTCCTGTGACGCATAAATACATAAATGAATACATGAATATATGAATGTATTCAACATATTACTGAAAAGAACAACTAAATGAACGCATTAAACATAACTGAAAAAGACCAACTTTGGGGCCGAATACATGAGTAAATACGGAAGTTGTTAATGTTTAAAGAATCCGTGTAGCCTAGTATCTCAATAATCACACCCCTTCCCCATATTATAGTAGCAAGCTAACAAGGAGCGAAAAGCACAATATGTGGCCACACTGCAGAACGTAAGCATGCCAATGAAACACTTGGCCAATACAGGGGTGTTTTTGTTTTGTCGTATATTTTAGTTGGAGGGGTGGGCGGAGATAAAATGGTTTGGGGTGTGGCTTCATATGGTGAACGTGTGGGATCCCGACTATTTCTTTAAATATTTAAGCCATTAATCCATTTCAATATGAGGGGGGGGGGGGTAGGGGTGGGCGAGGATAACGCGGAGTACGTCAGATGGCGTATTGTACTTATTCTACCGTTATTCTGTTCAAGTTCCGTTGTTCTACATAGCTAAATGTGAAAAACGTGAGGAACCCTCGGCAGAGATAATTCATTCCTGATACTATATAAATGTAACCAAAAATTCCCATATTTTGGGTTACATACATTTTTCACATTAGGAGTGTTAGCTCAGTGGTTAACGCCGGTGCCTTCCAATCGAGTCACTCCAAGATTAATGTATGTCGTCCAGTTACAGAGTTGTTGACAATTGACAATTCATAAATATGAATCTAAGAGACTGACTTCGGTCAGCTTGCGGCTTTGATAAGCCAATGTGGCTACTTCGCGAGTTCCTGCTTGCAGGAGGATCTAAAATACATACAATACAATGCAATGCAATGCAATACATAAAATACAAACATACTGTAACATACATACATATAAACATACATACATAGGTAGGCCTACGCGTTGGTTCAAACATTGGAATTCAAGTTTACCAAGTTTCAATCACAAATGTTCGTCTGAACACGAATAATGGGTATTTTTCATCCGATTTGACCGCTTGGGTCACAGAAAAACTGACAGCCCGATCGGGAGATTAACTTCCATGCACATGACTGAACATGTTGCAAGGACCGACCATCATGTTGTTTATTACACAATAGTCGTACATTTGTGTTTATCACTGCGTATTTGAAATAAATCACTGCAGCGCCGCTATATGTAGACGACGTTTTATCATATACTTACCGTAAGTATTACATATTTTATCATCCGCATTTATGGGATAATATTTTGGGAGGGCCATGCAGAGGCTAATGAAATTCTTATGATGAAGGGGTGTAGGTCTACAGCCTGAGGGGCATTGAAGCCGATACTCATGTAGGGGACCTGTGGATTCTAGGGCTTCCCGAAAATAGAAATAACGTTAAAAGTTTAGACGTCAAGTGGAGCATATAAACTAAGGTCTATAATTTAGAACTAAACACAAGGTTGTGCTTGTAAAATACTGTAATACTTCCAATACTGAATGTTAAACTTGGCCCAAGTTGTACGAAAAAGTGTGTATTTAAATCTCTTCAATTTTGCAGCTCGTTAGTATGTCTACACACTGTACTCGATGCAGTTCTACATAAACATAATTAAGTTAAAAGTTGTTCTAATTTAAAGTTACATGCGTAAGTCAAGCACTAGTCGATTCCATTTCCTTTCTTGTCTTTTCCTCTGCTAAACTTTAAAACTAAACTGTACGTAAAAATTGGATTCCATCCTATTAACAAAGATAGCAACCAGATGCATTCAAAGGTAACCGAACAATCACCTCCATCATGATGGGGATGAGATCTGATTGTTCTTATTTGTACGGAAGCTTAAAGTTCCATCTACATAAGAAAACTTGGCCCCAATAAGTCAACATTTTTCAGTAAATTTACTGAAAAAAATATTGACTTATTATGACCAAGGTTTTCTTATGTTGACGGTCAATTTACTGAAAAATGTTGACTTATTGGGGCAAAGTTTTACTTATCTTAATGGCACTTTTAAGCACACGTATATTTGTATAAAACAATTGTGTGATCTATCTGGAGATAAGCCGAGCTGCAGAGACCAGCTAGCTGATCCTGAAGTGTAACGTACTGTTCTATTGCCGACTGGTACTTGCGCTGCAGTTTCGCAGATCTCAGCTCACACATTGGAAGTACAACGAAGTTGCGTTAGTATACTTGTTGGGTGAATCAAAGTTGCGGGTAAGGATTCTGTAAGCTGTAGTTTTAGTAACAAAGTTTGTACCGGTATCTTTCACCGCTTATGGAAGACTAGAAATGTTAAGCAGGGGAACCTAGCCTAACTTAATGCAAATTGTGATCAAGAACATTAGACGGTTCTGCATAGGCATAGGCTCGGCCTTACTTTGGCCTAGGCCTACTGAGGTGCTGCCTTACTTAAATTAGATTAACGCTAGCCATATAGTATCCTCTGGGTTCCAACAATGCTCATACACTATTTATTCTTCTAGCTTTAGGTCGAGGCTATTATTACCATGATTAAATGTTGAGAGTGCCTGTGAGTGTAAAGTATTTTTTCACAAGAGTCTTTATTATGCGTTCTCCTGTAGCCTATTTTACTAATAGTTAACAGGAAGACATTGTTCTGTAACATAGGTGCAAGTGTAAATGTAAGGCCCTAAGTTATGTTATACATAATATTGCATATCTAATACAATGCCATGCATAGCATACAATACAATACAACTACTCCAAATAAAAGGAAAAAAGTTTTCTCAGATGAATATTAGATCTACATACTTCAGTAAGGATTGTGTGTCCAGCAAATAATTTAGCTGGTATACCATATAATTGCATAAGTGCATTCTTCTGCTTCTATGTATTTTTAATTTCCCCTCATTGTCTTTGAAAATTTGTTGTTCAGTAGTTTGGTACTCATTTTGGCTTTAAAGATACATGTATCAGTGCACAGTACATCGTTTAAATTGTATTTTAGCACTTTATCTACTCAACTGTAGTCATATCTCTCTCTCTACATTGTTACGTGGGGGTGCTCCAGCTTAATTAGTTCAGTGCTTCGTTATTAAATAAGTAGAATTCTATTTAGAGATAACAAGGTATAACGTTTCATTACTGTCTGCATGTTGTAGCGACAAGAAGAAACCTTCACCAACGAAAAGTTAACTTTTGCAGAGCGCTGCACGCGGTTTGGGGCGAGTCTTCAATGTCTTTAAGTCATTACAACTTCCTGAGAAGGGGGGATAACCACCCTGTGACATAAACTCCTGGTCATAGACTCTTTTACTTATAATTACTAAGGCACATAGAAGAGAGTATGACTAACCACATTTTAATACAAATGAGATACAATAGGTTGTTATCTGTGGTTAAGCCAGGCGCGGCGGAACGGAAAAATTATTGGGGGGGGGGGGGGCTAATGTGTGGAGACTATCTAAGCGGAGGGCCACCACCGGTTGGCGCGGAGCGTACAAGAAAATTTTGGGTTTTTTCAAACCCCCAGATGGCCGGAAACGGCACTTCCCGAGTGTTTTATGCTGCGAATACCTAGCCCTAAAATATGGATCTCAAGCCTGCAATTTCTCAGATTGCACGTAAAAGTCTGTAAAAAGATTGTAATTTGTATATTCAATGGTGAGAGTAGCTATTACTCGTAGTGTACTCGCAAAGACGTTTTTGAGTGTAGTAAGGGCAGTGGCGGAGCTAGGGGTATTGGTCAGGGGGGTCAAGAATGGTCTGTAGGGACGCTTTCGACACTATCTAAGCGGAGCGCCACCACAGGTTGGCGCGGAGCGTACAGAAAATTTTTGAGTAAAGTTACTCCCTAGATTGCAGGAAATGACCCTTTCCGGGCCTTGCTAATTTGCAGATAAACGGAGAATAAATAGGTGTCGTCGCCATTTTGTCGGAAAATTATACACCAACAGAATATGACAAATGTCTATAGGTATATGAGAGCGCAATAAAATAGTCAATAATCGCGAATAAGTTAAAAGTAGTGAAAAGCTGAAAAGGGCGCCAGCAGTCCATTTGAGTCCGTCAGGAGGGGGGGGGGGGTGGATCCGCCCCCTGACTGTATATATGGACGCTCCGCCACTAAGTAAGGGGATGTTGGAGAACTGGCTGAAATGAGGCATTTGTCATTGGCCTAAGACGAAGTTGTGTTACGCTTACCGGTACTCACACTCACTGCTTCCACTTTTCACGGGGCGTGAAGACGCGGTTGGGGTGACAATGTGGTCTATAGCCAGGGGACGGGCCGAGGGACCAGGGTCCCCCAGCAATTACTAAAATTATTACACCTATATAGTATACGTGTGCATCGGACAGATCGACAAGTATGCATTGAAAAATGGGCAGATGCACGTTTCGGAGCCTTGGTAAATATTGGGGGGGGGGGGGGCTTATCATGCATTTGCCCCCTCAACTTTTTCATTGGGGGGGCTGAGCCCCCCCAAGCCCCCCCCCCCCCCGGTTCCGCCGCCACTGGGTTAAGCATGATATTTCATGGACTTAAGACAAAGAGGTCTTACACGACTATGATGTGGGTGAGGGGTGAATAAACTCGGGAAGAGGAAGTAAGTAGTTACTCTTAAGACAAAGAGGCATGAAAGCATGTATGCTTAAAGTGATATGATGGGGATATATAACTACATAGTTACATTACCATCGTATATAATCTCTTGTTCTCATCATTAATTAAGCTACAAAATGGCTTCCAAGAAGGCAAAGACTGAAGAGAAAGTGGTTACAACGTTTAGGGAGTATCTTAGATGCAAGACGGTCCATCCAGAACCCGTTTACGGTAAGTGAAAGTGAAAAGACAGTAACAGACATTGTGCCATTATTTGAATATACAGACCGTGCAGGATGCAGCAAACCGTATACGTGTTGCTGTGATGTGACCATAACTTGTGGGAGAACCTCAGAATAGTAAACCAGTCATGTTATGCCGGTAAGTGAAGGTACACTGACAATTTTAATGTGAAAACATATGATTAATTTTATTCCTCCAGATGGTGCTGTGAAATTGCTGTTAAGCATTGGAGAAGAAGCAGGCCTAGAGTGCCAATCTTTTAAAGTAAGTTTCAACATATTTTGGCGGCATTGATGTCGAGAACTGTCCTATGTATGAAAGATTTGAAGGTTTTATGTAAGTAAACAATTATATTAATATGTTAATATTAATTGTGTAGTGTATCATTTTAAAGCACTTTTGATAGAGTATTTTTTTGTGTGTGTGTGTTTCATTTGCTGCTGTTTAGTATTGCAATGTCCACTTTAATATAGGTTGGTATGTGTTACAAGTGCTCTTCATTACATTCCATTGACTTTGTGCATTTTCTTTTTTCAGCTGAAGACAGGAGATCCAGTCGTGATCATGAAGTGGGAAGGAACAGATCCATCATTGAAGTGTCTCCTTCTAAATTCTCATATGGATGTTGTACCAGTCTACATGGTATGTTTTCTGGTTTTTCCTTTGAAGAAACTTTCAGGTGAAGAGAAAGAATTGGTGTTTGGAAGCAGATCAAGGGTTGGATGAATAGAAGGACCAGGGTTGCCAAAGTAATACAAGAAAAGAGGAAACACACAATGTCTGCCTGCTTCCAAAGTGACACACTAATCAACTTGAGGTAATTGACACCTGACACCCCCCCCCCCCCCACTCCTCTCTTCCCAACACAAAGTAAAAATATGGAGTGCCACACTTGTGAAGAGTTATCTATGCAAGGATTAATTTATCTTTATTCTCTGCAAATTTCTGCCTTCAAAAGGTGAATTCTGATTTGACTTTGCTAAAATTCTTTTACTACTGGTAATGACCGGTGCAAGTTTATAGGTCACATGCAAAATGATTTCCATGTGATTGTTTACAATTGTTGAACCTCTACAGTTGTGGTTATGAACACTGCACAGAAATCCTCTCCTACGTATGACAAAGCCAAAGTGTGTTGGGTTTTCTAGACTGCAACAGTTGCGACAATAAGACTGGCTATTGTAATTCTTGGTAAGTCGTGGTCTATTCACAAACGTGAGGTAATAAGACGAACAAGCTTGGGCAGGTCATGTTCAGTTTGGGGGAAGGGGGTGGGTGTCCCGCTTTACCGTTTGGCTTTCATGTGATTTTGTCTGTAACGAGCGAGTTTCTTGTGTGTTTGTGTCCGACAGGAGCACTGGAAGTGGGATCCATTTGGTGCTGAGAAGAGCGAAGAGGGTAACATCTACGCCAGAGGAACTCAGGTAGATATTGCCATATATATGAGCAATAAGTACTGGCTAATTGCACAATCATACCATGGGAAAAGAAATAGTGAAATATGGGTGCGGTTCTGAACAAAATGACAGAACAACATACAAACGATTGCTCTAAAACATAAGGACACATGATTTATAATGGCGGATAAGACATGCTGAAAGAGGTTGTTTTTCTTCATTTGAAGAAGTTGTAGTCTTACAGGTGTTGTTTTTGAGGATTAACTCTACTGTTTTTATCTCAATACATTACATGTATAGAGATATTGTAACAGTAAGTGGAACTCTCTCTTCTCTTAAAAATTTTTCAGCGTCTTCATATAAAGTTCTTTTTCTCTGGAATTTTCAGAGCAAGCATATATCATATAGGCCAACAAAAGTTACTATTTTTTATTCAAGAATTTTATCTCATTCTATGACTTTTTCACCGATTTATGTCCAAATCGGGCCAATTTGGACTGAAATACAGTTGAAACAACGCATTTTTGCACACGCTCCAAAACTTATGTTTTATGAAAGAGAATAGAATAGAATTGTCTTTCAACAGTGGTATCGTCTAAAATAGGGTCCTATGTATTATATATTTTATTAACATTTTAAACTTTCATTTGTTGTTTACAGGTAGGTATTAATAAAAATTTTAGTAGCTGTATATGACATTTTATGGCTTTTATTTGCTTTATTTCATGCTTAAATGATTTTTCTTTCTTAAAACAACACTGAGCTGCCGCCCCTACTTTTAGTAAAAAGATCCGTTTTTGATGATTAAGCCCCGCCTCCAATTCTGGTTTATAGCAGATTGGCTATGACTCATGGACAGCTACATGTTAGATATACGAAAATGGCTACACTCGCGACCAATTTTCTTTACCGTAGTTAGGTACGCAAGGTGTTGTGTATTGCATGCTAAATGCACACATTGTGTACTTTTGAATTTTGCGTAGTGCATTTAATTAATATTAGGCCTTCGGTTTTGTAACATACATTTAAGGATAGTACTGGGGTTCAGGTAGCTTTTCAGAGCAAGGCCATGATAAGTTTGTTTGATTGCCCTTCATATATTTTTGTATAATTACGTTTACACATCGTTGTACTTCTGAAGGCTACTTACTGTAGGCCTAATGCATTTAAAAAATATATATATAGGCCTAGGCCCCCTTACCTAGGCCTATTAGGCTTTCAAACGGGTGTAGATAATCCCGGGCATCCTTTCATTATGACGGTTGGCTTGGTCGCAGGTGACGAAGAATGCTATGACCTATTTTCAGGTAAGTCGAATTAATAATTGCCCGTCTACTACCCTATCTTACCCTATCTTGCACTACCATCCTCCTCTGTTGCTCCAATTCGATAAGGCAAAATAAAGGCTCAATAATGGGTATAAAGTTATAATTTTAGTCATATTTAACGGTATTAAAAGTGCATTCTCAATGTTATTCTGCGACCAATGGTGATTGTATTGTGGTTCTTTCACATCATAGCATCCTCTGATTTCATAATACGGACAGTGAACGTAAATTAACGATGAATACACATGCTATACCACGGTTTCCTTGTATTTTAGCCATAAAACACTGTCATATTGTACAAACGTCGTGCCACAGTATTTTACGTCAAAACACACACACACACACACAACAATGTACTGTTGAGTAACTTTGTTAACGGTGCACAGTGTTTAACTCATTTACGCCCTGATTGGTAACAATGCTGTAATTATTTTAGTAATACAATACTCTACGCAGCTTGGCCTAGCATCTGAAGAAATTTAAAACTCTGTGTCTATTTAATACTGGGTAAGAGGGGAGGATCCAAGACTTTATAAAGAATGGATGTTACGTTGGGTTCGTTGCAGCCCATATAGCAGGTGAACCCCCCCGATAACAAATATAACGATAACGAATATTCTGAGGCATATTTGTACTATAAATTAGAAATATAATGTGGCTGAAACGTAAATTAGGAATATAATTTGGCTGAAACGTAAATTTGTTCTAATGACTTAGTTTTTGTGTGAGGTTGAAAGAGGGGCTGAGGGGGGGGGGGGGCTTGTGTAACCCCACATTCTTGTATCCGCACCTGAGCAATCAACGATGGGATCAATGGAAGGATCATCCAAACTTACCACAATGATTGTCTTCTGAAAATACTTAAACTTGTAAGGATTTAAAGCAGCTTACTTGAGTGACTCAGTTTACGTGAACATTACGAAGTAAAATGTGGACATTTAAAGAACAAATATGGATTCATAAGCAAGATTAAGTAATTATTTGAGACGTTTGGATGAGTATTTCAGATACCAATAAGAGATCCCTGAGGGTCACATACAACAAATAAATCCCCGAATATGAATTTGGTTTGAATGACTCTGTTATGAAGCGTTTTGAAATTTTGTCATTATTGACCGTTACCCGTTTGGATTGTAAAATTTAACTGAAATCATAATTGTGCCTCAAAACACGTACAAAGTGGAAATCTTTATTAACCTTCGAGCGTGGGCAATTTGTACTTTTTACAGATTATTTTTGTGTCCAGATTGGTTCTTTCTATACACAAGTTGAACATGAATATTTTCAAAAACAGTCATATTAATAGAAATTTAAAACTGGCATGCATGAGCGTATATAATCCTTTATTTATTACCGAGGATCAACATTTACCATACCACTGTCTTCTTTGTCTTCAATGTTTTAGATCTGTTCGATCCGGTTATCAGTGCGCGTCATAGTGGTTATCCACCCCATGCAAAGCATAAGACAAATTTGAATCACAAAGAACTGAAGGGAGGTGACGAATTGGATCCAAAGTACGTGCTTTCTTGCCGAGTACGGACTGGAAGATGTCTCAGAGGATATGGACTGCCTCCCCACTGTTCCAGAGCAGAGAGGAGGGATGTTGAGCAAATACTATGTGAAGCTCTCGCAACTCTAGATGGACCTCTGCAAGGCAAATATTATCCGCTCAAAGGTAAAGTTATTTTTGATATTTGATACGATACTGTTGATTTAGATGGATATATTGTAAGATAAAACCGGCCAAGCAACTTTTGAAGGCAATGAAAGCAAAACAACGATAAAGTATTTTAATGAATCTTGTCAAGCTGCCCATGTTGGCATCACAAGGTCAATAGTGCCACTTTTTGTTTCCTTTTAGGCGCATATAAACTCGTTTGGTAACGTTAAAGTCAGTGACAAATCAAAAATCTTGATATTTCTGGTGATATTGACATGAAGTATATGTCATTTCTTTCTCTTTGCAGGAATGACGTCAGAAGAACAAGACCGTATGATTGATGACCACTTCCTCTTTGATAAACCAGTTTCTCCTCTCCTCTTGTCGGCTCGCATGGCACGCGATTGGCCAGATGCTCGTGGAATCTTTCACAACAAGGATAAAAACTTCCTGGTTTGGATTAACGAAGAAGATCACAGCAGAGTTATCTCGATGGAACTCGGCGGGAACATGACGAGAGTGTTTGGGAGGTTCTGTGATGGTCTCAATAAAGTGGAGGCTGCATTGAAAGCAAAAGGACACAGTTTTATGTGGAATGAGCACCTTGGGTACGTCTTAACCTGTCCATCTAATCTCGGTACCGGTGTCCGCGCTGGTGTCCACGTCAAGATTCCCAAGTTTAGTGAGCACCCCAAATTCGCAGACACTTTGGCTAAACTCCGGCTGCAAAAACGAGGTACGGGAGGAGTAGATACAGCTTCTACCGATGGCACATTTGATATATCCAATCTTGATCGCCTAGGTACTTCTGAAGTCGAGCAAGTACAGGGTGTCGTGAACGGGGTCGCTCTGCTGGTAAAGATAGAGAAGGCTTTAGAGAACGGCAAAGATATTACCAGTTTACTTCCAAAAGACGATACGGTGATTGTTGCTAAAGGTATACCGGATCTTTCAAAACACAATAACCACATGGCACATTGCCTTACACCACAAATCTGGAACAATCTTCAAAACCTTAAAACTCCAAACGGTGTAACCTTGGTGGATTGTATACGAACGGGTGTGCTGAACCCAGGACATCCTCATATCATGACAGTTGGTATGGTGGCAGGTGATGAGGAATCATACGACGTGTTTGCAGAGCTATTTGATCCCGTCATTGATGCTCGCCATGGAGGTTACTCTAAAGAACAGAAACACCTGACTTGTCTAGACCCATCGAAGTTGAAAGGTGACACGTTCGACTCCAAGTACGTTTTATCGTGCAGAGTCAGAACCGGCCGGAGTATACGCGGTTACTCTTTACCCCCACACTGCACGAAAGGAGAGAGAGCTGCTGTCGAAGCCATCACGACTGAAGCGTTAATGGAACTAGCTGGAGACTTTGCCGGAACGTACTATCCACTAGAGGGCATGACCGAAGAAGTTCAAGAAAAACTGATCGAAGACCACTTTCTCTTTGATAAACCAGTTTCACCATTGCTAACTGCATCCAGGATGCATCGCGACTGGCCACATGCTCGTGGAATTTGGCACAACGTCAACAAAAACTTTCTGGTTTGGGTCAATGAAGAAGATCATATGAGAGTCATTTCAATGGAAACTGGTGGTAACATGCGACGGGTATTTGAAAGATTCTGTAATGGCCTCAAGAAAGTGGAAGACCTAATTAAAAAGAAAGGAAAAGAATTCATGTGGAATGAGCATCTTGGATATGTATTGACATGTCCTTCAAATCTAGGTACTGGATTACGAGGTGGAGTTCATCTTAAAGTACCACTGCTTAGCCAAAAACAGTGTTTCGAACGTCTCCTGAAGGTCCTGAGACTGCAAAAACGAGGCACTGGTGGAGTAGATACTGCATCTACGGATGGCACTTTCGACATTTCCAACGCTGATCGACTAGGTACCTCTGAGCTTAACCAAGTACAGTGCGTCGTTTCCGGTGTCAACTTGATGATTCAAATGGAGAAATTACTTGAGCAGGGAAAATCAATCGATCATCTTCTACCCAAAGAATGTAATATTTTTAAACCAGCCGAGACCAAGATGGACAACTTCCCCGATTTAACGCAACATAACAATTACTTGTCCCAGTGCTTAACGAAGGAAATATATGACAAACTATGCGGACTGACAACGAAAGCTGGGGTAACACTTGACACATGCATGCAAACTGGTGTGGATAACCCCGGGCATCCTTTCATCTTTACTGTCGGCCTCGTGGCAGGTGACGAGGAATGTTACGACCTCTTTGGTGATCTCTTCGAGCCTGTCATCAGTGCTAGGCATGACAATTATCCACGCGACGGAAAGCATCCAACGGACCTGAACCAGGAGAAGCTTCGTGGAGGTGATAATTTAGATCCAGAATTTGTACTGTCTTGTCGTGTTCGCACAGGGAGGAGTATCCGTGGTCTACGCCTTCCGCCGAGTTGTTCCAGGGAGGAACGTGCTGCCGTTGAGTCGACCGTCTGCGACGCTCTGTCTACCCTTGAGGGTGATCTGAAAGGAACCTACTATCCTCTGACTGGCATGAGTGAGGAAACGCAAGACAAACTCATTGCTGATCATTTTCTATTCGACAAGCCCGTTTCTCCACTTTTGACTTCTTCAAACATGGCCAGAGACTGGCCACAGGCGCGCGGTATTTGGCACAACGAACAGAAGAATTTCCTCGTCTGGGTGAATGAAGAAGATCACACAAGAGTCATTTCAATGGAAAAGGGAGGAAATATGCGCCGTGTTTTCAGCCGCTTCTGCGAAGGATTACAGAAAGTTGAAAACAGCATCAAGAGCAAAGGTCATTCCTTTATGTGGAATGAACATCTAGGCTATATCCTGACGTGCCCATCTAATCTCGGGACAGGATTACGAGGAGGAGTGCACCTAAAGATACCCTTACTGTGCAAGCATGAGAAGTTTGATGCACTGCTGAAAGAGATGCGCCTTCAAAAGAGAGGCACGGGTGGAGTGGATACTGAGGCGACCGACGGAACATTCGACATTTCAAACATCGATCGCTTAGGAACTTCTGAAGTTCAGCAAGTACAATGTGTAATCGATGGCGTAGAGCTCTTCATAAAGATGGAAAAGGCACTGCGGGCTGGCGAGAATATTGACCATCTCATGCCTATGTCACTTGTTGATCGACCGACTGCCCCGGAACCAGACAAGATCGAGACAATTGAAACTTCGGCCAGTGAAGATCCCGACTTTGGAGAACCACTTACGGCTCCCACAGAATGATAAATGCTTGGATACTACTTAATTCATTTAACCAATTTAAAGTTACTTTCAAAATATCATTGATTAGTGTGTAACAAACAAAATTTTGATGTAGCACTTTAAAAAGCTTATTTTATCGAACATATATGTACTTTTGTTAACTATGAAAGAAGAGATTACACGCAATTATTGAAATGTTAATGTCATATTGAATTGAATAATAACGGTTAATTCATATAGTACAACCCGTTCGATTGTTTTTCGCTTACATTTAATTCAATGGCCGAATACAATTGGTAAGCTTCCATATCTTAAAAATGGCCACACATTCTTGGTCTTGTAGCACACTTCTCGAAGCACGTCCAGTTGTCTTATATGATATGTTCAACTGTAACGTTTATGCAGTTCCAGGTGAAAGTTAAACGAGCTCCGTTCCTTCATGTAACCTTTGAGTCATGAAAACCCTCTCAACCTATGAAAATATAGCGTTACAGCCCCCGTCCCTCCACTCCATTTTCAAAGGTCCACGTTTGCCTTGAGACAGAGACTGGTCTTCGATCGTGGTGCTGGGTTCGGTTAATGCGACAGCTACACAAACTAAATGGATATGGGTGAAATTACAGCACCACTTTGCATTTAAGTACAATTAATTATAAAAAAAAATTCAACAAAGAATATAGGATAATCATATTTCGTAAAATCTAGTCGGAATCAAGAAAACGAATCAAACAGTTTTGAGACTCAGACAGAGGTACTTTGCCTCGTTAAGTTTTGCTACTCCAATGTCAGGAAGTAGAGAGACCAAAGACTACAGAACGAAAACTACGAGAGTAGTTTGTAAAAGTTCTTAAATTAAGATTTTGACCAATTTGTGAATGTTAACACTAATTCAGACCATCGAAAATCTAATTCCACTGCTGCAATTATTATGCAGCTTTAACATCAGGTTAAGTTTAAAACTAAAATATAAAATAATTTCAAATCCATATCTGAGCTATATATGAATCCTCAACCAGAATGATCCGTTCTCACTGCCACAGTCACAGCCTGTTATCTTCGTAGGAATGGTTCAGGTGTTGTTGATATGTCTATTTTGTATGAAAGAGCACATAAATACAAAAAGAACAGTGAAGAAACTACCATGATAGCATGCTCTGTTAAGGAGATATGACACTTTGAAGATATCAAAATTTCTTTGGAAACGACTGGTGTAGAAATACTTACTGTGAGGGTGTGACGTCACGTCCTCACTTCCTTAACATTTGTGAATATATTTCTTTAAAAATTATTTACATTTTTTAACACAGTTGAAAATAATATAATCATAAAATCCTTCAGATGTTTAATCTCAAATACTTCCTTTGACAAATATGAGATCACCTGCCGTATCTTTTGGTTGAAGGTCATGAAATCTCACAAAATATTTAGAGAAAAAAACTTTGAGAAATCACAGCTAGTCAGATATCAGCAGTTTCTACACAATCTGATAAAAATTTACACTTGAATATCTCTTTAACCGAAAAAAAGATATTTGAACAGTTTTTTCACCATTGTGTTTCTTTTATTGTCCTCTTTCATATAACATAAACATGTATGGCAAATGAACCAATCCTTTAAATTCAAATTCAAATGTCAAACTGGTACATTTGTCTTCTGAAAATTGCTAAGTTGGGGTTAATCATTATCGGCCAACGTGAGTAAGAACGGACCCACGAATACCGTTCAATTTGTTTTTATTAAGGCTGAAATAGAATGATTCTTTAACGTCATGTTTCCGTCCTACTCGCAAGGCAACCAGAGCAAAAACAAATGCAATTGTTCGACCCGCAGCCATTCGGTTCGACTCTTAAAACTATTGTTTTGTAACTAGTAACCTAATTCAATGATTGGAACACCCCATCACGCTGAACCCACCCGACATTTGCCTGCAGTTGTATCGACATTACTCATTAACATCACGTAATACAATCACGAATTTTCTGCACGGGTGATAAACTGCGAATCGTCTTTCAGTATAAAACTATGCTTTCCCTGCTGAAACATGAAATTCTACATCTTTATCTACTTTTAAATAGATGCAATTGACTGATTTTAAGCAAGTCTGAACTTTCAAACGTTAATGCATTTCTTTACAAAGTTGTCGATATTGTATCTACCTCATCTAGAATATAATAAACAAGAAGACTTAATAAATACAGGCTTCAATCGACTAACGAACTGGAAGCCACTCACAAAAAAAACAAAAACAAAAAAACGGACATAGGCATTTAATCATTAAAACGTCCATAGTATAAATGGACGACACAAGAATTCCGTATCTATATGTTTCATTTATATTTATATTATTTCGTTTTAGGGTTGGTCGATAAATTATTCGTTTGTACGCATGTGCGATCTTTGGCAACGAAAGTTATGATCAAGAAGGGAAACTATCGACGTTTGCATTTACTCCGTTACTTATCATTTCTGTCAATGATACTTTACGGTGTTATACTTCATTTGTTGATTAGATACGAAGAAAGATATAGCGAACAGCAGAATACTGTCCAACCACAGTACAATCAGAAGGATAAGTTAGTTCAATTTGAACAAGTTTGACTTTCTTATTAACTGCAGTTTTTACTTACAGAAACTAAGGATTCGGGGCAAAAACATAATATTATTATTTACAGAATTAACAGATAAAACAAAAGCAAAACATGTTTGAAAATAACACAACAGGATTCGACGAGAGTTACGAATCGGTTGACAGACAGTCGGGAGAATCGGAGGAAACTCCGTTGTTCGTTGTAAATGACATATTCGTTGTTATCGGTCTAATCGCTGTACCTTTGAACATTTTTGCTTTCCTGGTTCTACAGAAGTACCCCAAGGTTATGGGAGACGTCGCCTGCTTATACCATAAAGCGCTGGCTATAACTGATGGTATTACCGGATTAGCATGTATCTCTTGGGCTTTACGATTTATCACAGATTCAACATATGTCGCCCTAGGTGTCAGAGGGATCACTAATTCGATGGTGATTAACTCTTTGTTATTATTGACTATTATATCAGTCGATAGATTCGTAGCCATCAAGGATCCGCTTCGCCATTTGTCTCTATTTACCCCCAACCTGGCGATCAAATTGATCTTGTCTGTTACAGTGATACCCTGCCTCTACTTTGCAACTTTTGCGTTTGTGAGACTCGCGGCAGACAACGCTTCGTTTGTCAAAGAGTCTGCTGAAATCTCCGGCATCTTGGAATTGGTCCTGATTATCATAAGTACCTCGATATATGTCGTAGCTGCATTCTTCTTGACAATGTTCAATATTCTCCTACTCATTGCAACTGTGCGGTTTTACTTAAACAGAGGGATTTTACAGAATAAAAGTAAAGAGCCCCGATTGAAGAACCTCTTCAAATCAGTCAGGATGGTGTTGGCTATGACTGGGGCTTTCTACGCCTCGTTTTTACCAATCATAATCGTCACCTTCCTGTTTTTCTTTGGAGTGAGAATTTCTGTCGACCTCCTTTATTTGGTTATCGTCGTGGTACAACTCAACAGTCTCTTCAATCCGTTTTTGTATATGTTACTGAATCCACAGTTTCGTAGAGCAGCGCTAAAATCCATCGGAGTTGGACACGAAGGTAAAGCAAGACATCCTGTTATAAGCTCTAGAAATCAAGGGACTGGTAGCACTAATCTTTAACTGGTATATGATCTTGCGACCAGGAAACGAAAAAGATAAATTTGATTCTTTCTTTAATGTATCCTGGATCAATTAATGAATCAAAACTTATGCTTTTATAACTATTATTATAATTATAATTATTATTATTATAATAATAATAATAATTGTTATTATTATTATTATTAGTATTATAATATTATTATTATGATTATGATTATGATTATTATTATTATTATTATTATTACAAACAATTGCGGTGCCACTATACATGTGATATAATTAATCAAAGTCGTGAATAACAATATGAACTTCTGGCCTGGTACCCATGTGGGTCATTCCATAAAATAAGTGTCTTTTATACGTATGAACGCGTTTGGTGTCTCTGTGGACCACTGAGAAAGTAATTTGAACCAAATAACGGTAACGATATTATACCTTTTCTTTTGGAGCACAAAAATCATTATAGTGCCATCTTTCTTGTATATATTAGGCCATATCGTATTTATAGTTCTCGTATGCACTAAGAGAAAACGTTTCTTTTTTCTTCTCAATTTGTCATTGTTTAGAATAATGCGAATCAGACAATTTACAGTAAATTTCCGCAATTAGCACAGATTAGACGCACTCTGTATAGTTTGTCTATCTATATATTGTCTTCTATAGTTGAATTAAGTTCGATGTTTTTTATGTGTAAAGTTCAAAGTATAACATAGTAATATGACTGCAATTTGCGTATTTATTTGCAATATAAATGCATATATGTTTACGTTCATATATGTTTGTAAACATTTCCTGATGAAATCGTAATACATTGATAAAAGCCTATAATTTTAAGAATACCAATAATACGGTGGCTCTGAAGGGACGGACGAGAAGTGGACTTATTGTGTTAACATATGCCGGTAACCGATATAAAAAACAAATTTACATATTTAGGTCATTGTAAAGGTATGGATTTTTTCCAGTGATAATATAAACAAGTAGCTTTCAGAGCAATTTCTTCTTCTGACATGCTTCATTTTTTTCTGACTGAAAATCGTGACGAGAGAATAAGAAATATCTAAAAATACTTGCAACTGGCAAGGACTTCACCTGGTATCATACAAGCGATTTCCCCCTTCATGGCCCTTTTACTCCCAGTAATAACCTCAATAGAGATATCCTCCTGTACCCATCCACCCGTCTGCGCAGTAAATTCTTCGACGAACTAGAAGTGTACACAATATACTTCAGAGCTGATGTGTCCGAATTTACGTGGTATTTTAGCACACTTGTCAACTTTCCCGGTTTTGATGGAAGCCGTCCGGCTTTTAAGGCTAGTATCACGCTATCCCGATTTGATATGCTATAATTTCCCGATAATTTTTTTTTTCCTTTTCATTCCGGCGTTGGAACGCTGAGGAAATCCAACCTTCGAATTTTGTGTTCGCAGCACATGATCTGTTTCCATAACCCTCTTATCTGCGTTCTCTGTTGTGGTTTGTAAACGCTGAACAAATATTTCCATGTTTTTATTTGTTGTTGTTACTTATTTACTTATTTAAACTGGGTTTGCTCAATTCTCCCGAAATCCCCCCGATAATCTCCCCACTTAGGGGATGGAATATTGTAAATCCCTCCCCTCTCCTCCCCTTCCCTCCCCCTCCCCCTCATCCAATCCCTACTTTATACCGCAATCCTTCCCCTCCCTCTTCCGCTGATACATACTTTCCTCAATCGAAATTTCAAAATATATTTATTTATTTATTGATTTCATTTCAGCGCATTACAGGACTTAATTGCCCCCCAGAGTCCTGCCATGCACCTCCCACAATGTTTTCCAGAGACTTTAATGTCAACTACAACTTTGAAAAAAAAAAACAAGAAAAAAAACGAACCAACATGTTAGTTCTTGACTCCCCCACCCCTTATATTGCTGAAAAAAAAACTAGTTATTTATAATTTAAGTGTTTTTGTGGTAAAATTAACAAAAAATGAATGAAAGTAAACCAAAGACGAGTAGAAGACTAAGAAAAAAATGATTAGGCAAATCTCTTCTCATTGCCACAATTCTGTCAAGTTCCTTCCACTCTTTGTAAACAAATGATAACATAATTAATCAACTTTTGAATAATATTTGCTTTAGTAAAAGACCTGCAATTTGTTCGATTTAATGTAGGTCTCACAAGAAAATCAAATCAGGTTAATTGGATTTCGTTTTTGTGCTTTTGTTTTTTCAATTTCCAGCCAAGACAAAACTCAGTCATCACACGGTGGTACGTACATGCTCCATTAAAAACAAACTTCGTATTTAGATAAGTCACGTGACTTATATTTATCTGATATTATTATCTCATCTCCATACAATGTAATGTAAAGGGAGATGAGATATTGTACTTCATCCCACATCAGAAATGTAAGGATGTGTTTTCATCCTTGTAAGCAGTGGCGGAGAAACAGGGGGGTTGGGGGGGGGGGGGGGTTTAACCCCCCACTTTTTGAAGAGGGGGGTTGGCCCACACAATCAACCCCCCTAGTTTTTGCCAGTAATGTGTTTCATCCTTGTAAGCAGTGGCGGAGAAACAGGGGGGTTGGGGGGGGGGTTTAACCCCCCACTTTTTGAAGAGGGGGGTTGGCCCACACAATCAACCCCCCCAGTTTTTGCCAGTAATGTTCTGTTATAGCCTATGTTATGTGCTCCAAATGGCATAATAAATCAAATTATTAAATTTGAAATTGTTAAAGTCATTTCAACCTTTACCTGGTAGGCTACATCAACAATTAACGACAGAAAACCGAGTTAGAATTGACCCACACATTATTTCTAGCCCATTTCCCCCACCTTTCGCATTGGAACTTGTAGCTCATAGCGCTAACTTCACCCCACAACAGACATACACAAAATAACGTTTTCCTGTTGAATAGCTTTGGAACTGTATACACTTGCCAACTTCAACGAGGTGAAGGAAGGAAAAGAAAAAGAAGAAAGAAAGAAAAGGAGAAAAGGATGGAGTAGAAAATACGGCAAGAAAACGGGAAGAGAAAGAGGAACAGTGACCAAATTATTCGAATTTGTAAAGCAAACAGCAGATATCACATCATATCAGTGAGCATGAAAATGGCGTTCCACGATAAACAGCCTCCAAACCATGGGCGCAGATCCTGGTGAGGACAGCGGGACGCGTCCCCACCAACTTTTTCAGTAGTGGGGACATGATATACCGTGTCCCCACCAATTTGTCTTGACCAATAGCTGCATTTCAAGTTCCCCTGTATTGAACTTTGGCGCAGTTTGATCCAGCATTGTGCAAATGACATGTAGCAGTTCTCATTTTATTGTATTTTATCCACAGTTGTTAAATATAGGACGGAAATCGCATTTGCGGCAGTCTATATTTGTTTTCTGGGAGAGGACACCAGACCCATCGTATATACATAAGTCTACTTGGATTATTTGTCCCCTGATTTTCTTTCTGCAGACGCCCATGTATTTCTCCAAACTAAATTTCTAAGCCATGAGATCTAAAACTTAAGGAGGTTTAGGAGCATCATTAGGTCTGGGAAGTGTTATTTCCGGCGATCTGGGAGGTATATTTGCCCCAAAAAATCGTACGCTACGCGCGAGCCCATGGTCGCGCTCCGCTTAGATAGTGTCATAGAACAGACACGCGTCCCCACCATTATCCAAGACTGATCTGCGCCCATGCTCAAAACTGTCGATGTGTGTAGTGTTCGGTTTCGGAAATATCTGGTATATTTTTATTTCCTTCAACGAAATTTTTTAGTAGCCGTCTGAATTTTCGAAAATTCCCTAACCAACATTCTTCATCATACTTCATCATACTCGTGCAATTTTGACCCGTCTGTTAGGGTTTGAAGGAGGTATTTCTATATCGGTTGTCCATAGATGATATTTTGTGCAACATTATGGGTATGTTTTGAAGTGAATTTATTCACGAGAATTGTGAATTTTCAAATTCTGAACAGTGGGGCTGACGGATATTGTGGGCCGCGATGAAGAATCACCTACAAAAGCAATGATCCACAGGATATGTGATGAAGTCGAACATGATGTGTGACTGGTGACAATCTTCAAAAAGGTTATATAGATGAGAGAAAAAGTATTTGGAAAAAACTTGGTTCTCAGGCAAAAGTGAACATATGGTTGGTCAGTTTCAAGCCCGAGAAGTGCCATTTCCGGTGATCTGGGGGTACCAAAACCAGAAATTTGCTTGTTCGCTGCGCGCCAACCAATGGTGGCGCTCCGCTTAGATAGTAATACGCGCCCCCCCCCCCCCGGGTTAGAAAATCCTGCATACGCCCCTGGTTAAATGCAGCTTTTCAAGGCCTGGGCAATGCCATTTACTGCAATCTGGGAGGCAATATTTGCCAAAACATTTTTGTGCACTTCGCGCCAACTTATGGTGGCGCTCCACGTAGATAGTGAGCCAGCAGTTATGACTTTTTATTTCATCAATGGACTGCAACCCCCACTTCTGACAAGAAATTTCCGCCACTGCTTGTAAGTGTGAGTGAGCAAAAAGGTTTGTCGCGAACTCCGCCTACACCGCAAGTTCGATCATGTTCAAACTTAGTGGGTAGGTGCCTGGCCATGTAAACTCGTGCCTGCGTGATTGAGGACGTCATAGGTCAAAGGTCAAGAAATCTAAAAATTGGTTTTTAACTATATTCTGCTTGTCAATATGTGGACAAAGGCATTCAACCACACGATATGTATAGGGAAAGATGAGACGAATTTTAAAATAGTGCAGTTTTTTGGGGGGGTTAGGGTCGAGAACAAAGGTCAATTGAGGTCAATTTGGTCTATATTGTGCGAAAAGTGTGTCGCGAACTCCCCCTACCCCGTAAGTCTGGTCAAGTTCAAACTTGTTATGTGAACAAATTACAAATGGCATACCTTTTAGCTAAATTTGGAGGCCAAGAGTAAAGTCATGTAGGTATTTAGATCTACAACTCCATGGATTGCCCTCTGGTTTCGTTTATAACACTGTTTCCTAAATGTGTGTTACTGGAAGTCTGGAACGGGAAGTATAACATAACTGAGCATTTGTGAATTTATTCATTTATATATCAGGCGCCCACCCCCTCCACAGCCCAACCCAAAGACAGGAGGATCCGTTGACCTACCTACCTCCTCCTCCTCCTCCTCCTCCTCCTCCTCCTCCTCCGACTCCGATTAAGACATATCGGGGCCAGGAGGTTAGGTGTGAGTTGCGATAGCGAGGGACTGGTTCCCCGCTGGTGTACACTTCTATATTTGCTCTTTCACTTTCATATGGTGTTTCCAAGTCGTTTGTAGGGTTAGACTCGGACATATAGGAGATAGAAAATGTATATACAATTTTTACCATACAATATAGTATACAAAGGGAGCAGGGAAATGCATTGTGCTGTATGAAAGACCTTAAATGCAATTGTGAATAAAGACACAAAATTAATTTTGATATGTCTAATACCGTTAAAATACATTATTATCAATCCAGGTTATATTTATATGTGCAAGATTGGAGATGTGTACTCATCAATTTAAACGGCTGGACTAGTATATCTATAGTCGTACACAGCTACAACTCTGCCTAAAGATTCTGTGACGATTGTTTTTTCGATTATTAAAGCTATGGTTGTGCATGCTCATTATCTGGAAATCGTTTTTTTTTTCATTGGTTATCTTATAATTCTTATATTTATCATTATAAGCTTGTTATAAATGACCTGCTCCTGCTAATTACTCACTCAACCTTGATATCGACATCAATAAATTACTAACTCAAGTTTGATACTTTCAAATGATATAACCTTCAACTTTTTGTTTACATCATTATTCCCAAAATTTTCTTAAAGAAGAGCGTTCAAACAAAGAAAACAGAGAAAATATCCATTTCTTTCCTTGAAGAAACTGTTCCACAAACAACAAGTTTAAATTGTGTTAGACTTAGTTTATAGAGATGTTGCTGTATATTTTAATATAATTGGAAAGCGTGACATGTATGTGACACTGCTTTTTGATTTTCTCACGCATGGTAGATACATTATTGTGACGAATTACGTTTTTTTTTATGTAAGAATTAACATATGCGTCAAGGTTAATGAATACAAATTAAACTTAATTGAGAAATGCCGTCTTTTGAAAGAAAATGTCAAAGGGTATAAAACGGAATTGCAACTGCCGGTAAATATGTCAAGCTATAAGAACGAGAAATCTGGTACAATACTGTCTTCGCAATAAAAAAAATACCGAAGTAGCTCCTTATTTACAAATTATGAAACTTTAAAGTGAATACATGAAAAATGGATGAATTAAATATATAATTGCATGAGAAATAACATCTCCGGAAGGAATAGGTCCAAAGGTCATATAGACATATAACACGTAACAACGTAAAACGATTTATACAGAGAAACTGCTGTCATGTGCAAAACTTACGTAAGTTCGAACTTGTTTACCCAGAGTATGTTAAAGGTAATCACATTTTCTGCTGTTTTGTGCATCTTGATATAGGTACCCTTCTGCCGTCTTATTAAACAAGAAATTTAACTTGTTGTTTTTACATCGAATCACTCCTGTGACGCATAAATACATAAATGACTATACATGAATATATGAATGTATTCAACATAAATTATAAAGACCAACTTATTGAATGCATTAAACATATAACTTAAAAAGACCAACTTTGGGGCCGAATAGATTAAACATGAGTAAATGCGGAAGTTGTTAATGTTTAAAGAATCCGTGTAGCCTAGTATCTCAATAATCACACCCCTCAATACAGGGGTGTTGTTGTTTTGTCATATATTTTAGTTGGAGGGGTGGGCGGAGATAAAATGGTGTGGGGTGTGGCTTCATATGGTGAACGTGTGGGATCCCGACTATTTCTTTAAATATTTAAGCCATTAATCCATTTCAATATGAGGGGGGGGGGTAGGGGTGGGCGAGGATAACGCGGAGTACGTCAGATGGCGTATTGTTCTTGATTCTACCGTTATTCCGTTCAAGTTCCGTTGTTCTACATAGCTAAATGTGAAAAATGTGAGGAACCCTCAGCAGAGATAATTCACTCCTGATACTATATATATGTAACCAAACATTCCCATATTTTGGGTTACATACATTTTTCACATTAGGAGTGTTAGCTCAGTGGTTAACGCCGGTGCCTTCCAATCGTAAGTTTCCCGGTTCGAGTCACTCCAAGATTAATGTATGTCGTCCAGTTACAGAGTTGTTGACAATTGACAATTCATAAATATGAATCTAAGAGACTGACTTCGGTCAGCTTGCGGCTTTGATAAGCCAATGTGGCTACTTCGCGAGTTCCTGCTTGCAGGAGGATCTAAAATATACAATGCAATGCAATGCAATACAATACATAAAATACATACATACTGTAACATACATACATATAAACATACATACATAGGTAGGCCTATGCGTTGGTTCAAACATTGGAATTCAAGTTTACCAAGTTTCAATCACAAATGTTCGTCTGAACACGAATAATGGGTATTTTTCATCCGATTTGACCGCTTGGGTCACAGAAAAACTGGCAGCCCGATCGGGAGATTAACTTCCATGCACATGACTGAGCATGTTGCAAGGACCGACCATCATGTAGTTTAGGCTATTACATAATAGTCGTACATTTGTGTTTATCACTGCGTATTTGAAATAAATCACTGCAGCGCCGCTATATGAAGACGACGTTTTATCATATACTTACCGTAAGTATTACATATTTTATCATCCGCATTATGGGATAATATTTTGGGAGGGCCATGCAGAGGCTAATGAAATTCTTATGATGAAGGGGTGTAGGTCTACAGCCTGAGGGGCATTGAAGCCGATACTCATGTAGGGGACCTGTGGATTCTAGGGCTTCCCGAAAATAGAAATAACGTTAAAAGTTTATACGTGAAGTGGAGCATATAAACTAAGGTCTATAATTTCTATAATTTAGAACTAAACACAAAACGTAAAAATTGGATTCCATCCTATTAACAAAGATAGCAACCAGATGCATTCAGAGGTAACCGAACAATCACCTCCATCATGAAGGGGATGAGATCTGATTGTTCTTATTTGTACGGAAGCTTAAAGTTCCATCTACACAAGAAAACTTGGCCCCAATAAGTCAACATTTTCCAGTAAATTTACTGAAAAAATATTGACTTATTAGGACCAAGTTTTTCTTATGTTGACGGTTAATTTACTGAAAAATGTTGACTTATTGGGGCAAAGTTTTACTTATCTTAATGGCACTTTTAAGCACACGTATATTTGTATAAAACAATTGCGTTATCTATCTGGAGAATAAGCCGAGCTGCAGAGACCAGCTAGCTGATCCTTGAGTGTATGGAACGCCAAAGGACTACAGGTGGCGCTACTACTCTAAACAGGAGGTGCTACTACCCTAAACAGGAGGTGCTACTACCCTAAACTGGGGGTGCTACTACTCCTATTAGGAGGTGCTACTACTCTAAACAGGAGGTGCTACTACTCTAAACAGGAGATGCTACTACTCTAAACAGGAGATGCTACTACTCCTATTAGGAGGTGCTACTACTCTAAACAGGAGGTGCTACTACTCTAAACAGGAGATGCTACTACTCTAAACAGGAGGTGCTACTACTCCTAAGTGACGATGCTGCTGTAAAAAGGAGGCGCTACTACTCTAAATAGGCGATGCTACTGCTACTACAGGCGGCGATGCTACTGTAAATTAGTGGCGCTACTACCCTAAACGGAAGGTGCTACTACCCTGTAACCAGTAGGCCATGGGCCATGGCCAATTTAGATGCACTTTTGTTCACATGGTCAGTGGGGAAAGTTAATTTCTCTGAAATAGTTAGTATAAATATGTACTGAATCAAGATTGACTTGTTCTTTTTGGTTCTACTGGCACAAACAGTCAGAATTTAAGAAAAACTAACAAAAGAAATTATCCATTGCTCTTAAAAGAGCTTATCTAATTGGTCAGTATTTCCAGGTCAAACCTTAATTCACCAATCACAGCTGTTGATCTGTGGTCTGGTTACACCATGGTTACACTAACTGCACAAACATGGCTGCTCCCACACTCAAATGTTGTATGCATGTGTGTGCACAGACAAAAACGAATATTTCATCCTTTTCTGACAGCTCTTTTGACATATTCAAGGTTTGTGTTTTAAGGTGGATTGTTTTACCAGGTATTTATGGTGCATTAGCTAGAGATGTCACTTCAAAATACTGTATAGAGAGCTCAAAATCTTTAGCTGATTTTCAAGATCATGAGCATGGTGAGTCGTGCATTGGCTATCATCGTGAGTGCTACCAGAGATTCACAGATGAATTAACTCAACAAGACTGAAGAAAGGCTTGCTAAAAATCCGCCCAAAGATGGTAAGCAAACATTTAAATAATATTATGAGTATGAACCCATTTTCCAACTGAAATTAGAAATGTCAATCTGACATTTTGTGGAATTTGGTTGTGCTTTTATTTAAGTTTTTACATTCGTTCTTGACGGTTTGTTATTGTATTGTAACCTAGTCCTGCTGTCATTTTGTTGTGCAAAATGCATCAACCTGATGTAATCGTGAATTTATTTGGGTTAGGGTTAGATATGTACAAACAACAGGGATACATTTACAATTAAAATCTCTATTTAGTGTATGTTAAGTTAAATTTGGCATGTGTTCAACAAATAGAAGTACCTGTCATGGGGGGGGGGGGGGAGTTTGATATTTAACTTTTAGACTTTCTTCAGTAGTTGCTCCATGATTTTATAAAATGAGACGAGGGCCCCAAACCCACGCCCAATTTTCCATTTGCGCTTAGTTGATTTTTTTTTTTATATGGGTGGACTGGAGATAATATTTCATTATTTCTCTGTGAGTTTTACAAAATAAGACGAGGACCCCAAACCCACGCCCAATTTTTCATTTGTACAAATACTTGGTTGATTTTTTTATATGGGTGGAGGTCGATATTTCATAATTGCTCAATGATTTGATAAAATGAGACAAGGGCCCCAAACCCACGCCCAATTTTTCATTTGTACAAATAATTGGTTGATTTTTTATATGGGTGGAGGTCGATATCAATGATTTGATAAAATAAGACAAGGGCCCCAAATCTATGCCCAAATTTTCATTTGTAAAGAAAAGTTATTCATTATAACAAGTTTAGATAAACTGGGCTAGGTTTGTCAATTCAAGTTGTAAAATGGTGTAGGTTAATGAATTCAGAGCAAATTTTTATAACTTTTTTAAAGTTGTTTTTAATATGTATCTCTCTCTTGTTTGAATGTTACAGATGATTCCACTGATGATGACAACGACAATGTTGAACCTGTCTGTAAGAAGCGAACACTAAGATCAAACGTAGCTGGACCATCTTCTTCAGGCAGACCACACATACTTCCAGTGTCGTGCATCATTGTCACACTGATCACTGGATAAGGGACAAGGTGACCTGTAAGAGACGAAGAGAGCCCCTGACTCGTTACGAGACAATAGATGCTGGGAAACTCAGAAAGGCTGCTGAGCTGACATGTAATGAATCCCTTCTTCTGCAAATGCGTGGCAGAGACCTTGTTGCTTCCGAGGCAAAATACCATCCGAGTTGTTTTGGCAACGCAACCAGATTTCTCACTCAGAAGTGGCCAAAAGAAACAACAGATATTCTATATGCAGAGTCTTATGCAAAGTTTTGCCACAATGTCATTGATGAACAGATTTTTAAACAACAGGGTGCGATCAGGATGACAAAACTCACAGCCCAGTTCATCAAAATGGTTAAAGAAGTTCAAGGGATTGATGCCTCAAGTTACAGATCCTACAACTTAAAAAAGCGTCTCCAAGGCTCCTATCCACAACTTCATTTTTTGCGACCAACGCGACGCTATAAAAGTTAGTTGTAATTTCCAGAACTGTAGAAGCTCAGGATCTAGCAGTAAACCTGTACGGAGAGCCAAACGTTCCATAAATGTCGAAAAAGAAAGTGAAGTGTCCAAGTTAATATATATATGTCCAAATCGATATCAACATGTTACAATTCGATATCAGCATGTTACAATTCCATATGAACATGTCGAAACAAAATACAATATGCCATTGCGTCTATCAACATGTCAAATTCAACATCAGCATGTCGAAAACTTGTAACAGCATGCCATTACTACATTGGTCATGTCAACATGCTATATTTACGTCGTGCTATAATTTTGGCACTTCGGCGCGCGCCAACGTTTCGTATATGTCGAGATTTATTTCAGTATGTCCAAAACTTGTGTCAGCATGGTGAGCGAAGAGTAGTGAAGTATTGCCATGACAACGTTGCACATGGTTCGTGTCGTTCACACGGTACTATGGTTGAATATACTGTAGCGGAAAGCTACGACTTTTCCTTAGTGAGATACGTTTCGTTCCCTCAGGGGTTACATCTGTTGCGCTCCGCGGAGGTAACGAGAGATGTTTATCCGAAACAGGAACAGGAACTGATTACGTAATTTTGCTATATCGATGTATTCCCGTGACTGGCATAGGCAGGCACGGCGGGGGTGTGTGAGTCGATCCCATTGGTCGCAACTCATCTAAAAAACTGTGACCTTCACCTGCAACAGACATACAGTTTAAGTACTGTAAAAATATTAAAGCATTCTGAGTACTCTTAACTTTCATGTAACGTTTTTTAAGGGCAAATGGCACATAACCTGCTAATTATCTTAGAATTTGTTCCTCATGTTTTTCAACAATTAATGTATCTTCCAAATTTATGTCGTCTGGAACATCCAGCCTTTCAAACTCTTCAATCATCAGCTTCACCATAAATTCAACTATATCCTGTAGCATGAACATTTCTAATGTCCTCGGCGGATGCAAAGCTTTTTGGCAGCCATGTTTCGTGTTAAATTAATTTTGTTAATTTTATAACACTAGGTTCCCAATGCAATAGCAAACAGCACTAACGTTATTTGCCTAACGAACGAAGAAAAGTTTTATTTCATTTCATTTATTTTTCCATTTCCTCACAATGTTTATATAATAATAGGACTGTGAAGACAATACCATGCAAAGAAAATAATAAGTAATAAATCATATAAAAGAAAAATAATGGAAATTTCGGAGAGAAAATGGTGGAAGGGCTTGGAAGCCGTAGCTTGTACAAGAAGCCCACCAAAAACAAAACTTGTTCATATATTGCGATGAAATATATGCTGAGATAAACAATTAATTATTAAATACGAATCTTCGCATGATTCGGTGAGAAATGAAAGATATATTCCGATCGAAATTCTTACAGGTATGCGTAACGTAACATATATGAGTACTGTGTATACTATTTCAATTACATATACGTTAGGATCGGAGTGTCTGTTGTTATGTTGTGAGGGACGCTATATACGAAATGACCTTTGTACCAGGATTACGTAATAGCTGATGATGGCTTTACCCGTGTTTGTGCCCTGAGGCATGTTTACTTATGGCGATCAAATTTTGTCGGTTACAATGATACTTCAAAGTGGGTTTTCTCCTTCTGTTTATAGCTCCATGATTCAACCATAGTACCGTGTGAACGACACGAACCATGTGCAACGTTGTCATGGCAATACTTCACTACTCTTCGCTCACCATGCTGACACAAGTTTTGGACATACTGAAATAAATCTCGACATATACGAAACGTTGGCGCGCGCCGAAGTGCCAAAATTATAGCACGACGTAAATATAGCATGTTGACATGACCAATGTAGTAATGGCATGCTGTTACAAGTTTTCGACATGCTGATGTTGAATTTGACATGTTGATAGACGCAATGGCATATTGTATTTTGTTTCGACATGTTCATATGGAATTGTAACATGCTGATATCGAATTGTAACATGTTGATATCGATTTGGACATATATATATTAACTTGGACACTTCACTTTCTTTTTCGACATTTATGGAACGTTTGGCTCTCCGTAAACCTGGTTAATCTACAAGATGATACAAAGTCAAGTAACGAGTTAGACACTTCAAGTGGTAGTGCATCTGATTTGCAGCATGAACAAAAAGATTTGTGTAGAAGTCAAGGCATTTCATTGAGTGACATGTACTTTACAGCTAGACAGCTTTGAATTGCTGTCCAAGAGGTCAGTGGCGTAGCTAGGATTTTTTGAGTGGGGGGGCCATGAGGGGGCTGTTCTTTCTAGTGGGGGGGGGCAGAGGTTACTATCTAAGCGGAGCGCCACCATGGTTGGCGCGGAGCGTACAGAGAAAATTTGAGATTTCAGCACCCCCCAGATCGCAGGAGATGGCACCTGTGAGGCAAAATAGCAACCAAAAAGATGTGCAACTTTGGTGACAGAAATGCAAAAGAAGTTTTTTCTCTTTCATGCTGACTGGCCTTGCCAACTCAACCAGACTTTTAACTTGAGGGAAGTTGGCATCATTTGCAGGAATTTCAGAATTCCCAATATTTTATATCTCTACCAGTAGTGGAAAATCCTGTTTCGACAGTTTCGTGGCCATAAAAAAGTTGTTTTGTGGAATATTCAATGACATATATTCATTTGACTCGAGGCAATATATGAATACCAGCAGGGGCGGCGATCTGTTTCAAATATTGGGGGGGGGGGACATCTGCTTGGATGCAGGCGAATTACTGTCAAAGCGGAGCGCCACCATTGGTTGGCGCGCAGCGTACAAGAAAATTTCTGGTTTTGATAGCCCCCCAGATGACCGGAAATGGCACTTCTCGGGCTTGAAAATGACCAACCAGATGTACACTTTTGCCTGAGAACCAAGTTTTTCCTAATAGTTTTTTTTTTTCATTCATAACCTTTTGTCAAAATTGTCACCAGTCACACATCATGTTCGACCTCATTGCATTTGTAGGTAATTCTACGTAACGCCCCACAATAACCGTCAGCCCCACTTTTCAAGGTTTTAAGCCCATTATTTGTTCAGAATTTGAATAATAAATTCACTTCAAAAAATACCCATAATGTTGCACTAAATTTCATCTGTGGGCAACCAATATAGAAAACCCCCCTCAACCACTAACAGACCGGTCAAAATTGTACGAGTGTAGAGGGAAGTATACTATGATGAAGAATGTTGGTCAAGGAATTTTCGAAATTTCAGACACAGTTAAATTATTGGTGTACAAATATTAAAACCTCTTATAACGGCTACTATAAAACTTCGATATCATAGAAAATACCAAAAAAATATGCTCGAGGGGGAGGGCCGTCTCCACCCCTTCACCCCCCCTCCCTTGGCTACGCACCTGCGGTTAGAAATCTTGTAGGAAACAGGCCAAATGGAAACCCAGTGAACCCATATCGATGTGGATCCTATGTATGATTGTACGTACTTACACTCATACACAAGATGCAAACCAAATTTCATTACGGATGCGGTCCGTCTAGCTATTCATTTCGAGAAGAAATAGTAAAAACTACTTTCGGTCATATATAGTAACAAATTGTGGCACGGTTAGACAGGCGCTTTGCGAGGAATTTGCCAAGGGAGGGGCAAAGCTTGTACCCAGACTTTCTAAGCGTAGCGCCACCATAAGTTGGCGCGAAGCGCAAAAGAAAATTTTGGCCGAAAATGCCTCCCAGATCGCTGGAAATGGCACTTCCCATGCCTTGTAAGTTGCATCTAAGCATTTTCTATTTTGAAATTACTAGCGATATCATAAAAAAATACAAAACATATGCTAAAAAAAAAACTATGCTACCAAATATTGGGGGGGGGGATATAAGATACTATATCCCCCCACCTAAAATATTGGGGGGACATGTCCCCCCGTCCCCCCCCCCCCATGATCGCCGCCCATGAATACCTGATACCTCGGCTCAGAACAAACGGAGCCAATCTTTTGATAGATTGTTGCGCTAGGTGGAAGCACTGAACATATTTTCAGCAGATATCGCTATCACGCAGCACAACAAGGTTCGTGGTGTATGGTCGCAATCGTCGCATCGACCATTGCCATGCCATGCTGTGTGACCATTCTCATGATTACTACAGATATTGTATTATTCTTATTCTGCCAGATGCAGACGAGAAAATTGTGTAACTCTATTTCCCAAATTATTGAACAAAAAATATTAGCAAATCGCACTGATGTGTTTTTTTTTTACCCCATTCCCAGTGGGGGGGCCAGCCGATTTCATGGGGGGGGCCTCGGCCCCCCAGGCCCCCCCGTAGCTACGCCACTGCAAGAGGTACATGTGGACACAGCATGACATCAGACATCAATTGGACTTTGGAGTAATATTTCAAAATCTAGCATTTTTAAAATGTGAACTCAAAAATTGTGATTGTTAGATGTGTAAATATATGCAGGAATGTGTGAACTAAATATAGTGCATCATTAGTTACATGTTCAAATAATGTGTAAGAAAATAGAGGGATCTGTAGGACAAACATGAAGAAAACAAATTCAGTAGTGTCAAGAGTTGGGGCTATGCAGTTAGTTTGAAAAAAAAATCAAATTGTACTCTGTTGTAACTTTCAGTATCAGTTGGAAAAGGTGTAGGACTATAATGTGATTCGAAATGGTCTGATGAAGTAATATCTCACGTTATTGTTTATTCAATTTGATGCAAATTTCCACACAAATTGTTGTTTTATTTCATGTTAGTTTAATCGTGGCTGACACCAGTCTCTAGAACACCATTTCATAATGGAATTTAACATACAATAATCAAAGACATAGTCAGTGCACCACACCCTATTGAATATTGATTATGCGATCATTCAAACACACCCCCCCCCCCCACCCGCAAAAAAAAAAACAAACAAACAAATCGAGGCTCGATTTTTGTGGATGGGTCCTGTGTGTACAGTCGTTTAACTTGTTGATGACGAGTAAGTGCCACCCATTCACCATGGGTATTCATAAGAGTACAACTAACTGATACTATCTACAGAATTTTCATGTGCAATGTTATGATCAACAAACAGTTTTAATGCATATTACAAATGAGATTTAAAGTTTTTTTGTTAAGGTAGTTAGGTGAAGCGCTGCTTGTAACAAAACATTGTACATGTAGAAGTCTGTTGTGAACTTTGGTGTTCTAAACATGTTGAAAAGATTTGCAGTTGATAAATAAAAGAAGAACATATCTGAGTTTGTCACTTTTTTAGGGCTGTTTAGACATACTTTGTTAAAAAAGTTTATCGGAATCTCCAGTTTGATTATAATGAATATGAAATAGTGTGCTTATTTATTCACCAAGAATGACCCCCTCCTCAATCATGTTATGTATACATGCTGGCAAACTCCTTGCTCTCATTTGTTATTACTGGATCATTAATTGCCTAGAAATAGTGTATTTCAACAATTTAACAATGAACAAACTGGCCTATCCCCACCACAAATAAACACCAAGTACAGTTGAAAAATATTATTCCAATAGCCATATGCCTATACAAACTTTTAGAAATGTTGTGCCATACATAATCTTTACAATTATAAAGGTTTCCACATCAAAATGTGAATTTTTGGGGGGTAAACTGTTTCTATCTGGAGACAGACTAAGTATTTTTGATCAAGTGAGGGCGCTGTTTTTCTTATGTTTTTCTTTATGTTGGTAAATTTGACATTTTATCTGTGAATTACATATTAATGTGCCACTTTTGAGCAAAAGAACAACTTGATTCTTTATTAAGGACATATTAGCTATAACTCAGACTATATTTCATGTAATACCACTCCGGACGTAACAAGAATCATTTTCTGGAAGGAATTCAGAGCCACGGCCCATGGCCTACAGGGCGTGTTTCCAAGGCGTGTTTCCAAAACAATTTGCACACGGGGTCAGCGAAGGTCACTCTTCAGTTTTCCTACATATACATATTCATGTCTGTACAGAATGAGAGTATCAACGGTTACTACCATATGAAACGTTAGTTTCGATATTAAATTGTGGGAAAATTCAAACAGTTTACGCGAAAAAGAATCCATACTATAATTACAAACAATGTCGTTCAACGTGGACGAGAAGATACGCGAATACGTAGAGATGGGTTTTACAAATCAACAAATGGCTGAAATGTTGGACATAAGTGTAACAACGACTAAGCCTGACGTTTCGATCCTAGCATGATCTTTTCAGAGGCTGGATGACCAGTGCATTATTTTACAATAGTAACTAATTATTCTTTTTTACGCATTAATAAGAAGGTATGTTCTCTCCTTAATGTGCCCTCTTCAAATTATTATCAGAAAGAGATTAATGACTATTTCTGCGTAGAATACCATTTAAGGGCTGATCCATGGCGTATGAAAGGAGAGGGGGCAGGGGGCCATACCTCCATAGTCTGTCCGAAGGGTAACGTTTTAGTCGTCGGGGGGGGGGGGCTTTCGGGGAAAACGTGAAAACAAACAACAACTTTTGAATTTTGTTTCTTCAAAATTTAAAGTTTCAACATACACAACCATGTGTATATATAAACCTAATTATTTACCTAATTTGATTTAGGCTAAACATACATTTGAAGCCCGAACTGTGTAAAATTCTTCCGAGAGCACTCCGCAGGAAAATATACATTCATGAAACCCATAGTCACAGCGTGTCTTTAAGGTCTATACCTCAACTAATCATTCGGGGAGAGCGATTGAAATATAGTCCCCACCTTTGGAATTATGTGCCCGTGACCGGGGCGTGGGTAGGCTATAACGTTTATTGAAGTTTAATGCCAGAGTTACCATGATTACAATTTACCTAACCCATACAATCTTGTAAGGTAGATTGTGTTCGAGGAACGTAATAAACTTGGCGTGGTGAAACCAAGGAGCTGTTACTTGCTCCCTGTCCAAACAGGATGACAGCATATAGATACACTATAAATGACACAATACAAAACTTTTAAGTATGACAGTCTTTCATATACTTATTTTAGTTAATGGCTCATGCACATATTTAAACCTGAAACAAGAGTCACAGAGTAAAGAACCCCCATTCTCCCAACACAAAATAAATCATACTAATGTTTACATGGTGATACACCTTTTCCTTACGGACATGTTTGCAACCGCGCCACAATGAGTAGCAATAATGGGTTGAGAGAAAACGTTATTTTTACCAAGGAATTGATACGTAACTCATTGGTTCTACCATGGAAGTCTGATCAATACTTCCACAATTCAACCGATGACAGGTTTCTTTGAATAATAATAACAACTATATTGAGGTAACCGAGCAATCAATTTGGTGTATGTTGTCACAAAGAGATGACACCACCCTTCCTTGTCGCAAACCCGTACGTCCCTAAAAACACATTAACTACTTTGTGGGTCTATTTGTGGTCGATTAACTCTTCGAGACTATCACATGGAAACTTTTAGCAATTTGTAAAAGCAGAGAGAGAGAGAGACACAATATGCCAACAGTAAATAAACCAGGATAATTACTCAGTATATGCACTTCGAACATTTCCATATTTTTTACACAATCAGTATAAGGATAGCTTGCTTTTTCAAGTAGTTTACCCTTCCCTTCACCTTCCTTTTTTTAAATTGGTTTATTGTATTCATTAAAGATCAGTGCATATAAATTATTATCCCCTTTCATGTCAATAAATGTATATCAGCGACAGAAACTTCACTCTGCAGTTTCTTTCTATATTTAAAGGAGTTTAACCGCCGATCGACCTCGCGAGAGTTTCCTGTGGGGAATAATAGCTTTGTTAAAAATGTGGTTTGATTAACCACACGCGGCGTGGAGGTTGACCTTCATGATAACCCCCTCTATACATATTGTTTTGGAAACACGCCGTGGAAACACGCCTTGGATACAGGGTAGTAGCGTCTCCAATTTGGAGTAGTAGCACCTTCCGTTTAGGGTAGTAGCGCCACTAATTTACAGTAGCATCGCCGCCTGTAGTAGCAGTAGCATCGCTTATTTAGAGTAGTAGCGCCACCTTTTTACAGCAGCATCGCTTTTGGTGTAACATACTGTTCTATTGCCGACTGGTACTTGCGCTGCAGTTTCGCAGATCTCAGCTCACACATTGGAAGTACAACGAAGTTATGTTAGTATACTTGTTGGGTGAATCAAAGTTGCGGGTAAGGATTCTGTAATCTGTAGTTTTAGTAACAAAGTTTGTACCGGTATCTTTCACCGCTTATGGAAGATTAGAAATGTTAAGCAGGGGAACCTAGCCTAACTTAATGCAAATTGTGATCAAGAACATTAGACGGTTCTGCATAGGCATAGGCTCGGCCTTACTTTGGCCTAGGCCTACTGAGGTGCTGCCTTACTTAAATTAGATTAACGCTAGCCATATAGTATCCTCTGGGTTCCAACAATGCTCATACACTATTTATTCTTCTACCTTTAGGTCGAGGCTATTATTACCATGATTAAATGTTGAGAGTGCCTGTGAGTGTAAAGTTTTTTCACAAGAGTCTTTATACTGCGTTATCCCGTAGCCTATTTTACTAATAGTTAACAGGAAGACATTGTTCTGTAACATAGGTGCAAGTGTAAATGTAAGGCCCTAAGTTATGTTATACATAATATTGCATATCTAATACAATGCCATGCATACCATACAATACAATACAACTACTCCAAATAAAAGGAAAAAAGTTTTCTCAGATGAATATTAGATCTACATACTTCAATAAGGTATTGTGTGCCCAGCGAATAATTTAGCTGGTATACCATATAATTGCATAAGTGCATTCTTCTGCTTCTATGTATTTTTAATTTCCCCTCATTGTCTTTGAAAATTTGTTGTTCAGTAGTTTGGTACTCATTTTGGCTTTAAAGATACATGTATCAGTGCACAGTACATCGTTTAAATTGTATTTTAGCACTTTATCTTTTCATAAATTAGGTAAAATTACTCAACTCTAGTCTTATCTCTCTCTCTACATTGTTACGTGGGGGTGCTCCAGCTTAATTAGTTCAGTGCTCCATTATTAAATAAGTAGAATTAATTCTACTTAAAGATAACAAGGTATAACGTTTCATTACTGTCTGCATTTTGTAGCGACAAGAAGAAAACTTCACTTGCAAGCAACGAAAAGTTAACTTTTGCAGAGCGCTGCACGCAGTTTGGGGCGAGTCTTCAATGTCTTTAAGTCATTCCAACTTCCTGAGAAGGGGGGATAACCACCCTGTGACATAAACTCCTGGTCATAGACTCTTACTTATAATTACTAAGGCACATAGAAGAGAGTATGACTAACCACATTTTAATACAAATGAGATACAATAGGTTGTTATCTGTGGTTAAGCATGATATTTCATGGAATTAAGACAAAGAGGGCTTACACGACTAGGATGTGGGTGAGGGGTGAATAAACTCGGGAAGAGGAAGTAAGTAGTTACTCTTAAGACAAAGAGGCATGAAAGCATGTATGCTTAAAGTGATATGATGGGGATATATAACTACATAGTTACATTACAATCGTATATAATCTCTTGTTTTCATCATTAATTTAGCTACAAAATGGCTTCCAAGAAGGCAAAGACTGAAGAGAAAGTGGTTACAACGTTTAGGGAGTATCTTAGATGCAAGACGGTCCATCCAGAACCCGTTTACGGTAAGTGAAAGTGAAAAGACAGTAACAGACATTGTGCCATTATTTGAGTATAAATAGACCGTGCAGGATGCAGCAAACCGTATACGTGTTGCCGTGATGTGACCATAACTTGTGGGAGAACCTCAGAATAGTAAACCAGTCATGTTATGCCGGTAAGTGAAGGTACACTGACAATTTTTAATGTGAAAACATATGATCAATTTTATTCCTCCAGATGGTGCTGTGAAATTGCTGTTAAGCATTGGAGAAGAAGCAGGCCTAGAGTGCCAATCTTTTAAAGTAAGTTTCAACATATTTTGGCGGCATTGATGTCGAGAACTGTCCTATGTATGAAAGATTGGAAGGTTTTATGTAAGTAAACAATTATATTAATATGTTAATATTAATTGTGTAGTGTATCATTTTAAAGCACTTTTGATAAAGTATTTTTTTTGTGTGTGTGTGTTTCATTTGCTGCTGTTTAGTATTGCAATGTACACTTTAATATAGGTTGGTATGTGTTACAAGTTCCCTTCATTACATTCCATTGACTTTGTGCATTTTCTTTTTTCAGCTGAAGACAGGAGATCCAGTCCTGATCATGAAGTGGGAAGGAACAGATCCATCATTGAAGTGTCTCCTTCTAAATTCTCATATGGATGTTGTACCAGTCTACATGGTATGTTTTCTGGTTTTTCCTTTGAAGAAACTTTCAGGTGAAGAGAAAGAATTGGTGTTTGGAAGCAGATCAAGGGTTGGATGAATAGAAGGACCAGGGTTGCCAAAGTAATACAAGAAAAGAGGAAACACACAATGTCTGCCTGCTTCCAAAGTGACACACTAATCAATTTGAGGTAATTGACACCTGACACCCCCCCCCCCCCACTCCTCTCTTCCCAACACAAAGTAAAAATATGGAGTGCCACACTTGTGAAGAGTTATCTATGCAAGGATTAATTTATCTTTATTCTCTGCAAATTTCTGCCTTCAAAAGGTGAATTCTGATTTGACTTTGCTAAAATTCTTTTACTACTGGTAATGACCGGTGCAAGTTTGTAGGTCACATGCAAAATGATTTCCATGTGATTGTTTACAATTGTTGAACCTCTACAGTTGTGGTTATGAACACTGCACAGAAATCCTCTCCTACGTATGACAAAGCCAAAGTGTGTTGGGTTTTCTAGACTGCAACAGTTGCGACAATAAGACTGGCTATTGTAATTCTTGGTAAGTCGTGGTCTATTCACAAACGTGAGGTAATAAGACGAACAAGCTTGGGCAGGTCATGTTCAGTTTGGGGGAAGGGGGTGGGGGGTGGGTGTCCCGCTTTACCGTTTGGCTTTCATGTGATTTTGTCTGTAACAAGCGAGTTTCTTGTGTGTTTGTGTCCGACAGGAGCACTGGAAGTGGGATCCATTTGGTGCTGAGAAGAGCGAAGAGGGTAACATCTACGCCAGAGGAACTCAGGTAGATATTGCCATATATATGAGCAATAAGTACTGGCTAATTGTAGTGTTTACACGGGTCCAAAAATCGGGAACCGGGTACCCGAGGGCCGTTACCCGTCGGGTATCCTGGTACCCGGAAAAAATGTGTTTACCCTCGTGTATCACGATTTTCAAGAAATAACATAGTGGTTGCTGTAATAAATGCATTATATTCTCTACTGACAATGTTTTCATGTTCAAATACGTAGGTGTAAGATACGGTATAAAACCTTCCTTAATAATTTTTATTTGCTTTTGTTTCTTTCTTTAACTTGATTAGCATTACTACTAACATCGCACTGCCGCCGCTGCTTATGCTTGCTCGTGCACGTCTATTGGATCAAACCATATAAATATCCAATTTAGCTCTTAAACAGTTGTTACTGTTACTAGTATCTATTATGCAAGCCCAGGGTTCGCATTAGCCGCGAGATTGCGCGATTCGCGCAATTTGATCGCATTTGGAAAAAACGATTAGTAAAAAGCTACTTGCGATTACTATTTTTTAATTATCCCGTCTACAATCCATAAACATCTCGTAAAATCCTTGTGAGCCTTTCCTTCTATGAAATAAACGAATGAATAAATATTCCACATGGTAGCCTAACACCACACTAAGTCAAAGAGAAATCTAGCTAAGCCTAACCATCTGTTTATTTGCTGAAGTTGTGACGCAGTTATAAGACATCCATGGAATTCTTTCGTTATTGCTGTAACGTCCGACCACATGGTTGCCTAACACCACACTAAGTCAATGGGGGTAATCTAGCCTAGCCATCTGTTTATTAGCTGAAATTGTGACGCAGTTATAAGATATCTATGGAAAGCTTTCGTTATTGCTGTTATCTTCGACCACATTGTAGCCTAACAACACACTAAGTCAATGGGAAATCTGCCTAACCATCGGTTTGCAATTTTTTTTTTTAAACAATCACACTTTGCGTAGGATTCGGGTATTAAACTAGGAACCGGGTAGTATCGCGTCGGACGGCTAGCTTTGTAATTGATGTTATCTTCGACCACATTGTAGCCTAACAACACACTAAGTCAATGGGAAATCTGCCTAACCGTCGGTTTGCCATTTTTTTTTTTTAAATCACACTTTGCGTATAGGATTCGGGTAATAAATTAGGAACCGGGTAGTATCGCGTCGGGCGGGTACCCGGGTACCCAGATAACCCGTGCAAACACTAGCTAATTGCACAATCATACCATGGGAAAAGAAATAGTGAAATATGGGTGCGGTTCTGAACAAAATGACAGAACAACATACAAACGATTGCTCTAAAACATAAGGACACATGATTTATAATGGTGGATAAGACATGCTGAAAGAGGTTGTTTTCTTCATTTGAAGAAGTTGTAGTCTTATAGGTGTTGTTTTTGAGGATTAACTCTACTGTTTTTGTAACGTGCAGTGGTGAGATGGAGTTGAGGTCATGACCTTTATGAATGAATCCATGGATTCATTGAAACGAACATATCAACAATTTTCCTTTCCGAATTCTTGAAGACACTTTTTAAAATCTTTGTTAACATATAATTGGTTTATGCATTAAAGATAACGCTACACTTTCATATAGAACGTTTCGGTGTAATCAGTCTAATAGCTCTTTTTTTTCTGTCAAGCATCTTTCACAACAGCAAACAACTTGCACCAATTGGTTTGCCTGGATAAACACATACATTCCTGGAAGGTTTGAATCAAGCTGCAGTCTGTTTCTAACTTTGCTTCTTTATACCTGATGGTCAATGAATATGTTTTTTTATTCTTTTTGTATGCAGTTTATAGATTGTTTCATTTTTATTTCCATTGTCTGTAGGATATGAAGAGTGTTACCATTCAGTGAGTATCGTTTGTGTTTGAAAAATTGTCACTTTTAAGGGGAAAAAGATACAGTTAAAAAAAAAGTTTTGCATTTTTTTTTCTTCGCAACAGTGGTTGTCGTCAATTTGTGACATGGTGAGAATTCTCACCTGGACACCTCTTTGATGACTCCGGTCGGACTGTAGTCACTTCAGCCGATGGTAGAAATTAGTGAGATTCTTACCCAGACAGAGAGTAACAACTTAAAATTACACTTTTGAATTTTTCATTTGTTCACCAGATTTAGCTATCAAAGAGGATTAGATCTAAATTTGCTAATGATTATAAAACCCTCAGTGTTTGACTTTTTGACAGATACATTGAAGCCATTAAGAGGTTGAGGGCATCAGGATTCCAGCCGCTGAGGAACATATACCTCACAATCGTTCCTGGTGAGTACGAAAGTAAAAACTCTAGGCCTTTTGAATTTGAATGTTGTCATGGTTACTGATGCGTGGACTTGAAAGTATATATGTATCCAGCTATCATTTTGTTTCTGTGTTTATTATTACAATGACATGTCATATATATGTCTTGATAAGACCAGTAAATTGTCAGTTTGCCTCACAGGGAAGTTGTTGCTGATGTGAGAAATTCAGGCCTTGCCCTCAAAGACGATTACTCAATATGGATACAGTTTTTCAAAAGGTCCTTTTTTTTTTCTCTTGCCTTTTAATATAGGAATACTGCATTGTCATTAGAGCAGCTCTCTTTCAAAATTACCTCTCTTTTTCTTTTTTTGTTCTTTTTTTGTAGATGAGGAAATCGGAGGAAGTGGAATGAGGGAGCTAGTAACTTTACAAGCGTTCAAGGAAATGAATGTAGGATTCACACTCGATGAAGGTTTGTGTTCCCCTTCGGTACAGGGAGCAGTAACCTCCCCCCCCCCGCCCCCTGTGTGAGCACATCCCTGCAAATACAATTTATAATCTCTGTGTCAATTCCAGCAGCATTAATTTCCTATATATGAACCTTATTCGTAAACAGTAGAGATGAAAGAAACCACCACGACACAATTTATAAGTTGTTTGCTTTCAGTCAAAGATAAGCTGTGTTAACTTGTCAACATTTCCTTGTAGAGAATATTTGAAGCGGTGACCTGACCTTAAACTTTACGACAGGTCGGCACGCCCAGATGTGCCAAAGTGTAAAAATTTTAATAGTCCTTGCAAAGCATCGAGTCTTCCATCAATAGCTATATAGGAACACTTTTAGCTTCTGTGTTGATCTTTAGGGAACAAGTTACATTGAACCTTGAAAGAAGCAAGGATTTTTTATCTTTTTGAAATTTTATGCAAATTTTGAACAGATTTAAAGTGACTTTCCACAACAAAGATTGAAAGTAGGTGTGGCATTTATTTCTGTTTGCTTGTCCATATAAAAGTATATAGTAACCAAACAGGAGGTCAAAGGGGGGGGGTAGTGTATCCATACTTACTTAGAATATTAAATGTAGGATTCTAATTTACAATACATATCTTTTAAAAGTTTGCATCTTTTGTGATATGTAATGAAATTTTATTTTTTGCTCCTGTTAGGTCTTGCAAACCCAGAAGACAAGTACACTGTGTTCTATGGTGAACGTGGCAGTGTACGTAAGTATACAGAGTGTACAGTTCAGTACTATATGCTGGTATCTTGACATAGTAAATGTGTTCTAGAAGTGGCCTATCCTCCAAACTGCCATTTCTCCTTCACCGCACCTCCTTTTCCCACCAAAAAAATGGAAAGAAAAGAAAAAATAACAATAGTATCTTCAATGCAAAAAATGAACAAGGTTTATATATTTTGTTTTCACACAAGTTGTGTTGGTTGGTATTATCTCACTTTGTACTAAAAACAAACCAGCAACTTTTGAGCTAATTAAGCAATGATGGTTAATCAACTGAAACTTAAGAAATATGATAAACAAGTTATATTCTGCTTCACGAGTGTTTGTGTCAATGTAGATTTGAAGTACTAATTACATCATAGTAAATCAAATTTAACTTCATGAATTTGCTTTTTCGGTGGGGGGGGGGGGTGGAGGGGGTGGGTATGTGTGGTGTGTGTGTGTGTGGGGGGGGTAATGCCTTACTTAGCAGATATCATTTTGTTTTAATAAAATGGTTTCATGAAGATAACAAATTCATAAGGAATGTTTAATTATGTAAAGGAATGTATCCATAGTCAAAATTTACCATTTAAGGGGGAAAAATTATAATATATTTTCTGTAGTAATTTGCAAGTGAAACCACATAGCATGACTTTTTAATTGTAATGATTTCTATAGAGTGTGTTGAAACTTTAAGATTGTGTCTGGCAACAGCAGAATGATTGACATCGTCTCTACCAATTGAATTATTTGTATTTTGTCTTAGTTTATCATGAACAGACCAGTTATTATTCTCAGAAGACAAACAATATTCCCTTAGCAAGAAAATGTTGACTGCTATGCAAACATTCCTGTTACGTCTCGTTTCATTAAACGACCGATGTTAAGTATCACTAGAAAACTAAACAAAGCTACACTTCCATTTTCTATTCCAGGTCTTGAAATTACATGCACAGGAGATACCGGACACGGGTCAAGGTTCATTGAAAATTACGTTGGGGAGAAAATGGTACATCCTTCTTCTTCTTCCTATCAGACTGCATTCATAATCTCATCGTCAGTGAAATTTGCATTGGTTATTGAGAAAATATCTGCACATTTTATTCATTTTATATATCATCATTTACTAAAGTTGGTATTTTTTTATTTCTTTTCTCTCAATATTTGGGGATATAGTTTTCATGTGTGACCTATCCATTACTATATGAATTTATTACAGCTACTCAAAGTTTTCTACTTTATCGTAGCATGAGATGTCCACTGTCTTCTTTAAAGCAAGTGGTCTCTTTGTTTCACCCTAACAGCAAAAAATCATCACCTCTGCGCATGCTTTCCGAGAGAAGGAGAAAAAGAGGTAATGGTGTCTTCTTCACCTGTACTCTAGCATTGAAGCAAACGAAATATACTTTGATGAGGGATTACAGATGCTGCTAGCTATATCTCGTTGTGTTTTATCAGTTACATGGATTTACCTACTGATACAGGCAGAGGTGTGGGTGAAGTTTCAAAAATTCCAAAACAACTAATCACTTGTAGGCTACCTTAATACCTTCCATTAAACATGTCAACAACTTTGAGCAAATCATGGATTTTGGATCAAATAGTGGATTTTGGAGGTGACTCGCCCTTCTTCCTTTTGAGAGAGAGAACCGAGCAATACTTTTGTGTTTACGAGAGAAACCTTACCGCTTACCCCTCCTCTGTCCCTCAGTCACATAGCTGGTCTGAGAATTAACCCCTCCCCATTCCCTCAGTCACATAGCTGGTCTGAGAATTAACCCCTCCCCATTCCCTCAGTTGCATAGCCGGTCTGAGAATTAAACCCTCCCCATTCCCTCAGTCGCATAGCCGGTCTGAGAATTAACCCTCCCAATTCCCTCAGTCGCATATCTGGTCTGGGAAATAAACCCCTACCAATTCCCTCAGTTGCATAGCCGGTCTGAGAATTAAACCCTCCCCATTCCCTCAGTCGCATAGCTGGTCTGAGAATTAAACCCTCCCCATTCCCTCAGTTGCATAGCCGGTCTGAGAATTAAACCCTCCCCATTCCCTCAGTTGCATAGCCCGTCTGAGAATTAAACCCTCCCCAAGCCCTCAGTCACATAGCTGGTCTCAGAATTAACCCCTCCCCATTCCCTCAGTCACATAGCCAGTCTGAGGATTAAACCCTCCCCATTCCCTCAGTCGCATAGCCGGTCTGAGAATTAACCCTCCCAATTCCCTCAGTCGCATAGCGTGTCTGAGAATTTAACCCCTTCCAATTTCCCCAGTCGCATAGCTGGTCTGAGATTTTTACCCCTTCCAATTTCCCCAGTCGCATAGCTGGTCTGAGATTTAAACCCTCCCAATTCCCTCAGTCGTATAGCTGGTCTGAGAATTTAACCCCTTCCAATTCCCTCAGTCGCAAAGATGGCCTGAGAATTAAACCCTCCCCATTACCTCAGTCGCATAGATGGTCTGAGAATTAAACCCTCCCCATTCCCTAAGTCACATAGCTGGTCTGAGAATTAACCCCTCCCCATTCCCTCAGTCACATAGCTGGTCTCAAAATTGACCTGACTCCTGTTTGCATGTCATCTACCTATTTCATTGCAAATGTTTCCAGAAATGTAATTGACTTTTCTTATGATCAACTTTATTGTTGTTGTTGTTGTTATAAATGTATCTTTTGATTTGACCATTATTTCCAAATACTTGGGTGTGTTAGAACTGAGGGGGAGGGGAGGGGAGGGAATGCATTGCTAGTATTGTTGTTGGGGATGAGAGCATTTTTCAGCTAATTCTTTACCATTACATCTAGTAGAACATTTTTTTTCTACTGCTGCATTTCTTAGGATGGAGACAGAGAATCTTAAACTCGGTGATGTTTCTACTTTGAATTTGACAATGATTCAAGTAAGTGTTTGTTGATGAATGATTGCTTTATAAGCAAAGTGGCATATTTAAAGAATTTTTGAACACAGTTATTAGTTGAAAATTAAACACTAGAAGTACTTCATTTGGGGCAATTATCCGGTTTAATGTAAAACAGTATCATAGTTGTCACATGTTGTAATTTAGAACCATATCTGTCATGTTTGTTTTAATTTCGGTTAAATCTTAAAGTTTTCAGGTTTTCGTAATTCCCTTCACAGTCCAATATAGAATCATTATGCTTTTCAATCATGCCTTTCAATTATGCCTTTCAATCATAAGATCCCGAGTTCGAGTCACTCCACGATTAATATATGTCGTCCAGTTACAGAGTTGTTGACAATTCATAATCATGGACGTTAAATATGAATCTAAGAGACTGACTTCGGTCAGCTTGCGGCTTTGATAAGCCAATGATGGCTTCTTCGCAAGTTCCTGCTTGCAGGAGGATCTAAAATACATACATACACGCATACATGCATACATACATTATCAGTTTGTGGCAAATTAAACGTAAAATACAGCCCTGTGAAGTGCTTACTAGATTGCGTCTTTCAGACCTATAAAAGTTTAACAAGATAAAGAAGGTGAATACCTTGTCTTCTTGGTGAAAGGAAGTTGTTTGATAGACTCTGCATAGCGGAGTCTGTAGAAAAATGTTGTATACATTTTGCAAACAGTGTTAATATTTAAGCTGAGTGGATTAATTTTTTTTATCATTTCTTTTCACAGGGTGGTGTTGCATACAATGTGGTACCAATGGAGTTGAAAGCAGTGTTTGATGTAAGGTTGTCTGAAGGCCTATCTGAAGAGGTAAGTCTCTCTGAAAAATGCCGCTTTCTCTCTCTGTCATGAGTGTTATTGATTATATGTTATAGTATATAAAATATTGCTGTTTTCTAATTGCTTGCTGATTAAAATGCACATTGTCTTTATTGGGGAAGAAAATTTGGTCAATAGCTGCTATGTTGATCTAGACTTGCTGCAAGCGGTGACCATGACTAACACATCTCTTATTGTCCTCACATTGACTATGCAGGCAGATATGTAGTGAGTCCATACCCATGCTCATACTGTTAGCATAGTTACTTGTACCGGTATACACCGTGCTGGATCTGTACTAGTACTGCAACTGAGAATCTAATTGGAATTCTACTGGTATGTCATGCTGTTGTAATCATAGTGTGAGTCACCTATCTGGCAAATCACCGTAGCAACCGTTGATCACTGATAGGCATCACGATGCATTCGAGCACATCAACGGCATTCTTTACTGCCAGTGACTGGTATCTTACGTATGGTCACACAGGGATGTGCTCAGGAATATTTGAGTGCCGGGCAGATTGTGCGGTAGTGTGATCCACACCCTGGGAGAGGGATCTCATGGGTGGGCTACCCCTCCCCACTGGACAAATTTCGCACATGAAGTATGCTTAGGTGGTGCTATTTTTCCTATTCTGTGCCATGTATTCTCCCAAATTTTGGTCATAGTAAAAAATTTTAAATTATCATCAAAAAAGTGCCAGGGCGGAAATGTTTAAAATACTGTGCTGGGCGGCAATCAGAACTGCTGGGCGCAGCCGCCTGGTGCCGCCCAGTGTGAGCACATCCCTGGACACATTTATGATAGCATTCATGGTCGGTCTTGGGATGAAAGAGTTTTGCGAATGTGGCGACAGTATTTGTAAAACTGGTATTAATGCCCCAGTGGTTTGGGCTGTGTGGTGTGGGGGTTTGGTGGTATGTGGATAATTTTCCAAACATGTTTTCTTTTCTCTGTCTCTCCAAGGAACTAAAGAAAATGGTAGAGGGTTGGTGTGCAGATGCCGGAGATGGTGTCAGTCATGAGTTTCCACATGTGAGTTGAATTTGAGTGTTTTTACACAAAATGTATTATGATTAGTATTATTATTACTACATATATTTCTCTTCCCATTACTACTTCCGTGGTGGTGAAGTTGTCACAAAAGTCAGTGAGAGATAATTTTGGCAATTTTTGTTTCTAATATATGCAAATGAAAATAGATGTCTAATCAAATTAATCTATTTTGTGAAATTGTTTATTCAAATTCTTATTTTCTTCCTTGTTATTAATAATAGTTGTTCGAGAGCAATATTACCAAGCTCAGTAACAAGCTTCCGTGGTGGACGGCTTTTGAGGAGACATTTAACGAACGGTAAAAGTTTTGTCTATGAACCCTTTCATGATTGGTTGATATCAACTTCACATGTGCGAAGTCAGTTTACATGTTAGATTAACAAACACTCACATATATACTGTACCCTCAGCCTCTAGAGGTGTTAGTGAAATATCTTCTAAAATAAGTCGCACAAGATGTTCATGGGCATAAAAACTGAAGAAATTCACAGTACTGATACACTGTCAGCCTATCGCGCTAGCAGTCTTTAGTGATTGTATTTCTTGTGATTTTCATTCTTAATCAGTAATATGTTTATATATTTTTACTAAAACGGTCAAAACTTTTAGGAGCCTTTGAAGTTGTGGACATTGATTGTTTATTTATCCCTTGACGATATGAAACCAATAGCAAAGGGATGCTAAAGAAAGCAAAGCCATCTCCTGCTGTTGATAGGATTAGGAAAATGGCAGCTCTGCTAACAGGATGTTGTGAACATGTTGATATTTTCAAAATAAAACAAGGTTTTCGTTAGTTGCTTTTTTAAGGTTTTTATTATTGATTTTAAGTAAAATGTGGGGTTGAGGAGAAGGGCTTTGGGTGGCTGCTCATGGACATGAGGTGGGGGAGGAGGGCTTTGGGATACTGCTCATGGAAATGAGGTGTAAAGGAGGGCTTTAGGATGCTGCTCATAGACATGGGGTGGGGAGCAGGGCTTTAGGATGCTGCTCATGGACATGGGGTGGGGTAGGAGGGCTTAAGGATGCTGCTCAGGGACATGGGGTTCGGGAGGAGGGCTTTGTGATGCTGCACATGGACATGGGGTGGGGGAGCAGGGCTTTGGGATGCTGCTCATGGACATGGGGTTGGGTAGGAGGGCTTTGGGATGCTGCTCATAGGATGGGGAGGAGGAATTTGGGATGCTGCTCATGGACATGGGGTGGGGTAGGAGGGCTTTGGGATGCTGCTCATGGACATTGGGTGGGGAGGAGGGCTTTGGGATGCTGCTCATGGACATGGGGTTCTGGAGGAGGGCTTTGTGATGCTGCACAAGAACATGGGGTGGGGGAACAGGGCTTTGGGATGCTGCTCATGGACATGGGGTGGGGTAGGAGGGCTATGGGATGCTGCTCATGGGATGGGGGAGGAGGGCTTTGGGATGCTGCTCATGGACATGGGGTGGGGTAGGAGGGCTTTGGGATGCTGCTCATGGACATTGGGTGGGGAGGAGGGCTTCGGGTTGCTTTTCATGTACATGGGATGGGAGGAGGGCTTTGGGATGCTGCTCATGGACATGGGGTGGGGGAGGAGGACTTTAGGATGCTGCACATGGACATGGGGTGGGGTAGGAGGGCTTTGGGATGCTGCTCATGGACATGGGTTGGAGTAGGAGGGCTTTGGGATGCTGCTCATGGACATTGGGTGGTGAGGAGGGCTTTAGGATGCTGCTCATGGACATGGGGTGGGGGAGCAGGGCTTTGGGATGCTGCTCATGGACATGGGGTGGGGTAGGAGGGCTTTGGGATGCTGCTCATAGGATGGGGGGAGGAATTTGGGATGCTGCTCATGGACATGGGGTGGGGTAGGAGGGCTTTGGGATGCTGCTCATGGACATTGGGTGGTGGAGGAGGGCTTTGGGATGCTGCTCATGAACAGGTGGTGGGGAGGAGAGCTTCAAGATGCTGTTCATGGGGTGGGGGAGGGGGGCTAAGGATGCTGGTGATGATAAATGTCATAAGTGTGAGATAATATTTGGGATTATGTCTCCAGTACTGAGTAGCCTACTGTATTCTACTATAATTTTTTTCTCTCCCACACCAGTGACATCGAATTCGATTTGGAGGTTTTCTCAGCAGCTACAGATAGCAGGTATTTACGGATGGCAGGCTACCCATGCATCGGATTTTCACCCATGAAGAACACACCGATCCTTCTCCACGATCACAATGAATTCATCAACGAGGACGTCTTCCTGGAAGGCATCAAAGTCTACGAGGCACTCATCCCTGCCTTGAGTGGTGTTCCAAAATCTCCAATCTGGGAAACCAATTAATCACAATAATGAAAATAACAAACAAATTTGATAAATTATATTAGCTCATTTAAAGTCTGTTGAATTCTTGTGTTTGAATATAATAGATGAAGGAAATACCTGGCAAAAATGATTTTTTTAATTTTTTTAATGAAGAGATGAAATTTGACCCAAGCCGCCGAATAAACTTAACTTAGCTATAGTGCCACATTATCCAATGGCCAGTTATCCATACAGTACTATGTGGATATTTGTACTCAGATTTTCACTGTCAAGAAATATTTGTGTTTACTTATCAACCAATGAATACACTCTAAGACAACAAACCGTCTTTGTAACAAATTTCATAAGAAACAACTCATTACTTTTATGACTGATGTGACTTTTAATCGTCTTCTCAGTTGCAATGCCAAAAGTGCCAGATAATTACAACAGGAAATGCATGATTTCAGATAAGGTGTATCTGGTTTATATTTAGAATTTTTTATATCAATGCTGTAAATAGTTGAATAAAATTCAATCAAATAGTTGGGCGCTATTGAGTAGATTAATATTAATAAAGGTTAATCGATAAATTGATCATTATCATGTTACAGACTGAACGAAGATCATTCTGTGCCAGTCTTCATAGTTTACTATTCCCAATTTTTTTTTTTTTTAAGGATATGAAAACAGATTACCTGTTTGGTCAGTGTTAAGCTTGATGGTAACAACTGTAGTCTTATCATTTATGCATGCACAATACATGTTTGGTTGATAGATATAATGTACTGTAATAAATTTCGTTGAATAAATCGATCATAACGGAAGGCTAGTTGTATACTGATGTTATAGAATGTCGATTTGTTTTGGTTCCTGAAAATTATTACTATTGGTTGTCTCCTGTAATAGAAAAAGCCAACGTAGTTCGGTCAGTTTTACAGTTTAATTTGTGACCTGGAGTGGTTAATTATCGAATAATGTGTCTTGTTATTCGAGAGTTGAAAAGATAATCCATAGTTAATAATAATAAAAAAATGTTTACATTTTTCATATCATACCAACCCGCCTCCCTCTTCTACGGGTCATATATTGCAATCCCTTCTCCCTCTCCTTCTGCAGTTCATATCATGCCATCCATCCTCCTTCTTCTACAATACATATAACGCCACCCATCCTCCCTTCTCTACAATACATATTATGCTATCCATCCTCCCTCTTGTACAATGCATATAACGCCATCCATCCTCTCTCTTCTACAATACATATAACGCCATCCATCCTCCCTCCCTCTTCTACAATACATATAACGTCCTCCCTTCTCTACAATACATATAACGCCATCCATCCTCCCTCTTCTACAGTCATCCCTCCTTCTTATACTCTGGGTCTGATATCATGTAATGTAATTCCCTTAACATAAATGAAACTTGCCTCTTCCCCTTGTCCTTACTAAAATATTTTAAGGTTCCTCTATACACTTGGTTATGAACAGGGACAGGTATATGTTTAGCTACATTATAGTAACCCCCAACACACCCACCACTATTACTATATGGAATTCCATTCAGTACCTTCGGTCTAACTACAATTTGTAAAAAGGGTCACCTAAGATATAGGCCTGGGCACCTAAACCAAAAGGATTAAAAAATGATCATACAAGACTCAACCTCAATCCCCTTGCATCGAAACTGTGAACACTACAATGTTATGTCCAAGGTGTATCACGAATCCCTTGGAAAGGCAAAAAAGGAATAGATAGTGTAACCTACGTCAGCGGTGTAACCGGAAGCTTCGGGTCGAAAGGAGGGGCCGGGAAGGGGGCATGCGGCTTGTAAAATAGAACAAAACATCACACACAAAACATTGGAGAGGATATTGTAAAGTTTCATAATATATTGAATGTCTCTAAATACTGTACATATTTACACACTACCTATATAGTCGGGCATTCCTTACACTATACACTGCTACGGGTCGGCCACTGCCTGTGAACCGGGCCCTGTGCATGTATCGGGCAGTGCTAAGATGTCGGGCAGTGCAAATGTGTCGGGCCTTGCGCAGGACGTTTGGCACGCCTTACATGTAATTCCTTACATGGTCCTACTCTTTTAACACAAGGCAAATTTAAGGCTGGCAGATAGGCCTAGTTTATCTTCTAAAAATAAGCTTGGGAAGAAGAGATGTAGGTTCTCTCTTCAATCCACCCGATTAGCACTGCTCCATAGTGTCATAGCGTCAGGGAGGACAATATATACATAATATTAGGCTATGCCCGCAGTAAAGACCTGACCAATCAACGGTCATTAAAGGGTGCATGAATACTCGCGCAAAAAGAAACGTCTAATGCCGGTAATCTGACCTAGTTTCGAATGAGGTGTAACATGTGTTAGACACCACCATCGATACCAGAAAATACGCACACAGCTTGCTACCTTCGGTAATTAGACACTAGTGTACAGTCAGTACATACAGCTGCTTTCAACACCCACAGCACAATGTACAAACGGTACAGCGATGGACATCTCAGGTCCAGCTAAAGATAACATGTATCACGTTTCATTACTGTCTGCATTTTGTAGCGACAAGCAGAAAACTTCACTTGCAAGCAACTTTTTCAGAGCGCGGCACTTGGTTTGGGCGAGTCATTGCCTTTACCTGTCTGAACCGCGACCAATGGGGGTCGACTCTCGACTCCATACTTCGTCCCTGCATAATATAAGCATGCATTACCTCCCATATTCCTCCCACCAGGGGCGGCGATCTGTTTCAAATATTGGGGGGGGGGGGGGACATTTGCGTGGATGCAGGCGAATTACTATCAAAGCGGAGCGCCACCATTGGTTGGCGCGCAGCGTACAAGAAAATTTCTGGTTTTGATAGCCCCCCAGATCACCGGAAATGGCACTTTTCGGGCTTGAAATTGACCAACCAGATGTACACTTTTGCCTGAGAAACCAAGTTTTTCCTTATAGTTTTTTTTTCATTCATAACCTTTTTTTCAAGATTGTCACCAGTCACACATCATGTTCGACCTCATTGCATCTCCTGTGGATCATTGCTTTTGTAGGTAATTCTACGTAACGCCCCACAATACCCATCAGCCCCACCTTTCAAGGTTTTAAGCCCATTATTTGTTCAGAATTTGAATAATAAATTCACTTCAAAACATACCCATAATGTTGTACAAAATTTCATCCATGGACAACCAATATAGAAAAACCCCCTCAACCCCTAACAGACCGGTCAAAATTGCACGAGAAGAGGGAAATATGATGAAGAATGTTGGTCAAGGAATTTTCGCAAATTCAGACACAGTTAAATTATCGGTGTACAAATATTAAAACCTCTTATAACGGTTACTATAAAACTTCGATATCATAAAAAATACCAAAAAAATATGCTCGAGGGGGAGGGCGGTCCCCACTCTTCATACCCCCTCCCTTGGCTACGCACCTGCGGTTAGAAATCTTGTAGGAAAGAGGCCAAATGGAAACCTGGTGAACCTATCTCGATGTGGATCATATACGTACTTACACAAGATGCAAACCAAATTTCATTACGGATGCGGTCCGTCTAGCTATTCATTTCGAAAAAAAGTAAAAACTACTTTCGGTCATATATAATAACAAATTGTGACACGGTTAGACAGGCGCCTTGCGAGGAATTTGCCAAGAGAGGGGCAAAGCTTGTACCCAGACTTTCTAAGCTTAGCGCCCCCATTAGTTGGCGCAAAGCGCAAAAGAAAATTTTGGCCGAAAATGCCTCCCAGATCGCTGGAAATGGCACTTCTCAGGCCTTGTAAGTTGCGTCTAAGCATTTTCTATTTTGAAATTACTAGCGATGTCATAAAAAAAATACAAAACATATGCTTAAAAAAAACTATGCCACCAAATATTGGGGGGGGGGGGATATTAGATACTATATCCCCCCCACCTAAAATATTGGGGGAACATGTCCCCCCCGTCCCCCCATGATCGCCGCCCATGCCTCCCACCCTACGTACCCTTCAAATAGATATGTTACCTCTACGAGCTCAACGGAAAGGTGACCTCTACAAACTAGCTTACGTATTAACCTATCGAAACCAGGCGGTTTTCGGTACAATATAGTTACGGTCCATTCCATTCACTTTTGCTTAGTGTCTTCCATGTTTCACCGAGGAGACTAACGTCGATTTGTAAAATAAAAAGAAGTAGTTATCAAGCATTTCTCATCGCCCAAAGTAACACATTGATTCGATTTTAATATCAGTTTCAGTCCACGCTTGTTTTATGCTTATTAGGTTACTCCTAGATGTTCATCTGCAAGTTTATCATGGTATTTAATCGAAAGATCTCTTTTGTGATATATAAAATCAACAAATCATTTTTTTTTTCTTTTTGCACATTTATTTTATTTGGAGGGAGACGTGGCCTTATAAACACGACCATCTTAATACAAGCTGTTTAAAGTATTTCAAGCCACTTGAGGTACACATGTTTAAAGGGGCATTCTCCCAAACTAATAAGCGGTAGCCTATAAAGGCATACAGTATGGATTGGTAATACTGTGTTTGAACGGTCTACGACTTACCAACATTTAACCAAAACAAAAATGAGACTGAAAACAGTTTTGAAAACTTAGCAATTTTTTGGCATGTTCACATTTTCACGGGGGCAATACTGAACAGCTGTTGTGACAGTGAAATTAAAGGAAATGCATAACAAGTAGATGTGCACTTAAAGGTGGGATCGCTCGTAATTTCCTCGTAAATTCTGTCCTTCACACCACCCGATTCAAAAATAATATCAATACTACCCTCTATCGGATCGTCGCTGTTGTCTCGTAATTTCTCAGCAATCCCGTATTTACGGCTAGTAAGCAATAAACGGGTTCGGTTACTTGAACGGTGGCCTTGGCGAAATTCCTGCATAGTTTCTTGTCTGTGGCAGTACAGGGAGTTGTTATGGAACAACTCCCTGGTCAGTAGTATGCGGTATTACGCCGCGTTTTCGTGTGTGTTGTGTGATACAAAACTCAGTGCTTTGTTTTACGTTCAGAACTTTTCACAACTAATGGGCTGTACAGTATAGGTTACGGTCGAGCTTTGCATCAGGCGTAATAGTTCGACCAGGGAGCTGCTACTCTAGCAGTTCCCTGCTTTTACTCTTTTAGGCCTACATGGTGAGCAGTCGAAGTCAAGAAACAGCTCAAGAAACTAATAGTTATGAACTTTATGTCTGATTCACGCTGACTGGTGTCACAAAAAGACAAACGCGAATGAGTGAAAAAATTGACTGAAGTGATTACAAACTATTGGGTATCAAACGTAAAGTCAAGTCCGTCATGTGTGAACAATTGGTATTTCAGCCAATTTAGGTATTAATTATACATAGACTGAGTCACAGCTTACATTGTATTTTATATATAAATTTTAGTTATATATCAGGAGGGAAAGACAAAGCATTTTATGTCATATACCATATACAGATAAATATGTATATTTAATTATTTTTGGACTCCTGGCAACGGGCCCTTTAGGCGATCACAGAGCACTTGCCCTAGCTGCACCCCGTCCTCCTAACCGGTGCACGTAAACCCTGTCCTTGCACCCCTTTGACCCGAATTAAAAAATAACGAAACTTGAACGGAAAAGGAAAGGAAAATACGTTGCCATAAGGGGCGGCTCCACCCTCTTTAGAAAGGATTGGCAAAAAGGGAATAAGTACATGAACAATAAACTAATAGTTATTTCCATTGAAAAGTGTCTCGCTGAGCATCGGCCGTCAAAGCAAAAAACTTTTTTTTTTCTAAATCACGTCAGTGTATTGCTTTCCAGCGTACTGTACTCCCAGAATTGACTATCCTGTTTCTTGTTCCGAACGGCTCCCAACGAAATGCCAAAAAGTCGGCAACGGGGTTGGGGTGGGTTACCCAGCTCCACCATGGGGCACCTCATCACGACTGACTCGAATTACAACTCGTAACTTTAACTGAAATTGGATTGAATTTAAAAAAATATATACTAGATGTCTGCATGGATCATACTTATCTATACTATTGTGTGACCATATAGGCGAACGGGCTCTATATAGTCAACCAGGAGAGACTGGGGGGAAACTTTTTTTCTTGCCACAGAAAATTAAACATTGCCCGGAAGTTCCTAGCACGATTAATTCATTTCAAACTTCGACGGCAATGAAGGACAAAGAGAACCGTATAGGCCTATGCCTGACTATAAGATCATTGAACCATCACGAACAACTCCGAATAATCTTCCATTTGCCGATTCATGACACTGGGAAGTAAGGGGTGGGGGGGGGGGGGTGGGGCTTTCCATTTGATCCGCAAGTATATTGAACGGTCACCACAACAAGGGTGTATAGCTTGGGACTAGCACGGGGAGACTTGTCAACCTTGTGAACTTTTTTGGGGGTGAGATGCGGGGGGGGGGGATTCGCAAACTAAAACATACAGGGTAAACAGAGGGGAGGAAAGAGGTCAAGAAAGAAAGCGTGAAAGACAGATGAAGGGATGGAGGAAGAAAGTAAAGAAAATGTGGAGATGGAGGCTAGGGGTAGAGATAGATATGATATGAAAGTACAGAGAGAAAAAAACCAAGAGCAGAAAAATGGAGATCACTGGGATACTGTCAAATACACAAGAAGAATATACAATCTAAATACTGGAATTAAATAATGCACCACATAAATACAGCTTTATGACATCAAGAAATCAAAGGGGAAGGATATAATGTTTCAAGGATGCTGGAAAATAAGACACAACAGAAGATGATTATGGTTTCTGATCTATTAGGCTTCTTCTCTCTACTGCTACCAGGATGTAAGAGACCACAGGGACTCGCACAACTCTTTAAGTTGTGATGACCTCTGACCCTTACTATGCCTAACTGTTATCTTGCCAGGAAATAAATACACCAGTGCATGAGAGGAGGTGAGAGACAGGACTGATTGATCGTGTCGATAGGGGTACATGTGATTCAAGAAGATAGATGTAAAGATTAGCATCGTTTGGACACTTCAAATGGGACCCCCTCCCCACCCCCCACACCCTCCCCCACGTTCAAATCATATCCCCTCCTGGCAACGGAAATGAACACCAGTATAAATAAACCGATACAGATATTTATACACGCTGTGCGTGTAGGCCTATATACAATAATATAAAGCTGGCCATTCTCTGATTGTTACTCCTTGATTGAATTTCCCCAACCTTGCCCACCTTGACTTAGAGGGTGGCCAAGCTCCTGATTCACAGTCATAGCTACTATCGAACAAAATGGACGAAAGCAATTTATCTCAATCTGGTGATGCAGATGTATCATTAGCTGCTAATCCAACATTTGTGAATGTCGCACAACCTGTCAACAAAAGTCTGGGAAAAGTGCTTGCCCCTGCCATATGTATGATCTCTTTTGTTCAGGATCATGTAAATGTGGCAATGTGTATTCGTATAGTCTGAGGTTTTTCTCCCATGCTGCTCCATATCTAATCCTACTGGTAACATTGGACAGAACATTGGCAGATGGCTTCTTGAGAGGTGTTGAAGTAACTGGATCAGGAGTATCTGTAGAGATTACATAAAACAAGAGTTACTAGATTGCAAGTATCCTGCTATAGCTTCTATGGCTGTGACTAAAAATATACCTTTTGTTTAGAACTTATCACACTTATGCAGCACTGGAAACTGATATTTCAATTTAAATGGTGTCATTGAGTTTAGAGGACATTGAAGTTACAAGTATGTTGGTGAAACCAAGACCACCCTCAAGAAGCAGTTCTAGTCACAAGTCAATACCATGAAAATGGAGACTCCAGTAGGGGAACACTTTCAGCTGCCCAATCATACCATTAAAGACATGTCCCAACAGGTAACTGAATTCGTAGACTAACCATCTCAGACATAGTACACCACAGCAGAGATAAAGTGAGCGGACGGAATGCCCTAGCACCATTCAACTGAATAGGCTCAATATACAGGAAGGACATGACTAACTTTATCCTGCTCCATCTCTGTATTCTGCTATAGTTTATTCGCCCTCTCTCCTTACTTAATCCTCGCTTTGTACTCCACAGTTTATCTAAATACCTCTGCTTTCACTGACTCCTTTTGTTCAATACACCATTAACTTCTTTCTTTGTGTTCACCATGTCCTCTCTGTTCCAGGCTCTATTGTGTCTCTTGAATTTACTGTTACTAGTCAGTTTGCCTCTAAAGAAGATCCTGATAATATCAGGCCCACTTACTTTTATAAATTTTCATACACATGTATGCTTTTTAGTGGATGAGCAATATGCTACCATTTTTTTCTTTTCTTTTGGAATTAAATGAGAATGAAATTGTATTATTTTTCTGATCACATCAGATCAGATAAGATTAGCACTGCTCTTCCAGTCTGTAATTCATGCAAGGATAAACATATAAATTTACCTTCTCCTTTCTGAGTGTCAACTGATCTTTCTGTGGTGACAGCTGCTGAGAATGCCTCTGTTTGACTTTCAGCATCTTTCCGGAAAAGATGCATTTGAAACCTATACAATGAAACCAAAAAAATTGTCCGTAAATCATATAACTGAAATAGTAATTTTACTGTACACCCCAAGCTTAATTGTATGCATAATGAATCTGGTAATGACCAAATCATTACAAACATACATGTTTTTATCATACCTACCCAAGAAAAAATATGAAAGAGAAAAGTAACAAACAAACACTTAGGCATATTTCAATAATAACATATTGTTAACCCACATTGATTTAAACCCAGATAAGGATGAGATATTCTTTCATACTCTTCTTCAACATATCCATAAACCGCGGTACCTTTCAAGAATTGTAAGGATAATTTTGTGTTGCCCAACTGCTTGCCCAACAACTTGAGCTCACATGTCAATGTAAAATTTACTATGTAAACTTCCTGTCTTAGTGAACTGATTGGTTTCATATCGCTAAAAGATGTCCAGTCTTTTGATGAGAGTTTGATGTACACTCATTATTTACCTACTGTGTAAACTTCCTGTTTATGTGAGCAGTTGGTTTCATGAGTGAGAATTGAGATGCTACTGTAGCTTACACCATGACATAAGCCCACCATTGTGAAAAATTCCTGTTTACACATGAATAGCTTGATTTCAGACTACCATTAATTTAACGCTAGATTACTCTCCACAAGAGATAGTTTCGGCCACCAAATTTAATAGATATTATAATTTTTGAACACTAAACATCAGATCATTCACAAGAAGCTGAACAAAAACAAGCATAGTATATACTGACTATATATAAAAAATATGATAACTTAGCACAGCATCATAAAGTATGAGCATCAGGCCTACACGCAAAAAAAAAACTGGTACTTTCTTACCTCCAGGCATGGCTATATAAAGGTTTATATAGGTATAGCTATATGTACTAATATGGTCCCTCAATTTGTGAGGCTAATTTACCTAACTTCTTGCATAGCAGTTGGGTTCCTTCAAAAATCCCAAACACAGATATGTACACATGATTGCTGGAATATTGGACAGACAGTCAGTAGATAACAGTATAACACCCTGTTGCCCAAATGAACCATTAAAACTTGATTGCATATATGCTGGCTGTGGCTGACCTTAGAAAAACCTAAGGTCTAGTTGCATACGCAGCGGTGTGAAAACATGTGAATCAGTTAGGAGTGATTCTAAATTATTTATGTAGATGTATTATTTTTATAGGAAAAATTGCAGGTCCATGTGGTTGTACTTGTACAGCACAGTAGGCCTTCCTCACTGGTGTATATTACAAAATTAGGGAATACAGTTACTATGAACACTAAATTCTGATTACTTATTACTAATACTATAGGCCTTACTCCTATGTTATATGCCCAGTTAATTATGACTGGGCATAGGTGAGGCTTTTCTTTCAAATGCTCATTCACAAGAATTATTCTTCAAACAAGGACAGCTGATAACAATTTAGAACCTGGAGGGGGTGGGGATGAACAGATCACCTAGGCCTAGTGGTTAGAAAATATATTTCCATCAATTTGTTGAGGCAAAAACAGTTTACTTTTTGGTGATGAGAAGGCCCAGCTTTCCATGGCATAAATATGAGGAGTGAAACTAAAGACCCCCAGTCCCTGTGAGTCTTCTTTAGGAAGGATATTTTAATTTTTAACTGTATACAGTACAAAGTGGCTATTCTTACAACTAGTCGTAAGAATAATTTCCGACTACGCATGGGCAGTTGCTATTTTTATGATTAGGAGTACTAATTTTACGACGATGAGTAACAATAACTTCCGGTTAGGGTTAGGGTTATGTTTAGGGTTACCTCTACTACATGCGCAGTTGCTTTATTTACTGCACTTGAATTTGCCTTTGTCGTAAGAATAGTTTATAATTGTTACGACTAGTCGTAAGAAACGGCCTATACAGTATCCTCATGACAAGCATTCACAAACAGTGATGATGATGACTCAGTAATACAACTTACTGCTATTTTGTGCTAGGATAAGTATGATAAGGTTAGCATACGCTAGGTCCATTGGAAAAATAATGAATGATAGGCCTAGTTACAAAGCCTAGGCTCATCAAATCATGTATGTTACAAATACAATAGCATAGACACTGCGAAGTTCGAACACCTAAGCCTTAAAATACCCCAAAAACTATCTTCATTTTATTGACAGATATGTACGTACATACTTGCGCACGGGTCATTTTGGAGAGGAAATAACTGTAGCTTCCTAGTTTTTAGTGATATTGGCTTTCGCTTGTAGGTTATCATGGTGAAATCGTGTATTTCTTAGGGGTGTCCGAACTTTGCAGTTTTCTGTACTTCGCAATACTGACAGTTACCTAGGACAATACCCTGTAGCCTAGTACTACTATGTACTAGTATTACCCTATACAGTTTTAGCCTAGCTTAGCAAATCATTACCTTTTTGTGTGATCCTGAAGCAAATGTTCTGCGAAATCTGCGTTGCTAACAGAAGTCAAATCGTGGACATGTTTGTAGAGTTCTTTCTCCATTTGCCAGTTTACGTAGGAACGTAGAAGATAGATCTTCGTGGCATCTCTTCGTCGCTGTTGTTCCTTTGCACTGCTGTTTTTGTCAGGTCCATGCAACAATGGCTTTCCTCCACTTGAACCTATACGCTCGTTCCACGATAAGGTCGTTTTCTTTCGCCCGATTCTCCTTGCCCTGATCCCTTTTCCATGATTGTCACTATACTCTAGTCTAATCGAATGTATTTGTACGAAAATCGTACAGTATTCTTTACTCAAAAGGCACACAAACAACAAACTATCGCGTACGAAAATCCTTTGCGGTAAACAGTATAATAATCTGAAATGCTGTGCTATAACATTATGTGTGCATGGGTACGGGCTTGTTACGCATACGCTTGCCTGTGCTATTCACTGATCTAAATTTGCCACCGAGGTCACGTGAGTTTTAGGGGTCCCATTAAACCTCGCTGAAACCTCGATAATGCCAGCGCCCTCAAAAAAAAGTCTACGAGCGATATCGCCTTTAAACATTCATCTGAAAAGGAGACGTTACCTATATACGCATGTTCAGTCACAGCCAGCTGCATGCTCTAATGGCGTTTCACGCGAAAAGGTCAAAATGTGAATGTCATTAAAGATGTAATACAACGACACGATCAAATTAATTTGACAGCTTTTCTTTTGTTTTATGAAAAAAAATATATAATTCTTCCGAGACGCGTCCATTCCTTTTTCTTTTTCCATATTTTTTTCTTTCTCGGTAACTTCGAAATTAGCCGTTGTGATGCAGGTGTTAACAAATCTTGCCCATGCAGTAGGTACGTGTATACCACCTGCTGTTTGATGCCATCCGTTTTATATCTAATTACCCTATCAAAGCTAATACAGGAATTCCTGATTACAGCTCAACTTCTGTCAAGACCCTGTGACATTTCTTTTGGCTAAGATTTTATTTTCTTTAGGCGTGTGGGCTAAGCTCACCAACTTGTATTCTGCGTTTTTTTTCACGACAATGTGATATTTCTTTTTAGAGTGTCTATTTTTGAGTGGAAGCAGTAACGGGAAGAGTGGGAGGGGAATGGGGGTGGAAAGGCGTTACCGCTAGGAACCCATACCACTATTAATTACCCCGTCTTGCCATGTGCCTGTCTGTACCTACCCACACGTTCTATTATGTATTTGTAAATGTTACATACAGTGTCGTAACCGCTGGGGTCATGGTGGCACGTGCCGCCTCCCTTCGCCTCCAACTTTCTTACAGGTTATTTATATTCTGTTGCAAAATTTTTGCCGTCACCGTTTCGTCATGAAAATTTCTGTGGGTGGTACTTTACCCCCTGCCCTACCCCACCCCTCTGGCTACCTCGCTGTTTCTCTTCGCCCCACCCCCCACGAACCATCGTGGTGAACAGCCACCGTTCCTAACGATGTTGTGAAGTATAATTGTTGTGATATGGCTGTACATTATATGAAAGTTTATTTATCACAAGTTTTACACTGCACTGAGCGCGTCAGTTCATAACGTTTCACATTGTCAAACTATACTGCACAGATGTACGCCAACACAGTATAATGTTACTGTGTACATCAAAGACATTTTTGTCCCTTATCAAATACGTCACCAGAAACACATGCATCCCATCCCACTCCTCTATAATCAACACCACTATCTTTCTCTACCTTACGGTACCCTGCAGAATGCTATACAGTGGTAGACCTATAAAGCCGTTATTACATATAAAACCAGTAGTTGGTTCCCAGAAAAGAAAAAAAAACCCTCTTATACACGTCTCCCATCCTTTCACCCCCCCCCCACTTTTCCTTCTCCGAAGAAAGAAGGTAATTCTCCTTTGCATGTCTTAGTTATAATCTAATATTATCTAAAAGACTTCCCCTGCTCCAATCATTTGCCGTCACCTTTATCCCCCCTGTACCCCAGGATCGGATTGACCGCCTTACTGATTTGAACCGGTTTGAGCCAGCGAAGGCGTAGATTTCCTTACGGTCGTAAAAGAAGCTAGTCTCCTACCACAGCCCCCCCCCCCCTTTCCAAGGTGCCAAACGCGACGTTTTTTTTTCAAGACTGCATCACCACCTGTTGAGTCACAAAGTCGATACACGATTTGTGCCTGAGACCGCCCGTGTCTTATCATTGTGCACCCTCCCGATGGGAAGTTTTGGTTAATGTCGTTTGACTCGTTCTATATATTTACTTGAGAGGAAGTTATAGACCCTTTATGATAACATCCTTCTTGCCTTATCGATCTGTTTCAAAAATCTTCAAGTTTATCTTTAACTGTGTACCTTTGCTGATGATCCGCATCTAAATATTTCCTACTTTTGTTTTTAAATTTTCAAACAGTGGCTCTGGAATTTAAACGTTAAGATAAACAGCATCTTGATGGAAACAAAAAATGAACCTCTTATCGTTACACTTTTTATTTTATTTTATAAAAGTCATTTATTTTGTCTTTAATTCAAGCTACAGCATGATCACACGTAGAGGTGAATTTCAGAATAATTGGAAATGATACAGAGTAATAACACATTGTCTATGAAGTAAGACAATGACATCAGCAACCCCGACAATAAGGATATTAACATTAATTGTACCCCCTTTTCACGATAATAATGACAACGTGCATGGCGACAGTGTACCATGAACTGTTGAAGAACCAAGGATGTGTGTTTGATTCAGAAGTACAGAGACGGATAATTGGGTAGTTACGTCATAATCTATACGGTATCTCAACAGTCCCGGATTCAGGGCCGAGCCGCGAGACATACACACATACGCACACATTCGCACAATAAGGCCGCCCAACAGTATTAATCGCCGTCTTATGAGACAGGTGGGTGACACGTTATATATCGCGTACGGTATATAGGCACTACGAGAGTCTGATCACGATATGAGTACCTGAGATATGTTTACGTGGTACTCAATAATACTGTAAAGGCATACTAAACACTGCAGTTATGTTCGTTGCGCAGCTCATATTCGTCACACATCTGCACAATTTATGTATATTTTGCATGAGGTGAGGTAAGGTCATACATATGCAGGGCATAATATCGTCAGATTCGGTTCACAAATACGGCTGATGTTATTTCAGACATGCTGGTACATAGTAATGTTGTTCTTATGTGTAGGTGTGTTTCGCTCCGTACTAGACCGACAACAACTATGTAGAAATTAAATTTGTTTATACATTGTTTCAATCATCGCCAAAATATATTGAGCGAGTTCCGCCAACCGATTGAAAATAATATTTCTCGTGATAAAGAAGCTAACTTTAGTCTTCAGTGTCGGTTCAATTTGTTATTATATAGGCAATACGGGTCGGAGACCAATCCCCGGGCTTATAAGTTTATTCTGTATTTTCATCGTGCCAAGAACAATCATAACGAAAACATCGTCGCGTTACCTCAATGATTGGTGAGGTAATTTGACTCAATGCCAAGCCGCAAGTGTATATATTAAAATGGGTATTATATTATAACAAAAACATAAGTAAATAAAGAGAGAGAGAGAGAGAAAGAGAAAGGGGAGGGGAGGGGGGGGGGGTACGTGAGGACCTACCATTGGTATATATAGCACATAAGATAGGCCTATGTATAAATTAAGTATTCGGCGCGCAATTCGATATGACAAACAGGATATGAGTGTAATTAATTATATTTATATGTGACATTTTCTTCTGTTGCTAATGACCCCGATTAATATTTATGTGTCGAACAATGAATTTTATGTTTTGCAAGTGCACAATGTAGATAATGCAGCAATAGTCAAAAACCATTAGAAGAGGAAACTCATAATCACTGTTAAATCAACAAGTAGAATGGATAGATTCAACAACTTGCAGGAATTTGTTTAACTTTAACTATAAACATTTCATATAGAGAGTGGCTTATTTTAACGCCATTTTATTTGATTACTTATACCGCGCAAGTGTTCTTCATTACCAGGGACCTAATTGAATCGGATATGCCGAGTCATTAACTTAAGTGTTACAAGTGGTAGGCTGTCGGTATTTTACTGATATATTGTACACATACCTATGTTATACATCCTCATCGTCAAACTATGAAACGGGAAGCAAGTATAACATATATAGAGAACCGTTGACGGTATCGTGAAAAGTTGTACCAATGTTTACATCTGTGTTTTTCTCTTTATCAAGGAAGAATGTTTCTATGTCGTATTGACTCGAATATAATGACATGCGAAACCGTCAAGCTTATTTTCAAACTTTCTATAGCCTTAACGTATGTTGGACAATTTTTGACACGTTTAACATTCTCTGCGTAAAACCACGTTTCCAGAAATTGGAGAATGCGTCGTTTCATGCATCGGTCACGTGGTAATAATATTTGATAGTATGCATTTGTGTTTTGCTCATTGGAATTGATTGTGCATGTGACATTTTGGCGTTCCAAAGGTCAACTACAGGCAACTATACACACAAAATGACGTCATAATACTAAGGTTTGTGCGGCGTCGGTGAAGTCCAGTCAGCAGACACCAATTTGGGTGAAAAGTAAAATTGTAGAGAAGAGGTGAAACATATGGGCCTATTTTTTTTGTAAGACAAGACAATCAAGAAAATAAAATTAAATAATGATGGAATTTTTGTCGCCACCTGTCACTTGTAATATCGCAATGTCATACACCTCGGACCGTTAACCAGGCGTAGTTTCGGAAACACTGCTCGGTTATTACCGAAGCAGGAACTGAAGAATTCGAAAGGGTACTTTGTTAATGACTTCCTCATTAGGACATTATCTCTTAGACTAAGGGAGCATTTCAAGGACTTATCTCGTTGTCATTTTTAATTCGAACGGCTAAATGTTTGTTCGCTTCGTAAGTTGGTTAACTTTCTGATAAGGTTTTTTTTTCTGTGTATTATCTGACCACGATACATCATGCATATTCATTAGAGTGTTTGCATGTTTGCTTGAAATTTCTTTTAAAGATATAGCCTTTAATGTTTGCAAATCTCTTTTGAAGTCAGATCGATACTGGTTTTCCTCGCCGACGGACAGACCTTTTAAGTTCTTTCTCCGAAACTTGATTTATTTTCTTTCGAGCGAAAAACACAAAATGAAGTTTGCCATAGTTCTTGTTCTCATTGGTAGCATCTTGCCTCCAATATTTGGTCTTCATCTTTTTGTTGGAACCGGACCATCTACTCAAGATAAGATCAAAAACCGTGCGAGGAGGGACGTCGATTTGGTAAGTTAATTAATATTGATTTATATTATTATATAATTTATATTAACGTTCATTTAATACCAAGGACGTAGGAACCGGGGGGGGGGCTGGGGGGCGCCAGCCCCCAGTGAAAAATGTGGGGGGCGGAAGTATCGTTCCGCCCCCCTTTCCGCAAGTCAGAAAACCCCTTTTTCATTTCCAAATGAGAAAAAAATCTCATTTGAAGCACCAAATTGCATCTAAGGCCAGGTGAAAATGCAAAATTCTTTACAAAATGGAGTGGGTGTTGAAGTGTGCTATATTGCACCAAATTGCATCTGAGGCCACCTGGAAATGCAAAAAAATTCCAAAGGGGAGGGGGACACCCCCTCCCCTTAGACCCCTCCCACAGGCCGGCCATCAGTCTTCAGCCCCCCCCCCCACTCAAAAGTACCTTCCTACGCCACTGTTTAATACAAAATAGACATCCTTAACTGATAGGATACATTGAAATATTCCCCTCAGTTTAGATACATTTTGTTATCCTACATGTACTGCGACCGTTGTCGATGATTTTTGTGTGCCTTCAATCATTTTCAAACTAACTTTGATTAATTAATAAGGAACTGCACTGTTATAACGCAGGTACAGGTACAGGAATTATGAGTTGAAGTTGCATCTAATATTAAAGGGTCACCAACAATTTAAAAGAGGGGCATAACACAATGTGTACTTGAATATGCTAACTATTTGTGCATATGGTGGTGACACATATGACAGTAAAGTTTGCACTCCGGAGGAGGGAGGGGGGAGGGGGTGGGGGAATATAACCACCCAGTGCCAGGCCTGGCTACAGGTTTGATGTAATGCACTATGTAGGCCCTATACTCATAACTTAATAAAGCTGTGTAATTTGGATAGTTACCATAAACTAGTAAGCTCTCAGTATATAATGACTAAACTGCTCGAGTCAAACTCCACGGTTTAATTTACTATGAACACTCGCTTTAAATTAAGATGTTAACTTCAACATGACGTGACAATGAAACTTAAAAACCTATACCACTAGCTCCCATAAGAATGGGGTGGGCTATAGATCAGACTTGTAAGTGAGTCCTAATTTACTGCTATTATTGCATGTACAAATTTGTACTCGCACTCGAGATATTTAGTATAGTATATAAACTAGTGCGAAATTACCTACGATTATATACTCGTGTTTAGATCCCTATACTCTCCTACTTGTACTCATACGCCAAGGGAAATTCTAATTGTACTCATTGTACTATAGTTGTATACTCATGGCGTTGTACACGCACTACAAGTATGGTTGATATAATCCTCACAGTCAACTGACTGTGGTATTTCATCATCGTTTCTATGCAGAGACAGTGTCAAAGTGTCAGACTGCTTCGTTTTCATTCCTTAACATAGACTTCACACCGTTCAGTCAAAAAAAAAAAAAAAAAAAAAAAAAAAAAATTGGAAAAAAGCTCAACTTGGTTGCTCTATGTTTCTATTGTCAAGCGTAATTCTGCAACTACCAACGTTCAAAGCTTGGAAAGTTATTTGTATTCAATAATTAATAAGAAATAGTTAATCTTGTAAATAAGTGACTCAACATAATAAATATTTTCAAATATTCATTCGCTGATGGGAAAGATGTCTTTCGGGATATCTTTCAGTACCAGGGTGATGCTACGTAAAAGTAATTAGGCAGACCACTGGCGATATCCATGACCCCCATCCCACCCCCTTAACGTGTGCCTCCCTTTCAACGGTCACACTACATCCAACATCTTCCCGGGTTCCCTCTGTCAACATATATGAAACGTAAGTCTCATTCCAAAACACAATTACAACTGATATCCTCTCCGACCCGCTTATTTGAACCCTAACCACCTCAATCCCACCATCAACCCGGCCCACTCTAACCCTAACCACCTCCATCCCGCCATAAATCTGGCCCACTCTAACCCTAACCACCACGATTCCACCATAAATCCTGCCCACTCTAACCCTAACCACCTCAATCCTACCATAAATCTGGCCCACTCGCTCTCATACAGAAATTATAGAAGTGAAAAGTAACTTTCAGGAATGGTATACATATACCTTAATGTAGGCTGTGTATGTGTGTTAAGCGGGCATTGGATACACATGTAGCCTACTAACGAACAAAGGTTGGATGCTCACAAAATAATCTTACTTTAATCAAGTGAATCCTCTCATTTTAAGTATACTTTACTTTACCTGATCCAGGTTTGATTTAAGGAAATGGTTCAGAAGGTATAGATAAATACACAAATACAGCCGAAATAGCGATGCATAATTATCTGTTAAAGGTAAAGAGTGCCACGTGCGAAACGTGGTACCCCCCTCCCCCAATATGTACAATGTTTTGTGTACAAAGTTGTAGCTAATATATTAGTACTTAAAAGTTTAAAGGATGGTGGGGCGGGGGGGGGGGGGGTGGTGGGAGGACGCTTCTTGGCCCATCCATACATCTTCATTATATTTCCTATAGCGTGCAAATAACCCTTCTAACTTATATAGGCAACTGATATTTCAATGCTGACTAAAGTAAAGAAAAGAAAACACGTTTAATATGGAATGCAACCCGGAAGTTATGCGGATGTAAACACCAAATTCTTGACAGAATATAGCTAATATATTCTCCTTATTTTGGTGAAAGTACTTTCTACAATGTTTCCAAGACAGAAAATTGTTTGCCAAACAATTTTATCGTGAGAACGGAAGGGATTACGGACAATGCGTTTAAGAAAACTAGTGGTTAGTTCTCACAGCTATATTATGGTATTTTGTGATTAAATCACTGACTGAGAAACAATATTATAATCGACAATGAGAAATGGAAGCATTCTTATCTTGGGCTGCCAATTTAGAGGCGCCCTGCATAGCAAAATAGTGCTTTTATGAATGTAATAATCCAGGCAGGAAAATGAAGATTATTTGAGTAATATCTATTATCTTTTTGCACCGTAATGTAGTATATTGTAATAATAAACAGTATAGAAACTCACACTGCGTTAAATTTTAACGACTCCAACAAATGACGCTGATGCAGGAAGTTACCCAGATAGGGTAATCAAAATGAGGTTTTAGCTCGTTTGGAGTTTGTTTGTGAATATTTATTAGTTTTATTATGTTACTTTAGCCATACATTAGATTACAGATTATAGCCATACCAAAAGAAGTAAAAGTGTGTCGGGAATGTGCGAGGCCGGGCTGGGAGGGTGTCGGTGTTGCAAAATGGTTTGATTGCACACGATAGCGGTTGTAGCCTATCACGAGTCTGGTATGTAAGCTTCAATCCCTCTGTACCACCTTACCTACGCTGGGAACTTTGCGCTGTTCATTAACGAATCTCTCACTCCCTCTATAATTAACAGTCCGCAAAACGGACGGCAACAGAGGAGGGTTGGGGGAGGGGGGGGTGGGTGCGCTACCACATTTGTTGTACTTTTTGCGTGCGTGTGTGTGGCTAAGATGTTAACTTATCGAGGGGTGGGGTGGGGGGGGGGGTAGTAAGGTGGTAACCTCTCCCCTTTGTGGAAATTTGGGATGCATCGAGTAGGGTTATTTTCCTACAGACGGATGTCTGTGTGCAGTATAACAGCTTGCAGATACACCGTTTTCTCGTCCAAACTTCAAAAACTTGTATGATTAAATGCAACAAAAGTATCAAGAATAAGCAACTTGGTTTGAACACAGTATCTAAATCATTACAGAGTAGAAAAGTTCACTATCGTCCCATCAATCTCCCCCGCTCGTGTTTTCGAGGAAAATTTTACAAGTTGATTATGAGGCTCTATCATAAAAAACAAAAACAAAAAACGACGTGTTTAGACTGGTAGGGATATTTCGGCCAGTTGCCAAAAGAATGACTTCCTAATAACACAAACTTTTTGACATACGGAGACTTGTAACTGAAACGTATAATGGTTTGAGTAAATAACCAGAGGTCTGCATAACTTCCTGAGCTTTGTCCAAGTATATGAATTCTTGCCAGCTTTTTAATTACATAAAAGTATAACCAATACTTGAGTCTTTCACGTAACCATTACAAAAAGGAGTTAACATTTATCGAGACTACATATATATCAACGAAATGACCTTTAGTAGAGTCTAAACATGTACAAGCAATAATGAGTTGATTTAATGAAGTTGGTTGCATGAAAAATTACGAACCCGGAAAAGCCCAGGGTTAACACAACTCTGAGACTATAACAATAAGTAGGTTGAAGTTAGAGCATCTACTCATCCAATATAGCGCTCTTTGTACTATAACTTGCTCTGGTAATATACGTCGTTAGTGTGTAGGTTTAGAGCAGTTTTAAAGGAAAACACATTCTGGCACTTTGCCAAACATGCAAAAGAAAAGTAACATCTAGCAACGTCCATATCTACATCTATGTTTACATCCACATCAACAACAACATATACATCAACATATAGGCCTACATCCACATACACATCTATATATTATCCTCCCCATCTACAAATAAATTTATATTTAAACCCACATCTACCTTTAGATCCACATATACATGCGGCTTATGAAACAATATTGATCAGTTATTGTTATTGGAAGTTTTGAAACGATAAAATATGTTTTAAATGAAAACAATAGGAGTCAATCATGACTTCATGAGCGTGTAAATGTGAATGGACAGTTAAAGTATATAGGTTATTAAGCAGAGTTTACAACGCGTCAGAATAGGCCTTTCTAGAATGAGATGTATAGTTTAAGAACGAATGGGGTTATGATATCTGTCTTTTACATGAGGTAAAGCAAAGATGGCGGTAATGTTTGAGAGTTGAGTATAACAATCTATCCACCCACGTGTGTGGAAAGCCAGTTCGCTTGTCACTCACCATGACGTTGCATGAGATCCGCGCAATCTAATGAATTCAAACAATTTTATTATTAGCATTATTATTATTATAATTCAAACAATTTGGGGGGATTTTTTCTGCCCTACAAAATTTTGGACACGTATTCGAGGGATGAATACCAGAATAAGCAGATAATGTGGCTAGCCCTGGATTAATACTAAACCATTGTCTAGTATGTAGATGGTCACTATATAGACATTTTGCTTGCCTGGTCATTTCATGACAGATACGAGTGTATAGGGCGGTTGCAAAGCCAATGTATTTTCTCTAATGTATCTTTAGAAGGAAGTTATTAGCCTCTTGTACGCTTTTCCGCCAGTACCAGACTCTGGCTAAACATTTCATTTGTCTATCTCAATTTTAAGCTAATCTGTTTTTTATCTGCTGCGAACGGTCGTATTTAATTGTCTTGAAGGAATAATTTGTCTGTACAGTTAGATAAGCTGTTGAAAATACAAAGGATATTTCACCAAATGGTGCATGTGGATGAATTTTATACTCAGTGTAAGTTGATTCAATAGAATTGCTTACATTAGCATCTATTTATGCGCTCATTGGCTTACACACTGAATAGTGACCATTAATAATGTCACTGAAATCTAAGTATTGTAGACGTTTCCACCAGGTTTATGCTAAATTTAGCCTCTCTGTATGAGAGTCGAAACATTTTTATACTGAGGCCCTCAAACTTTCGGTTCAGGACCCTCACAATGGTTCTCATGTTTCTGGGAGACTGTAGCAAAATATTTCACTCGGCACGGATAAGAAATGCCTTCACATTCGTCACCAACAATAGTGAACAACGGCTGCAACATATCCAGAGTTATAAGTAGTTTGTAATAATTCAATTAACTCTATACAACATCTCTCCCAACACCCCCCCCCCCCCCCCCGCTATCTCTCTCTCGCCTACGCACCAACAAACGTTCCCTACACTCACAGTGCGGGCAATATTCTTTTTGTGTAACATATGCACCGTGTGGTATTATTTCCGCCGCGAGGACAAACATTTACCCCTCCTATACGACGCTATATATGCCATAGATTAAGAACCAATAGAGATGCCCAGATAACTATTTGCAACTCAGAAACTGCGGGATCGACCATTTTGTTGAATGTGTCTGCGACATGGTCTCCTCGATATATCCTAGACATTATATAAAAGTAAATTGGGTCGTATGATAGTATTTCTTATAAGATCCCATTTATGCATTTATACTGGTAATTCTTTAGCATATAACTGGAACAATCGATAATATTGTGTTTTTAATGTACACGTATACATTTACATTGTAGTGTATTTATATTTACTTTAATATATATATTTGTTTTGTTTTTTAAGGTTGCACCTCCAGTGGTCACGAGCTATCATATTACTTCCAGTATCACCGCTCGTTATGTCAGCACGTCAGCCGTTGCTACATTGGTCAACGAAGATGAAGTCTCGCAGGAGGCTGCCTTTACATTCCAAATGACACCTGGTGCATTTATCAGTGACTTCATCATGTAAGTACTTTAAATACACGTAAGGTCAATTTCTAATATAGTTGTTAACAAAGGTCACCCAAGATAGAGATCCTGGGCACGAAAACTAGACGACTTAACGGCTCCACTCGCAAACCCAGTCCCGTTGCATCGAACGGATAGCCCAAACTGGCGTAACCCTAGGCTAGTAAAACTATATGACTGCGGGTTGAAAGTAAGAGTTACATCAAATTAAAGTACAAATCAATTCACATTTCCTAAAAGTTGTTTAATTTCCATAAATCTTTTTAGAATGCTGTTCGACATCTATAATAGGTCCTTATAGATTGAGAAATTTCAATCTAATGTTGAGCACCACTCGGTAGATTGGTGAAATTGTTGATCAAATTCAATTCAGTGATTTCATATGAAACCAGCTATGAATATCCATTAAAATAACGTCAGCGGAAAATTTTCCTTCGTGTATCTGAATGAAAATATAACGTTAGGAACTTACACAGGATTGGGACGCAAATGTCCATACTGTTTCTGATCAGCTACTGAGCATGACCGATTCACATAGAACTCGACAGATCAACGAAATGTATGATAATAATTTTATAATAATCTTTGATGAATCCAGATGAAGAGAAAACTACCTGGAATATGCATATCTAATATTTTTTACCCGCACCATTAAAATATGTTAAATTTCTTGAAATAGTCAAAATTATGTAAAAAAAGAAAATGATAACAACGTCAGCTCCTCTGTAAAAAAATTTAAACAGCTTTTTAAATAAAATATGGCAATGAACTAATTTTTCGTACTTAAAAAAAACTGGTTCAATTCGGATAACAACTAATCTCGCCTCCCAGTCGTTTTTAATATTTCAAAAATGTATAATAAGTACCGCCATAAAAGTCCTTTGTGGAAGGATTGGCAAATGAAGCCTTGGTGAACGACATGGAACTGTAAGTATAAGGAAATAAAGTTTTAGGAGGCGCCCTCCAACAAGAAATGTAGTTCAAGTTCATGTACGTTTAGGTTAATTTATAAATATCATTGTCTTGTTGGTAACTTAATGTTCCACAGAAATGTGCAACGATTTTTAATATCATTTTTATTGAAATAGGAAACGGTAATATGGTTAATCAAATTAAAATCTCGTTATTCATCATATTACAAAAAATTGGTTTCCAACTTTATCATTTAGCTGGTTATTTTGTCACCTGATGTGTGAAGGTTAACGTGTAATATATTTATAACTGTTTTCTAATATTTGACTATAGGTAGCAGTGATTTACCTTTAACTGCGATAATCGGATGCTATTCCCTACATTACACGCCTAATTACCACTTAAGTAATAAATTGCCAATAACGGTGACTTTGCCCTTTTAAGCATCTGATATGTCTGGTTTTAATAGCGATAAAACAATATCGCTCATACAAACAAAAGGTAAACAGAAAAGGGTTCTTTGCTGCATATTAAACTACTGGAGATATAAAGGAAAGAGTTATTAAGGTTAAACAACCTCTGTCTTTCAAAAATAACTTGGTCTCGGAGAGAAAATATATATTAACTATATCATTCATTCATTCATTTCATTCGTTCATTCATTCATTCATTCATTCATTCATTCATTCATTCATTCATTCATTCATTCATTCATTCATTCATTCGTTCACTCGTTCATTCGTTCGTTCATCCATCCATCCATCCATTCATTCATTCAGTCATTCATTCATCCTTTCATCCATCCATTCATTCATCCATCCATCCATCCATCCATTCATTCATGGATGAATGCATGCATGCATGCATTCATGCATGCATTCATGCATTCATCCATCCATTCATTCATGCATCCATTCATCCATTCATCCATCCATTCATGTATGCATTCATTCATTCATTCATTCATTAAATGGCCATAGAAATGAGCCAAACCGAAAAAAGGCCGATCAATAGATGCCGACGAGGAGAGATGGAGGGATGGGGGAATCGAGGGGTGGGATGGGGGGGAGGTTGTAAGAAAAATAAAAACGGTACGGTGAACCTGGCCCACTTGAAAGGCTATATGCAACGCCATCATTTGAGTTGAAACTTGGATGAAATGGGAGGGGGTAGGGTGCAAAACTAAAAGGGAAGTAAAACGTTTCCTAAAAAGGAATATCCGTACGTAGGTTGACAGTACTTTGAAAGACAGCTGGTATTTTATAACACAGTCACTGAATAGCGGTTTCCAAACGGAAATGATTATTATATCCCAATATTCCGATGCACGCTTTTTTTCATGAAATTATTTCCAAGAGTTGACACATGGTCAGCTAAGCGCTGGAAAGCTTGGCCTCTTGCAAAAAGTCATTACAGAAAGTAGTATATAGTTATCTTTGAACTTTTCGTGTCCGGGCTGATTTGAGAAAACAACAAATTGAAAAAGAAAGAGAGAAACGAAGAACTATATGTAAATACACCTGTCAGCTATGAGCACGGTTGGGTCATCATAGCTTATCGAATCAACAATAACATGATTTGAAATGAGTACCCTCCGACGAGAAGTATTCAGCTTGAACTAAGTTAGTCCTTTGAGATATATAACAAATTCATGTTTATCGATCGCTTATAGTATTCAGAAGTAGCCTTCCTTGAGGTTCTGACTCTCCAAAACTATACCAAAGCCTCGAGGAGGAGATACCAAATTAGAAAGATGCAAAGCACTGCTGGGAAGGGGAGGGGGAGGGGCAATAAATACTTTTTATGAATTTCAACATGGGTGACCATTGTCGGGAGTAGATTAATACTTGAGTTTTAAAACGCGAAATATAAATATTCTTCGCAGGACGTATATCGATAACGACTTTAGAACTCAAAGAAATCTGCATAACCCAGACTTGATAAGTGATGGGAGGGCTGGGAATGGAAGGGAGAAAGGGAAATGGGAGATGAAGCTCGATACAGACTCCTAGCGGGAGGGCCCTTGGAGATCCGATGACTCAAGTGTGTTTGGGCACGCCTTTATACGCATATCCTTAAACTGACTCGATTATATTAAAAATGATTACATAGCCTAAATTTACAAGGAGATAAATAGGTGTTATATCGCAAGTATCGAATACTTGTGTTGCCACTTTGCCATCTCCTTATGTCCAACCTCTCCCACACGTCCCTAATTATTACTCCCGCCGGTTCCCATGTCTCCAAACCCTCTTAATAACTCCGGCATGTCTCACTCCAGTATAGAGAGAAAACACTTCGAAACCAATTAAAATTAAGTATATTGTTGACGACGAATCTTCAGTTCAACGTGTTGTTTGTCGTTTTTTCCAAGAAGATACTTCAACTCTTTATTGGCTGGTATTTTTAAAGCCATGTATACGTACAGGAGGTGGTGATCTATACCTTAAAACAATACCCTATTATAGGATGCATTATAGTTCATGGATAAACATTGTCAGCTTCCTGCTCCATCCGTCCATATATAAGAGTAAACATATATGTTATCGTTTGTTCTGTGAACTTATTTAAAATCAACTCCAGAATGTTTACATTCATAATCCTTGCATGAATTGCTATACTCAGCTCAAACAGTTAAGATAAACATTTCGTGCAAAACAAAATTCCCCTTCGCAAAGCTTTCCAAATAGAAAAAAAAAGTAATTTCATTTTTGTTGTTGTTTAATATAGGGTTTTGGCAGTGGCCGATTGGCCTGCCGACATACCAGGTTTAAGTTGGCGCGTTGCCGATTTGCTTTATAGCTTCGGCGGAAGCGTCAAATGCTCCAATTGTTTCAAGCCCCACACTACGCTCATTGGGTCACTAAACCGGCAGCCATTCATGTCCCAGTCCGCCCCTGGGTAGGGGAAACTATCAAGCATTCTCTATCGGCAACTCCTCATAAAAAAAAATCGTTATAAAATATAAATATTAACGTCCAGCATAACACAAGATTATTACACTTCTGATTCCAATCTATTAAACCCGGCCTATGAAAGCCAATGCTGGTTTTTAATTTTCCTAATGGTATATCTGTTAATTCCTCGTTTTGCAGGATTGTTGATGGAGTCACTTATAAGGCCCAGATCCAGGAGAGGCAGATGGCGGAGAAAGCTTACGATCAGGCTGTCTCCAAAGGAGAAAGTGCCGCCCAAGTCAGTCAAGAGTAAGTGTATTTCAGCAGGGGTACATGCTCTCTGAGTTAGCCTATATCAATTGGAAACATCACTTTTAAATTCGCCTTAGCCTAACCTGTCCCTGACGTTATCACGGATCCGAGTCTCGTACCCCATTTATGTATTAAACATTATTGTCTCTCTTTTTAAAGTAATATATATTTATGGCATTTTAGTGATACCTTGAATGTAGCTAGAGATTGAAAAATCCAAACGGGTGGATTGTAAATTTTGAGGATTTAACGAATTGTAAAAAGTGGGAGATACAGGTATAAGAGAATCTTGATCGGGCCGCATGCGTAGACTATTTTGTTTACATTTGTGTATCGAACATGCTGACATGGGCGGTCGCAGTGATTTTACGGTAAAACGTTCGCGCCATAAGGGCAACAGAAAATAAATATCATTCTTTCGATTGCGACAGCTTTTCTCCATTAAACCCATCTGGTAAGAGTGCATTTGAAATAAGAAACATTGAACCTAATTCGGAAGTTTGTTTTCCGAAATTTATCAGCAAACAGGTATTCAGACTTTAACGATTATAAATGAAATCACCCAGTTTTGATAACATGCCAAAATACAATGGCTTTAAATGAAAAATCCTGCTTATTGTGATCAATGGACGGAAGCTCCAAAGCAAAATAATCGAATCGGAAATGTGTAGGAGGGAAGGGTAAAAGGATTTTGGTAATGTAAATAAGAAATCGATGGCACAAGCCATCAACGGTTAACAAGGATTGTTTACATGTAATATTAATATCCGATTACTATTTTGTAATCGTTTATAGTTGTACGTGGTCAGGTTGAAAAGGAAGTAATGTTACCTTTTCTTGTGTTTTTGTTGTTAGTTTCGGACGACTATGGAAGTCACTCCTATATACCGACCTTGCAAATTTTGAGGTGTACCGCGGATTGCAAAGTCGGCAATGACTACATAGGTCTACTGTAGTTTTGATTACTTAATTGATTACTTGATTACATATTTTTGTCAAATCCTTCTATGTCAACAGTTCCGATGCCAGCGCTCGTTTTAAAATTGACCTCAACATACAAGGTGATACTACTGTTGTATTCAACCTCACTTACCAAGAACTGCTCTTGCGTGACAAAGGATTATTTACTCATAAGATTTACGTAGCAGCTGGCCAGGTAATGGTATGACATGACAATGAAACCATACTAATTACAATATAAAACTAATTAAATAATAATAATAATAATAAAATAATGATGATGAAATAATAATAAGCAAATCATTATCAGGATAACTGTATTGTAATAGCCAATCATCTGCGTTTTGAAGAAGGGAGAAAGGGTGTGAGTGGAAGGTGTATTTGGATGGGATTGGGGTGTAATTTTATCTCCTGTCTCTCCTCTTTTGGAACTTGTCAGGAAAGTTAGAGCGTTATTCCGTACACATTGTTCGAAGTAAGTAGGAACTTTGTCCCCCCTCCACTCCCCTCTCCCAAACCTACACACAAAATCTCTTAGATTGCATCCAGTGACTGAGCTACTTCACCCATCAGGCGAACCCACCCCCACCCTTCCAAAAACACAAAATAAGGGGAGAAAACAACAGAAATGAATTCCTCCCGAATGCAGGTCTATGTCAACACTGTTCGTGTACTTGTAGAATGTTACATTACAAAACCGCACTGACCATGCATCTGCAGTTACATCACTCGATGTAGCCTACTTATGACACCAGGTCAGTAATGATGTTGTCAGGGCAAGGTGCAGTGTTTACACATGTACTCAGTGTCCAGATAATATTCCACAATGATATCCACTGCCGATAACGTAATAATGAATAAATATGATTAACAGAGTTATCACCGGAGAGCAAACCTATATGTTAATTTCTGATTCTATGACCTTTGACATCTGATGCACAGGTCACCGATTTGCGAGTAGATGTAAATATCCTTGAACCTCAAGGACTGACGGTAGTCGATGCCACGTGGGATCCAGAGGAAGATGGAATAATACCGGAAGTAACCTTTGACTCCTCGGAATCCACCACTGCAAATGTGGTATTTAATCCTTCCAAACAGGATCAGTCTCATGTATCCGGTACAGACGGTCTCAGTGGACTGCTTATTGTGTCGTACGACGTGGAACATAACCTAGATGGAGGGGATTTATTGGTAAGAAAAATTAATAATTTATAAACCGATAAACCTCCTGGAAGATTTTACTTTTGTCCCGCAACAGGATTGATCAAATTGGTCAAAAACTTCAATGTTTGCCGATAAAATATAAACTGAAATAAAGGCCGTCTCAGTGAACTGCTTATTGTGTCGAACATAATCTAGACAGAGGGGATTTATCAGAGGGGGGGGGGTATCATCTCCAACCCACAAAACCCCTTTTAATTAGCCAATTAAGTATTTTAAGGGATTAAGGGTAACATCAAACTGCTACTATTATAGTTTAAACATGAATGACCATTTTAGAATTCTAGCATACTTTGGGAGCATAACTGATAACCTTTTAATCTGCTAGATTGTCAATATTATTATTGTTTTTATTGTTTGGAACCTTGTAAACAATCTTCACATATTCGGATAAATAGAGAAGACGACAGATCACGTGTCATACAGTGTGACGTAGTACTTGGTTTGTGACATCATGTGTGACTTCATCTGGCAATTATTACAACGTGTCTGTCTGGTCACATCTTTGTATAAATAAGCATCATCATTATCACCTTGTTGTGACGTCTGAGAAAGTTTCATTCAATATTTCATTCGAATTTTCCAAAAACAAAAAAAATCAAACGTAGTTGAATCTGTCTATTTTCAGATCTCCAATGGTTACTTCGTCCATCACATTTCACCCGAGGGACTTCCCCCAGCTCCCAAGAAGGTTATTTTCGTCATTGACGTCAGTGCTTCTATGTGGGGTCCTAAGATGACGCAGACCACCGCAGCTATGGTCTCCATATTGGATGAATTAAGGGACATCGATTCATTCAACATTTTGTTATTCTCTAACGACGTTGAATACTGGAAGGAGAGTCCTGTACCAGCCAGTATTGAAAATAAACTTGAAGCACAAGAATACGTCAGATGTCTCCGTGCTAAAAGCGGTGAGTTTAACTTTGGCAAATTGCTATACAGATAGCCAAGGAACGCCCTTAAGATAAGAACTTCTCCTGCCCGCTTCTATTTGATACCTTGAACACTTAGCATCACAATAGAAACGGCACCACTTAGACAACTTCCCGCCCGCCCTCACGTAAAATATTGCCTCATGAAGTGTTAATATGTCCAATTAATGACATTTTTCTTTTAATTTTTCGCACGTTTGTTATGACTTAATTAACTCTACTTTTAGTATCATTGATGAATGAAGCTTTTATTGCATTTATGTTATTTTGATTTTAAATATCTCTACACAGCTACAAATATCTACGACGCATTAGTCGCAGCTACAAATCAATTCAACGTCACCGATGACGCGTATCCGGCTATCGTCTTCTTGACCGATGGTCGACCAAATGTTGGAGTTATAGATCCTCGAGACATAGTAGATTCCGTTAATAAAGCGATCGGGGAAAGAGTGGCGCTATTTTGTATCGGGATTGGTCCAGATGTTGATGATGCTCTTCTTGAAGCCCTGGCAACCGAAAATCAGGGCTTATATCGTAAAGTATTTATCGATTCAAGTGCTGCTGTTCAAATGTGTGGATTCTTTGGAGAAGTTGCCACGCCATTATTATACCACGTTTCCATACGTTATAAGGAGGGCGCTGTCGATAAACAATCATTGACCGATGACGAATTTCTGAGTTATTTTGACGGGAAAGAATTGGTCGTTGCAGGCAAGGTCTCAGACGAATTCGATGGTGATTCTTTGGATGTTGTCGTGACTGGAAAGGGTCGTCAAGACGATGTTGAACTCGATGTATCCAAAAAACTTAACGAGGTAGGCTGCATGTCTTTATATTAAACAGTTTGACGAGAACTGATCAAACTTCAGATTACTATGAAACACTGATAACTGAATGAAAGAGCTCGCCAAAACATTCATCAAAGACGAGGGAATTGGAAATGGAGAGACGAAAAGATCTCTGACACTCTCTCTCCACCTAGAGAGAGAGAGATGGGTGGGGTGGGATGGGGATGGGATGGGGGGTAGGTCGGATGAGCACTTGAGAAGAGAAGGAAGTGGAATATTTGGTACTATTAGATATGGCAGAGCATTAGAAAAATGTTTAGACGAAATCCCCTCTCGATACATAATAAGGATATTCCAGAGGCGGACAATGTCTAACTTATAATGAAGAGAAAATATTCCACAATGTTAGTTGAAAACCAGATTTCAACATGTTGTCCCAAACTCGAGATATGGGTTGAGTGAATTAAACCTATTTTGACCGAGTAAACCATCCCTTACTTGGGAATCACAGATGATAGTTTGTGATGGCATCCCGGTAGATTTGCTTCATTCATGGGGATGTTTGCTTAGCTGTCAATGTACTCTGAATTAAATTTAATTCTGTGGCTGGTTTTTAATTTTTGTTTATTGTCATAGCGTGTTAGCCCAGGTATCGACGAAGGCTTTGCTGAACGAATGTGGGCATTCCTTACCATCAAAGAATGCCTTAAAAGGGCACGAAGGCACAGTCTACCGCAGGAGGAACAGCCAGGTTCACAGGAGCTGAATGCCAAGGCTCTAGAATTATCTCTAAAGTACTCGTTTGTCACTTCTATGGCCTCACTCCTGATCCTCAGACCACCGGAAATAATCCCAACTGAGTCGATACCGTTAGCAACCAGTAGTCTACCTCTTATCCGACGTAAGTATACCCCTGCATTCGAGGTAAACGTTGAGGGGGGGGGGGGGTGGAGGGGGGGTAAGTTACGCGGGAGTCATAGTAAAAAGATTACTTTATGCAAAAGTGATATGGTATAGTCCAGGTCCTCTTTATATATAAAAAAGGAGCAAAAAGTTTTGAGTGCTAGTAATATTTCTATAGCTATCCCGGTTTTAAAAATATTCACTTTTAATGATATGCTAAAACTTCATAATATGCAAAAACTCTGGAGTGTTTCTTTAAGGATACATTGAAGATGACGTCGGCTCCTCGGTGCAGACCTTAATGTTAATGTTAAATCTTTGTTTTAATAAATACTAGTTATTCAATCAAAGCATGTTTTCTTAACTTAGTAGACTAATAGTAGCAAAGATAGATGATATTACACACCAGCCTTTATTACTTTTTTTTTTACATTTTTACTTTTAATTACACAAAAGCCTTTTTAAAATAAGCCTATTTAACTATCTAACATATTTGTCATTGCCACATACTTTCATTTGGAAGAACAAATGTATTTGGTCACGTAAAGTTTAAGATAAAAACAGAGGATCTTGCAATTTATTTTCCCAGCTCAACCATTGACGCCAGAAGCTCCAGAGGAACAACAATCCAAGGAAGGTAAGCATGTGATTATGGAACGCCAAAGGATAACATCATATCTTTAATGTAAAAGCATACGACGATGTATACACACATGATGACGTAGTAACTTCAAAGAATGACGTACTAACTTCACAGGATGACGTTATAACAACACGTGATGACGTAATAGCAACACAGGATGACGTAATAACAACACGGGATGACAAACTAGCAACACAGGATGACGTACTAACTTCACAGGATGACTTACTAACTTCACAGGATGACGAAATAGCAACACGGGATGACGTACTAGCAACACAGGATGACGTACTAGCAACACAGAATGACGTACTAACTTCACAGGATGACGTACTAACTTCACAGGATGACGTAGTAGCAACATAGGATGACGTACTAACTTAACAAGGAGGATGACGTACTAACTTCACCAGATGACAGTACTAAGTTTCCAGGATGACGTAATAGCAACACATGATGACGTACTCACCTCACAGGATGACGTACTAACTTCACAAGAAGGATGACGTACTAACTTCACCAGATGACGGTACTAAGTTTCCAGGATGACGTACTACCTTCACATGATGACGTACTCACTTCACAGGATGACGGTACTAAGTTTGCAGGATAACGTGCAAACTAAACGGGAAAACGTTTTCACTTGTTACAATGACGTTTTAAAGTTACGTGTATATTTTGTCCCTCCACTGTTTATCTCCTACCTCTCCTCTTCCCCTGTCGCTTTTTTCTCTCCATCCCTTGTCTACTAATCCCCTTACATCTATCTCATTGTGTTCACCATGCTCATTAACTTGTCTGTATTCTGTGTGTTTCTGTCCCTTCTGTTACTGTTACTGTCATTTAGCCTCTGAAGAAGATCCTGCTAGGATCGAAACGTCAGTCCATCTTACTCTTACACATTCTCTTACACAGGCTCTCTAGTAGATAAGCAGTTTGCTAATAGTTTTATGTTAGTTTTGATTTTAAATTTACATAATGTTATATTCAGTTATTATACATCTTACAAAGGTATTGCATTGTTTATTTACAAGACCGTATCAAGTTACTTCATTACATTACGCTTTCATTATGTGATCGTGTAAAACATTGGTTAAGCAACATATTACATGAAAATTGAACGTATTACTGAAACCATAATTTCTCAAGCATTTTTTGTTTGTTAGATGCGTCACAAGTAAAACCGGGTTCTCCATCCTCTAGGGGTAAGTATAACTAGTTCCCCTTGCTGGAACTTCCATAATACTTAAATGAGCTTCAAACATAATTTCTCTCACGCGCGGGTAATTCTCAAATTTGCATTATAGCCTTTCTTCTAATGAAACATTAGTTACTTTGTGGTTATCCCTATATTTAGCTATTCCTTTGCTGGGAACACCAGTTAGAATCCATCAGAACCTTAATACCCCTAACCACCCCCACCCCACCCCGGTCTTGTAGTCCTGAGGTCCCTTGTTCAAATCCCATCCTAAACACAGACCATTCTTTGTGTTTTTTTTCCATTGTTTTATATATTCCCTGAATTCAATTTCTCGTTCTTCACCTTCAGTTGGAGCAGACCCGCATTTTATCATCGATGTACCTCATACAAATCTGACAATTTGTTTCGATATACAAGCTAATGATGGAACCACTCTCAGTCTTATTAGTGATCCGGTACGAGGTAAGAGGAAGACCTAGAAAACAAAACAAAAACAAACAAACAAAGTTCGTAAATAGTTGATTTATGTTGTATCTTACTCAATCGTGTTTCCATTATCAGTTTATGAAAACATACAGTAAGTTTTGTATGTTTATATGTCTTTGTGACTTTTAATTATTTATTTTTATTTTTGCCTGTTATCATAAATGTAAATCCAAATTAAAGGTTACAAGTTTCTTTAAAAAATTAAGATCGCTTTAATCGTCACCGTTTAGTCTTTAAGTTTTAAAAGCAACTAAAAGAGAAATAATGATAATGTTCTTGGTTTTTCATTTGACAGTATTCACCAAAACACTAAAATTTGAAAAATGAAACTGTACTGAATTGATTACCTCTCGTGATTGTAAACCTGAGAGGCACAAAGACTCGTGATCACGTGACGAGTTTCAAACACAGAAGAGAACCTTTTTCCTTATTTTAATCCATTATTATAATTATAATTATTATTATTATTATTGTTATTATTATTGTTATTGTTATTATTATTATCATAATTATGGTTATTGTTATTGCAATTGTTATTGTTATTGTTATGATGATTATGATTATGATTATTATTATTATTATTATTGTTATCGTATCATTGTCATAGTCATTGTTATTGTTGTCGTTATTGTCATTGTTATTGTTATTGTGATTGTGATTGTGATTGTGATTGTGATTGTTATTGTTATTGTTATTGTTATTATGATTAAGATTAATATGATTATTATTATGATCATTCTGATTATTGTTATTCTGATGATTATTATTATGATTCTGATTCTGATTATTACTGATATTACTATTAAATGTAAGCTTAGAGCTGCCACGAGTTGCCTCAACTTACCTTTGCGTCTAATTTATTGTTTTTCCTTTTCCCTACAGATATCTATGTCAGTGCTAAGGTGAAACCAGTCGAAAAGTCCCGCCCACATGCACGCCCACTTGACAGCCCTCCCCCTAGCTTACTGGGCAGTCTTGGTGTCCAACTGGGGTACTATAAGGTCCTCGTTACCACCGAAAATGTCGTTGTAGATTCTGAGATTGTGATGCAATGGGGAACTGCGAGATCGGTGATTATTGGAAGTTATAATATCACAATTCACAATGCAAGAAACCTCACCATCATGATTGATGACGACATCCAAATGCACGTGACCCTTCACAACCATTGGCGCAATCATCCCGACCACATTGATTTCTTTGTTCAAACCGAGGGAGGATTTTCTCGAAAGGTTCATGGCCTGTTAGGTATGTTATAATTTGATCACACCAAATCATCACTAAAGCATAGTTATAGTGCACTTTCAACCCTAGGATATAGTGCACGTTCAACCCTAGAACATAGTGTACTTTCATTTCAACCCTAGGATATAGTGCACTCTCAACCCTTGAATGTACAGCATTTCTATAATTTACTATATAACGATTTCAATATAAGCACATCCGATAACGACTAATGCAATGTAAAAATGAGAATAATTCTTCAAACATATTCAGATGTATCCGTTTAATATATTAAAAGTCGTGAAAAAGGAGCACCGAATAAGTTTCAGTGAGTATGTTTGCAACTGATAATGTGAAGATAGAAACTTCTAGTAAATCACTTGTTTAATACATTAAAGGCGTTTTGAGAATGAGGACTAATGAATGTGATTACAAGACAGGTCAATGACGTGTAATATTATTTTTTTCGTTTGTTGACAACAGGTCAATTCCAGTACAAACCGATCCACATGTTAAATCCATTGGTAGGTCATTCAGCCAACGGCCATATTAAAGGGATTTTGAACGTAGATGGGCACAAGAAGAACGTGTTCAAGATGAAGGAGGCCATAGACCAAACGTACGACTGCTGGTGGAGTCTACCAGAAACATATATCGATGGCGAAACAGAACAATACTTTCTGGCGGATTATTTTTCTCGATTCAACACGATTTCTGTTTAAGTAAAAGCAATTTTTGTTTAGTCAACTCACCCAAGCATCGAATTCCACTATAAATGAACAAAAGTCGGAAAAGTCAGAAAATAAATTTGCATTTGGAATTTGCAAGCTGGAAATACTGAACTTGGGGAACAACATACCGGAATAGGTTACACGGATAGTCATGGATATCATGGATATCCATGAATTCTTCCGAGCTCTCCCGAGTTGCCTAGCGTATCATTTATTTCCCTTGGATTACTATCATCTCCCGTGAGGTGTCAACAGTTCTAGTGAGTTGCCTAGAGCAACCTTTAGTTGTTAGCAGCTTTCTAGTGTTGACTTAAGTATATTGTTCATTACATCTCCCTAATTTTGCCTATAGAGCTACCATGAGTTAGTTGCCTAACGCTACGGTAAGTTGTCTATAGACCTCCATGAATTGCCTAGAGCCATCATGAGTTGTCTAGAGCTACCATGGGCTACATAGAGTTGCCGAAAGTTAACATAACCTGCAGTCTCGAGCTACCGTGAGTTATACCTAGATCCACCAAGGGTTGTTTAGAATTACCACGAGTTGCCTTCTGCTTCCTCGTGTTGTCTAAAGGTTATGCAGTCGTTGTTACCATGGCGATGAAGGAACGTTCATATCAGCTATATACATGTTTACATTATTTACAATATAGGAGCGCTGTAACGTATACCGTTCCCTGTTAATAAGTGAATATGAAAGGAGATCAATAAGGCTTAACATATATAGCAAATAATTTGAGAAAATAAATGGAAATTCTCTTAATTTTTCTATTTAGTATCAATCTATATTTAGAGCGTTGTAAATATTGAATTATATTTTACTAAAAGCACGTGTGCCGGATATTTTACACGTTTATAACGTCAACGGTTTCATATCTTTCATTAAGCAACATGTTAACTTTGTTATATTGAAGAGCATTAAATTTCAGTTTTAATAAATTAATGATATAGACAAAAAGCATAATTTCGAAAACTTGAAATTAAAACTGTATGAAGCACACAATACTTAAGGTTTAATGCATGATAAAAAAATATATAATATTCCTGCGTGGATTTGTAATTGATCAAGTTTCCTATATAGTGTTAACTTTAGGTACAAATGTTTTAACAAATTACCTGAGTTCGTAAGTCGATGCCTCTTGGTTCTGGATAGCAATACTGTGCGATATTACGATACACTCAGCTCACGTGACAATGAGAAACATTTCTTCGCGTACATGACTAGGTATTACCCAAGAAATTAATCTTATAAAGAAGATTTTAGCATGCAAGCAACTGCTAGTACTTGGTAATACTGTTTTCCAGTATATATAGTTTTCATACTTCAGCTTTATCTTCTAAAACGAGAGAGAGGAGGTGGGGTAGGGTGGGGTGGGGGTTAAATTATGTCGGTGAAGTAAACTGCTTTGCAGACAGTAAGGTAAAGGAGACAAGGTTTTCCATAGTGCACCATTAATAATCTGTTTATCGATATCTGGGATCAAAGCAAATGGCTTTTCAAGAAGATATATTAAATCAGCGAATATTCGCTGTGTTATGTAAATTTTCTGCAGCTGTATTTCTTGGCAGGTGAATTGATTTATAGAATACCATAGAATTAGATATAGGACTATGTTATGAATGCACGAGTAGTTATGACGCTCCGTCCATACAGGTAAATATTTCAACTATATCAATCGTGAATAACGCCCTCTAAAAAAGTACAGTAAACGTATATCGCTGACCAAAGATCTTTACTGATGGCGCTTTTAAAATATATTTTAATTATTTTTTAATGATTACTGTGTTTGTTTTTCTTCTTCTCTTTCTTTATGATTAGATACAAATACGCACTCGAATAGGACACGGCCTTATGTTTTCTCTTTTTTTGGGGGGGGGGGGGGTGGTTGGGGTCTCGGTAGAAGATTAAAGGGGAGGGGCACGAGGAGACCGAAGACCAGGGCCAGGGTCAATGCCTCGCTCGCCTCGCTCGTTAAACAGCCAACGTTGCATTTTTCATATCTCTGTAATTAAAGTTAGCTCTCTATATGCTTGATCACACGTGAAACGGAGAAAGAAGGGAATTTTGAAAACTCTTTAAACGTGTTTCATCTACAGTATAGGAATGCACGCTTTTCAAATCTTTCGTAGCCTTGGTTTTACAGCTTCTCTTTAATAGCTCCTCCTTTTCTTAGTTTCATCCTCAGACTTTCTAATGTTTTAACTTCACTTCCTTGTTTTAAAAGCGTCACTATTTACAGCTGATAACTTTTCATATGATAGTTTCTCTCTCTCTTTTTGTAACTTGTATCTTTTGTGTTTGTTTCTTTGTAGGCTTCTTAAATAAACAAATTCAAAACATAATGAACTAAACTCAAAAATTAATTATCTCTTTCTGTCATAACAATGCCATACGGCTCCTAGCTTTTATTTCTGTTCTTGTTTGGCTTCAGTTTATCCAACTGAACAATTTTCAAGGATGCGCAATGCCATTGGTCACCGTCGCATCACGTGTTTAGCAATTTAGATTAATTACACTTATCAAACTTGTTCAAAATTTTCATAACTATATATTAAACATGTATGGGTGGAGTTCGTACAAAGCTACAGTGTAGGTTAATACCGTCCTTTGAAGTAAAAATGATGCACTCAGAAATAGTTTGCTTTGTACAAATATTTTTACAATATATTTATATTTATTCCAAAAAAGTAGTACAAAAAAATAAATAATTATTTTTACTTTTGACCGAAAGGCAAGTATAGACCAGGGCGACGACCTTCACCACATGCAGTGAACTTACGTTCAACTTGGTGAAGTATTTATGACATACGTAGACTATTTTACAGTTACCTCACAAAATATTCCATACCTTACATCATATACTATAAACACAGTATACAATCTCTCGAAACAGAATGTCTGCCATTATTCTAAACAATAAATCATATTTATTACTTAAATTAGAGAATATATTCTACATTAAATTAAATTTGTAACACAATCATAATTTTAACACTTGAAAGTATTTCAGACATAATTTGAGATGTAAAACTCTTCAGAGAAGAGCAAGAAGTCAATATATACATATGAATTGCAAAATGGCAGCAGGTACACGCTTGCTAGAAACTGTACTTAAGCTTAAACCTAAAGAAAAATTCACGTTTAACTCCGAAATAAAAGGGAAAAAAAGAGAAACACATTGCAGCTTCCTCCATCTTTCATGTAATTATTTTCTTATGACGACCAAAAAAGACACCTAATCTCAGCTTAACTACAATATATCTTTTCATCTCAATATATTCTGATTTAAATATTCAAAGCCATGAATGTTTACCATTACATGTACATATGCAGCATAACTTTTTTTATGATCACAAAGATGGCATGTTAATTTAATATTCAGTAAACCCTCCCCCTCCCCTCCCCTCCATTCCATATCCCTTCCTATACCTGTTGATGCTGGTATGATTCTGATGAACAGTTATTTCATTTCACTTATAGACCTCCATATTACGTAACATGAAGATATGTACAGCGACCAGTACGAATCAACCAATAGGCATATGATTTTGTTTAATATATTTACAGCATTCTTAAAGTCTATTTTTTTTCAATTTTAGACCTTGCTTTATAATACCATGCATATGATATACTCCGAGTCCCATTTCAATGTAATTCCAAATATTTTTAGAAATAATCAATATGATACAAGTTTTCTTTTCCGTTTCTTTCCTACCCTATAATTTTGGAACAAATATAACGTTAATAATTGATCGGTCGGGGGGGGGTGGGTAGATGAGGGATTACACGTAACCCTGTGAGTGCCTCCCTGGTTTGTCTGACACAATAAGCTATTATGTGCTATATATCAACAGCTAAAGCAAGTTTTGTTTTTCTTATCTTTTTCGTTTGTTTTTGATTTTTTTTCGAAGATAAATAATTAGTCACCCTATGGAGGTGTTACACCTAGTATCCTTAATCTAAACATCTCTCTTGGAAGTCTGACACAATAAGCCGTATTAATTATTCCTAATGCGCATGTGCAAAATAAGTGCGGCAAATAACAAAGCCTCCAAGTACCTTCACTGCTACGAGGTAGAGTAGATCTGGTTTGATTAATGACAAAAAAAGGGAAAATAACATCAAAGTCTCTTACATTTGTGATGATATGAAATCATATTTTCCGTATTAAGGTATGATGTGTTTGCTGAACCTTACCTATATCCGGAAGTTCAACGTGCGCATGTATATTAAGGAATGACTCACTCTGGTCGAGCACATTCCATTATTGAGATATTCACGAAGTGAATAAGTAAACAGCTGCTTCTTAGGGGTCATTGTCAAATGGACAACATCTGTTCATTATTCAAAATAAATACTTTCCCTAGCAACGACCAAATATTGCATCAATTAAGTGTCGACCTTCGTTTTTTTTGGAGGGGGTCCGAACTTGGCTCATTATGCCTCTTTGATGCCTCTTTAAACAGATGAGTTGGAAGATACGGGCATCGTGCTTTTATTGTAAATTGAAGTGGTTCTCTCGTTTGTGATGAGATCTCTGTCATTGAACTTCTGACTAACGTCAGTGCTGCGTTTGCAGAACTTCCGTAAAAATTCCCAGAATTCATCGCGCCTTAAACAGAACAGAATAAACACCACTATACCATTCATGGAGAGAGTTACACAGAAGAGAACGTCAAAGACGTTAGGCGCTGCATTCGTGGAACTCGTTTGTCCACTGGAGTCAACGTACACAAGGCTCATGAAACCAAATGCCCAAGACATTCCCAACAGGAATGCGATAGCAACGGCGTTCCTTACTCTACGGCTAGCAATCTGCCAAGCTGTTTTCGTGGAACCCATCTCTTTCGAGCAGACCAATCGCAGGGCGACTAAGATGTAGCAGACGAAATTAAACGCGAACATAACTCCTTGGAACGGAAGGAGGATGTAAGTCAACGGTCCTTTCCAAGCTAAGAAACAACTGTTGAAGATAGAAAGAAGGCTGGGATAAGAAAGGTTGCCTTAATTAATGTTCTGTCTACAAATATATCCACATCCACCAAGATCATCGAAAAAATACACCCCTTTACTTAATCTCTACCCCTTCTCAATTCACCAATTTGTTCTCTGTAGTCAACCATACACGATACGATAAGTCATTTAAATTGAAATAGGTTTTGAACCATTTTGGCGGTGCTAATTATTTGAAAGAGAAACTTTGGGGATAAAGGGACGTCGCCACTTTAAAGATCATCCATATTGAAAGTGGCTACGCTTCTGCTATCACGTGATTCCACGCTTTCGGACATCTCGGAAATTTTAGAAATCGTAAAAGTGACATTCAGTGCTCGATTAGAAAACTTAAATTGGAAAGATCTTTCCCAACGTCAGGTTTATCTTCGGTTCATTAATTTTAGGAAGGAAAAGATGGCAATAAAAGAGTCTGAATGAAATGCGAAATATATTTCCACGAATTTTCCATTTATTATATACTAGTATGTTGGACATGGCTATACTGAATAGACAAAGCTTTTTAGAAGTCATCAATATTACATATCTCGGTTTTAGCAAGCTTAACTGCTAGAATGTTTTCAGATGCATCGTTCCAGAAGGGTATGCGCCTCCAATGGTTTCTAAGACATTTGAGGAGTTTTCAATAGGACAAAGAGATGTCTCAGCGAGGGAAATACTTTGCTGGTGATGGCTGTAAAATACTTGTTGAAGTTTCAGTACGAATGACAACATCTTTTAATGTCAATAGTATAATTACGCGTGTACCAATAGCACATGTGTGCCACTGTTACCCTCTTACCATTTAGCCATAAAAGTACCCCTTTTCATTTATTTATTTAATAGATGGACTTATATTAGATATACTTACTAAGACTCTGCTGTGTAGTCATCATACCACTTTCCAAGAGATGCAGCTACCAAAACAGCCGGAAAACCTACAAAGAAGTGGGGGAAAAATCGATGAAAACCTGTCAAGTAATTGTTTTCGTGATATCTTCCTGTTATTGGCATTCAGAGAGGGCGCAACAAACCTTTTTTTTTTTGTTATGGGGGGGGGGTGGGGTTAAGTTAAGATGTTATGTCGTCCTGGGGAGATTATGGTGAGAACAGTTAGTGATTTGGATACAAAAGGGTGCTATATTTTGCCTCCCTTTGAAACAACTGAACGTAAAATCAAATCAATATATATTCAGATATAAAAAAAATAAAAAAAATAAGCATTTACCCCATGCAAAAAGTCTTGCCAGAAGGAAAAACTTTGGAATGCGTGCACCAGTGGCCCGCACGAACAGCATGTACATATGAAGCGCCTCTACGCACATCCAGGCCATAGTGCAGAGAGCAAAGTAATGGATGAGGGCGGCAGAAGCCGTACACAGAATCTCTTCCAATTGCTGGTCGCAGGGAAACGGCTTGCGTTCAATTCCACCAAGAAACACAGCATAGAAACAGAGAAAAGCTATACAGAGACGGAACTGGATTCTCATGGATTCTTTGGTCCGGGTTTTTCTGAAAATATAAATAATCGAGATGTTTTTGGTAAGCTGACAGTATTTTCGACGCGCTTTTCTTGCGATTTGTTTTTTGGAGGGTCCGGGGAGTCTGGGAGAGAGGAGGGGGGGGGGATTATTATTAATATATCTTTTGTTTACCATTGCTATTTTGCTCCGATGAAAAACCAAACATATGCACAGTACTCTTTGTTAAAGGTATTGACAATGATTGTCGGAACGGAAATAATACTTCGGTTTTGGCTTTGAAGATTTCATTGTTTACAAATTAGTTTTCAAATAGATTTAATGTTAGACACAAAGCACATGGCATGATTTGGGTGAATATAATCAACTCCATACAGTATGTGATCATTTTGCTCTAATTATAATGTTCAGAGCTTCTTTCAATCATTAACGATTGAGAAGAATTTCACAAATAGTCGTAGTTTTTTCTCAGATTTTGTTATAATAAAAAGTTTTCCTTGTCTAACCTGCTCAAGATAAAAAAGATGATAGTGATGGATAATCCAATCATCGATAGAGCACATCCAATCTTGCTGATTAGTTGAAGAGCCACATTAGTCGATTCGTGCTGTAAATCAAAATAGATGTTAATACTTATGAATATTCATCAAATTTAATGGACCTAATTTTCAGTTATAGAGGCTGAAATATATATATATAATGGATATATAAATATATATCCATTACATATCCATTATATATATATATATATATAATAAATAGTTTTCTCCCTATTGCTAAAGTGATTGTGAGTGTATACACAAAACCAATGAATGCGGCGTATTTATATCATTCTGTATTCACGTTTGAAGGTAAATATTGGTGACACATATTTAATAAAATGAAAATGTCTTTCAAAAATTATTTATTTTGTTATACAACGCATAAGGAGTAAACGAAAGACATAAGTCAACATACCACAAGAACTGATAGGTTAGTCAAATGAAAACAGTGACACGTGACAACATCTTTGCTGACGTCATATGTTTCACACCCTTCAGAGGACCAATGACCTCTTCCATCGGAGTCGGTAATGTCCCAGTATGAGCAGGTGTAGGAGAGATTTGGAGAACAATGTTCGATGGTAGCTAAACCATAATCCTGATTGGAAGAATAACATAACAATGCAATCAACGTACTGTTTTCTATCATGACGTCATCATTGTTAGGCAGACTTGTTAGTACATAAAAAAGCATAAATATACTTGTATTAGTACAAGCCTCTAAGGGGACTAAGGTCATTAGTCTTGTATATCGAGTACAAGTACATCATTCAGTAGGCCGATTAAGAGTACAGCCAACTATGTTAGAATACGAGTACACGAATTTGGACTTAGTGGAAGACTGTTGTCAGGGGAACTCAACCCAACGCTGTGATCTTAATCGCCAGTTAACCTGCATATGTACTATACGATATGACGTCACCTTGTAGTACGATGTCCTATGTCACTTAAAAACGTGGATTGAGAAAGGAAGGAGAATGATAAACCACAAGTCCTCGAACATCTGACCATGGTCTGAGCCCCGGGTGTTTTAAACTGTAGGTCGCGAGCCATTTAAGGGGCGCCAACATGTTTTGGAGGGTCGCCAAACACACGAAGAAAAAGCAAACTTTGCCGCTATTTGTATAGAAAAAGTGCAAAAAATCTGGAATATAAATAACTTAAAAAGTTGCTAACTGTAATACCATTTTGCAACTATAATCACCCTTAATCATATATAAAAAGTATCTGTAATGTGAGTGGGATACCTCCTTCCTCTCCATAGGCCACTTTCCCAGGCCAGAACATTCACCACTGGAGGGTCGCCGACATGACCGAGGTGGAAATTGGGGTCAACAAGCAAATAGGTTTGAATATACACAGAGAAGTCTAAACCATGTCATATGGACATATTATACAGAACAATGTTATTTACGTCGGTCCAGCTATTCGGACCAAAACAAGTCAACTCCATGAACTTCCCATAAATGAAAACATTTAACTAGTACCTCTCCTTCCCCTGCCCTTTACCCCCTTCCCTCAACCCCCCCCCCCCTCCATCCTTTATTGTTTTCAGTGTCACATGCCTGATAGATCATAGAAAATGTCAGAATGGTGTTATTTCATCCATGCACGAGATTTAACGATAAAGGAACCACGTAGACCAGGACCGTTACCAAGACACCGATAATCAACAAGGGAGACAATAGTCATGTTTCCTTGCTCATCAACTACGTTAGATCTGTCTGTGAGTTTCACGTAAATGTTATTTCTGTATATAAGCGCAGTTAGATTATTGCTTCGTCCGATGATGACATAGGGACCTTGTTGCTGTGAAATATGATTTCTTTAAGCCCAGTTATGAACGGGAATCTGTTTATACAGGAAATCCGCTAAAGATAAGACACAAATGTTTATTTCATCAGGTTATAAAAGCAACTGGCTTTCTCATGATGTTGATTTATATAGTATGTGTACGTTATGGTGATGAGATTATAGGATCGGGCGACCGAGTCACGTAGACCTTATAACTAGTCATAACCTTGAAATGTAAAGTTTCGGGTTGTTATGGAGATTTAATATTTTCCCCAGTTAATATAATTTATCTTTTATGAAACCTGGTAAAAGAAACATCTCATATGGAAATCTAGAAACTTAAAAGCTGAATGGTAATTATTTACTCAATATTCTCAAGCCCTGGTCGTAAGGATCTTGACGTCAGCAATGCACTATGTACCCACCCTTACCCTTCTCACTGACATTACCATACCCTGACCATACCAATGAACCCGAGCGTAAAGTCATCGTACCCATTGACAATTTTCCATTTCCATTGCTGTTATTTATTGGCCATGTCATAAATAATGATAATAAAAATAAAAGATAAATAATTAGAAACGATTCGTACAGTTGAAGGTTCTGTCTCGAACGCAGGTAATTTTACTTCGGAATGGTGTAGATTCGGAGGAAGAGGGAGGGGAATGACCCGGAAGTGTGTGGGTTGTCGGGAATGACCCGGTGTATGGGTCTTCAGGGTCGTCCCATTGCTAAAACGCTGCCAACTTTGCAGGCTATATAGATGAATGAGGAAGTGCTTGGTTTGAGAGTAGACTTGTAAGGGCGGCGTGATATGATTATAGAAAAAAATGGGGTCCACTTAGGTTCCCAAATGTTGGTACCCTGGTTCCCTGTTTGCTTTCGAACAAGATGTAAAGTTTTCAAAAAGTATTTAAAAGCCCAGTTTGTGATTACAAAAGTTGATACACTTGATTTCCTTGGAACAGTACAAATGAGACGGTTCTTTGTTGCCCCAGTTCTTCTTAAAAGTCATCATAACATGCCCTAAATATTAGTGTGGTAAACTTGCTAATAGTTTTCAAAATCAAATTACTGGAAATTTTTAAAACTAGTCATTATTCATGGACATTGATGATTGTTCATGTCTGAGTGAGGATAAAAATGTTTTGATGATCGCGGTAAAATACCTTTTGGCAATCTGAGTATGAGTGACCAGTACTTCAATTTCTAGAATAAATAGGACCGGGCAGACTGATGATATATATATTTTTTTAAAAGACCTTGCAGTTGTTAAATGAAACATCATATCTTCCAGTATCTTAATAACACATGTTTTAGTTTCGTCTACCATTATGATCGATTTTAGCAGATGTGGATCATAGGCAATTCATATAAGGACGTAAGTGATAAAGTGAGTAAATACTATGAGAATAAACATAAATTAAAAAATGCTTTGGGTAATCCATAACAATTCAGGAGGTTATTAAATGTTGAAGAAGCAAAAAAGGAAAAAAAAAGTCTTTTGAATTATAGTTTCAGATAATGATAAACACAGATGCTATCTACTTCATCGAGGACATGTATATCCGATTGCAAGGGTATAGGGAACACTCCGTGTGAAAAAGTCAACATGAAGAACCGTTTGTATTGCATTCGTTCGATGACAAGATATATAGTGGTTAAAAATAAGTGCGTAAGTCAGTCGATGTCGTTGAGTAGGATTAGTGGGGATAGGAAGGCTTAGATATGGGCTGGGTATATTATGGGTGATGTCCGGGCGGATCCAAGATTTTGAGAGTGAGGGGTGTGACATCCATGTAAGGGGATCTGGGAGCTTCCTTTTCCATAAGGAAACTAAGTGTAGATGGAATGTTGCGCTAATAACTGGATATCAGGTGTCAGGGCAGTATTTAAGAAATTGAGATTCTGCTGAAATTGACATTGAATTTAAGTATGTTATTTTCTATAAGAGATATTTTGACGTTTATTCACATCTAGGAAATATGCTACTTCCGGTCTCAAAGATAGCACCGAAGGTCCATGTTGCAGTTACCTGAAAATGGAAATCATATATTTCGTGGCCTGCAAACTGTTTTCCTAAATCTGAGAGTACGTCAGTTTCAAGAAAGAGAGACATCATTAGGCCTATGCGAATTATGCAAAAGAAATTGCTGATGGTTTCCCATCTTGTCATGCGTAATAGGTCATGAGTCACGCGTCATGACCCATGCGTCCTGGGTCATGTGGCGTGTATCAAGTACCATGCGTCCTGGGTCATGCGGCGTGTACCAAGTACCATGTGTCATGTGTCTTGTGTTATGTGTCTTGTGCCATGTGCCATGTGCCATGTCACGATATGTTATTAATTTCTTTCTATTCTGTTCATTATTTATACTGTTTATTTAATTTTACTTACGCGATTTATGGGGAAATCGACAATAATTGGCATATCACTGGAGAGATTCTGAACATCTAAGCCTTCAAAGTTGATTCCGATCACAGTGCTTGCTAAGACAGCATTGGATGTCGGGGCCCCTTCGTTGCGGAAAAAGACTGTGTTGGAATAATCAATAATGGTGAGGGCGACTGTTTCCTCGTCAGATGTTCCTGTAAAATCAAAACAATAAATCATGGGATATGAAAGTGAAATCTGAGCCTATAACTCAAGAAAAAACATAAATAAGGGAAATTAAACTGAAAGGAAATGACTATTGCTTTAAAGTTCAAAGTTATACCGGTGCCGTGGCCGAATGGATATAGGCGGTGACATTTAAAGCAATGAGGCCTAGCAATCGGGAGGTTCCAGGTTCGATACCCGACCGGGTCATAATAAGGTGGGTTTTCATCCAAGAGCAATCTACGGTTTTCCATCTGATATGACTTTCTACATTGCAAAGATTACAAATTTGAGTTAAATGTTGAATTGGAAGCCACCCGACGTAAAGTTTGTAATCTATAAGCCTACACGCAGGCTTCTCACACATTTCTGGTCACTTAAGTATCGTAAAAAGTTCTGCCTGAGTATGATTGATTATTTGAATGTGAGCTGTTTGTACCAGTATATTTATAATGGCAGGGTTGGTGGCATGAGCAGAAATCTTGAGATAATTCAGTGTCTCGAGGCAGCTATAGTCGACTCTTGTAGATAATACAGTGTCTCGATTCAGCTATTGTCGACTCCTGTAGATGCTACTGTGTCTCGAGACAGTTATAGTCGACTTTTGTACATGATACTGCATCTCGAGTCAGCTGTAGTCGACTCTTGTAGATAATACAGTGTCTGGAGACAGCTGTAGTCGACTCTTGTAGATAATACAGTAACTCGAGACAGCTATAGTCGACTCTTGTAGATAATACAGTGTCTGGAGACAGCTGTAGTCGACTCTTGTAGATAATACAGTGTCTGGAGACAGCTGTAGTCGACTCTTTTAGATAATACAGTGACTCGAGACAGCTATAGTCGACTCTTGTAGATAATACAGTGTCTGGAGACAGCTATAGTCGACTCTTGTAGATAAAAGAATGACTCGAGGCAGCTATAGTCAACTGTTGTAGATAATCCAGTGACTCGAAACAGCTATAGTCGACTCTTGTAGATAATACAGTGTCTCGAGACAGCTATAGTCGACTCGTGTAAATAATACAGTGTCTGGAGACAGCTATTGTCGACTCTTGTAGATAATACAGTGTCTGGAGACAGCTGTAGTCGACTCTTGTAGATAATACAGTGTCTGGAGACAGCTGTAGTCGACTCTTGTAGATAATACAGTGACTCGAGACAGCTATAGTCGACTCTTGTAGATAATACAGTGTCTGGAGACAGCTGTAGTCGACTCTTGTAGATAATACAGTGACTCGAGACAGCTATAGTCGACTCTTGTAGATAATACAGTGATTCGAGTCAGCTATAGTCGACTCTTGTCAGGAGAATTACTTGTAGTGAGTTGACTCGAATTTAATTGAAGCGACTCGTACAAATCTAGCTTGCATATGATTAGCAAAGTTTCAAGAGAAACGTTAGTAAAAATCTCCCCAGTGACTTCGTATGTAGATTTTTAGAGTGACCAATAACAATATTAAAAGAGTGACGTTGAATGATCAAATTACTATTTGAATTAATACTGGATAAATGTTTATTAACAGTGCTGCGTAACTAAAGATGGAATACAAATTGCTGTTGTTTATGAAAATTAATAAATCAAACATTTCTTTTGCAATCGTTGGAATAAATTTTGCAGTTAGGTGAATTAAAAACGAACATTATATTTTCTTATGCAAGAAATCTCTGGAATTAAATAGTTCTCACCACCTTTTTTGTAAATACTTTTTTTCAGTAACTTTTCATTTTAACTTTGATGAATTTAACTGAACATTATATTTCCCACATGTAAAATCTCTACTTAGAATTGTATAGTTCTCACCATCTCTCTTCAAGTTGTTAAGTAACCCTTCGGGGAATGTGATGTTAATCTCTCTCTCTCCGCTGATCGTTGTGGTCATCTCTTTAGAGACGGAGAAAGTGACTTTTTGCTCAAATGTGAGCGTGGGAATGTGAACACCTCTAATCCGGAAGTTATCTCCTTCGACGGTAAAGTTACTTCCGTTTCTTTGTAAATTTGTTAGCTGCCTCTCTAAGAGCTGGATGAACTTAGGAGAAATTTCAATCGGTTCGTAATCGTCACCTCGTTCCTCGTCTGCAATTTCTATTAATTTATCAAGAACAGTAACAAGATCTTCTGTAACCTACAAAAAAGAAGGAAAAAAAGAAGTAAGAAATAGGTGAAACAAATACTATATGTATTTATATAAATGGTTTAACCTTCTTTATTATGATTAGAATTGTCATTTAAACTAGGAAAATCAGAAGCTTATTGATTTAGCCAAAATCTTCGCGGGTCCTTGTCATGCAGGCTTCACTAAGTAACCTGATTGAGAGAGTAACTGACGTTTAACAAAAAAAACAAAAAACAAACTTCAGAGAGATATTATGTTTGTGGACACAACCGAATTAAAGGATGACGCTGCGAACGAAATTAAAGTATATCAGGCTAATCAATATAAATTAATTGGATACTTGGTCTAGCAGATAGACCATTATATCAGTTCCTCAGATGCCACACAAAACTCAGTTGGAAAACATGGCCTCAAATTTCTTTTTCTTGCAATCAGTGAAAGTTTTTCATGTGCAAAAAGAGATGATCAGCTGTTCATATGAAATTCGCATGTTTTGGTTGAGTTATTAAATTATTTAAAGAAAAAATGCGTTATGATTTATATTCAAACCTGCACTAAAGTTCTGACGTCATCGTCAAGTTAATTAATTAATTAACCTTGGACGAGCATAAGTATATGTAAAGCCGAATATCTTGAAAACCAGAGTAGTTACAGAAGGAGTTATACTGTCTTACGAGTACGCAGTTTATTTTTACAAAAACTATATTACATCGTACACAAAAAAATTAACATAATGTCAACCTTGAAACCACTGATACGAATTTTATGCTATATGAATATTTTCTCCTTTGATAAGTACTTTGATATTTCCTCAGACCTATTGTATGTAGAGTACTTTCAATTTTACCTCTTCATAAAAAGAAATACTGAAACTAAAGTTTGATCAAATTTTTAACAGTTCTCTAACAGTATAAATGCTGAATGAGGTGAAACGGTCGGTGTTCAGTTTATTACTTGAGTGGAACAGGGTTCCCCCCCCCCCCCCCTTTAGACATTTCCTGCTGTTCGTTCAAATATTAATTGGAAAATTTATACTTTCGGAAATAGACTAAAATCTTTTCAACCATGACTTTATTTTGATTAGTACAACGTAGGTAAATGATTTAATCGAGAAGTGACATAAAACGAACGTTATCAATCTGTAATATTTGTCCTACATGATGTTGCGTTTTTTAGCAGTTTGGAAATTACTGGATTTTATGCAAGCGTGGACACCATCCTTATTAATGTCAATATCTTGTCCATTGGAATGGAATTGGAGCGAAGCTAATCCGTATTTCACCCTCTGGTTATAATCATGATAATGTTTATTATAACACCTGATGTTTATAAAAGGATATACGTGCAGGTTTGCTCATTAAATACTTCAAAGGATTTACAGAGTTAATTTTTTTTTCTCGACGAGGATAAGAAGACGTAAAGTTCCCCGGTAAAACAAAGCCTTATAACGCTTTCCTAAAGACGAGGAGTTAACTAAATGAAATTAACATAACAAGGGATATGAATTGTGTTGATTTAGATGGGGAAGTGTTCTGTTTTGCCCTTCAGACAATTTCCGTTCAAAAACGATGTTGAACACAAGGATTTACTTTCAGGATTAAAGGAACGGGGATGTCATTTGCGAGATCCATCAAACCAAATCGATGGAGTAAAGGCTAATTGTTTTGTCCAAACATCTTGTCAGTTTGAATGGCGATTTAAACAAATATGGATGAAGTACTTTGGCAGAAACCAGAGGCGATAGCAGAGAATTACCGATATAATTTCCCCAAACAACATTTTACTATAATAATCGTGAACGTTTGTTTATGCCATGCATTATTTCATAACATTTGTTCCTCCATACTTTAAAACTTTATATCAATTTTCAATTAACAAACTTGTCAGTGTGCAGCATTAGTGTTCGATTGGGCCTATAATAGCTAGTGATTGACATCAAAATGCGTGTTTGTGTGTGTGTGTGTGGGAGGGGGGGGGGTCATGATATAATACCTCTATCAAGGCTTTACACAGCTGGTTACATTTACCTCCCTCCCTCCCCTCCCCTCCCCTCCCCACCCCTCTCACTTTCTATCTCTCTCTCTCGGCAACTGCATAAATAGATTTGAGCAAAGACTGTTGTTATACTGTTTTAATATTATTCTTAGTTATATAATGTTTATGTGAAAGCAGATTTTCAACCTAGTAAACATCTGCTCACTGTTCAAAACAAACATAAACACTTAACAAAAAAACATAAACACTTCACAAAGGCCGATATGAACTGTCATTAGAGGTGAACATAACAACGAGAGATATAGTAACAGTACAAAAAAAAACACAGCCCAGCTACTTGGGGGGGGGGGGAGGAGGGGGTAAAAATATATATGAATAGAGTTCTAACTAGGATTCGTCTCCCTTACCTGAAATGTTTTCTCTGATGTCTCATTTAGTGAGACAATCGATTCGAAAGTATCCTCGAGATCTTGTGCTAATCTGCTGCTGTTGACTAGATCGGTCAGGTTTATCAAACTTTGTGAAATATCGATAACATTTTCTAAAGTGACGTCTCCTTTTGATATCTGTGAATATAAACAACAATTATAATATATCTATATATATATATATATATCAACAATCTGGCAGACAATCGGCTTAAATCAACACTCTGGTGGCAATCAACACTCATATGGCAAATCAGCTTAAATCAACATAGTTTGGAAATGTATTCCCGTTTCCGTTTTTTTTTTTAGAGAGTTTGGACAATTTTTAGAACTGAAACATGTATTTGTGTTATGTTACTGTAAACAGTGTAATTACAGTGTGTTAGTAACATTCATCTACAACATCATTGAATTTCAAATTTCCATCGAGCTGCTACCGTTAATTGAGTCAAAATTCCCAAAATGTTCAGGCCTAGTTTAAACACTTCTCTCTCATTTCTTAACTTGCATGTTCCGTTTTTAAATTATTTATTAATTTTAAATTATAGCACTTTACTAACCTTTGTTATATTTATCGATCAAAATGTTATAAAACACGACCTTGAAGAATATAAAATAATTCCAATAGATTCAATCATTTTATCTGCGGGTAATTCCTGTTATACTTTTGACCTCTGAAAGTGCATTTACAGAATGCAATGCGGTTAGCCTATACTTTAATCATTAATCTAACAGCCCGTTCATGTATACACTGAGATATAGCGTTAGATATTAATTTACGAACATGACTTCCAAACGTTCCTAAGAAGGGTTTTTAATGTCATGCATAATTAGTTTTAACGACTTAACCAGATGTTGAAGTGGGTGTTACATGGATGTGTAGCTAGCATACTAACACATTAATATCTGCTAAAAAGCTCACTGTAATACGATCAGCTCCATGCAAAAAAACCTTTACTTCCAATCCCTTGACATATATATAGGAAAATGTTATTGTGACAAAGTGTGTATTGTAACCGTCTTTTTGTTAGAAGGTGAAAAGAGCGATTTAAAATGATATACGTTTTGGCTGAAGTCTCCTTTAAGGTACCGTAACTTGTAGATGTATAATATGTTTCATGTGAGGCTAACTGAACGAGTCCCTTGTAAAATGTAGAAATGATCTTCCTGTTCATAACGGCATAACCTAACCTATATTATATTATTTCGTGGTCAATTTTTGTCTGATTACGCGAAGGAGAAATTACAATAAACCGATCAGTCAGTATAGGGACAATTCATCATACTCTTCTATATACTGTCTTCTCAGATCACGATTCAAAGTCCTCGTACTGACAGTACAAATAGTTCTCATCCTTTATTTGATATTCATACTGCTCATACTGTCAGTACGAGTGAATTGAATCGGGATATGAAAATATACAGTATCGAACCGACGAGATAACGCATGAATATTTGTTATCTTTAATTATGGCGTTAATTATCTTTAATATATACTCTATTTAAAAAAAAAACAAAAAAAAAACATCGGTAACGGCTGTTGGGCTTACCAATGGAAGGGGGAGAGGAATTAGACTTGGAATCACCCCATCTGTTCCCCTACCTCATACCCCTCCCTCCACCATTCACACAATATTTGCGAACATGTATAACCACGTACATCCACTAACTATACATTCATTGCACACTGTTATAGCTCTTTGGTTATATATATTGTAACTCCAGCGGTCGACCTGAACTAATTCAACTGTGAGTATAACGTCTGCTGTCTCGGCCAATGGCAATGTGGTTTGGCAATAGTACCCGTTATCCACCCACTATCCTTCATGTTGGTCAAACCATTGGCGTACACAATTCTTGGAAACATGGAAATCAATGTAGGCTGTTACTTACATAATTGCACAGAATGTTAATTGTTTTCTTTAATTCTATTTTAAGTTTGAAACAGCATTGAAATTTAAGCCAACAACTCCATGCGTTCAAAATCTTCTCCTGTTGGTTTTCTATATATGATCTACTGTTTGGATGTAAATATTACCACTGAAGTCAAGGCTACCAATAAAACGATGGAGGACATGGCTTTTAAGTTTTGTAAAATTTAATAAGCTTCGTGAATATGAGACACTTAAATTCAATATATGTGTCCCTTTAAGTTACACAGTGGAAATAATAACAGGTAGATGTCAGATTCAGTTTAATGTTCCCGCGGAAATGATGAACACCTTGATACATATTGTGGTTTTAAAAATAACTTCCTGTTCACTGTAATCATATTGGTTATCATAACTATAGGAAGTACCTTAAAGGTTCAAATACTTTTGAACCACATAAAGGTTGAATGGGAGATAAAATAGACAGGAATGTATGGCTTTTAGCAGCACGAACTACTATTTTATCCTTGTATCCGGGTGTGATGTCGGGACAAATACATCCCGAACAGAGGCTGGGTTAGAAAATGCAATCAATCCAGAACACGGTTCAATTATACGCCTCGACTATAACCATGCACCTGATATTCGAAATCATAACTTTCTATCGGCATTTGGACATAGCCTCATTATATTCCACCCCCCTCCAACCCCTCTCTTCCAACCACTTTCTGACAGTACCTATCGTCACGTCGTGTGAACTCGTCGTGTGAACTCTGAACTTAACACGTCATGTGAACTCACTTTGCTGCAATTTATTCTGTCATGCAATTGATATTTATTAACCTTTCCTCAGTTGATCCAAGTTCACATTTAACATAGTCAACGTTTAGGAAGGGCTCTCAAATCTGAATTCTGTACCTCACGTTCTTCCTTTTGCGAGAATATCTCCCACCCCCACCCCAACTTTTTTTCTCTAATTAAATCATCACAGTGTTTCTTTTACATCTCAAAAATCTGAATGCATTCTCAGATGTCCAATATTTTCGTGATCACAGTTAACGTGTTTATTGTTACTCCAGGGTTCCCAGAATGCTAATCTATGCTCTCTCTTCTCCCTTTGGGAGCCCTTGTCATCTTTTGCGTGAGTTGAAATTGTTTGAATTTTTGTGTACTTAAATCAATACATTATATATCATATATAATCTAATGCATACCATTCTCAGATGTCTAATATTTTCTTGATCACAGCTAAAAAATTTCCTCGTTACTGAAGGGGTTCCAGAAACCAAGTCTGTATCCCAAATCTTCCCCATTGAGGAACCATCGTTACTCCTTTGTGTGAGTTGTTATAAACGTTATGAACTTTGTATAATTTACATCGATACAGTATGTTACGATCACTATTATAACCTAATTTAATATTCATAAATACCTTTCCCAGATGTTTAATGTTCTCTTGATCACAATCAATGTGTTGTACGTCACTGAATGGCTCCCAGAATGCGGTCAGGCCGTATTTTTCACATCTTCTCCTTGCTTTTGGGGCCGCATTTGGAAATCCTACAGAATTGCAAAAACAAACATAATAGGAACGTCATGCACGTTAATACATACATACATACATATCTATCTATCTATATATATCTATCTATATTATATAACTCTTTTACTATGTAACTACTAAGAACAAAATACACTCCACCATTTCATGATTCCAATGCAATGTAGACAGTGGTAAACGTTTCATGGTTCTTTTAATTCAAGATTTTGGAAAAATATTTAAAGTGAAAACTCTAGCACCTAAAAGAGTCGTTGTAAGAAGTCGAAACACATGTGTAAGTGAGAGACTTTTAGGGATTTATTTACTTTATTATTTACACAGTAGAATAATTCTCGCCTTGAATTGTCCCACTGACACTTCCCTTTCCTATTTTTGTATCCTTAAAAGCCATGTTTACATAGGTTACAATTAATATTCCCGATTTTGTAGGCCTTAACCTTCATTACTAAGTGACCTTTCGCGCATCTGTAGTCAATTATAGCTCTGTGGTCTCAAGGCTAATTTGTTGCACGGACAGTAATAACAATAAGGTCATAAAGAAATATATTTAGCATTTTTCCAGTGATGCAAAAGTACAAAATCAATTTGAAAACAAGCTGACACATATCTATATATATAAATAGATATAGTTTAACAGTTTTAACAAGTTATTACCCACATTTGGATTTCATATTATCCTTGTTTTGGTTGTCAACTTCAAGTTTAATCAGTCACGTGAAGATGACAATCAAACCATGAAGCTATGTGCGTGTTTATAGCAGAAAGAAAATGTGGAAAGCTAAAATGGAACAAAAAGGCCGTTTCGTTCGTTGTGACGTCATAGATTTATCGCAAATGACCAATTAAGACAATTATTGTTTTGAGAGGGAGTTAGGGTAACACATATTGGATTAATTGATCCGGACAACGACAAAACACTGTTAGGAGAGTTGCGGGTTGGTGGGAGGGGGGGGGGGGGTGCGGAGGTTGAATTGGTCTAGACTAATAAAGATAAAATCAACTTATCCCTTACACTTTAATGTCCGCATAATAACGAGATTTTACTAGGTTGTGTTGCTGATAGAATGGCATTAATTATACTGATCAATATTTCATTCCGCTAGTGATTTCATCTCGAGGTGAATAGTTAAGAAAATTTAATCAAAATCAGCAAAATAAAGTTTTTCTATAGTACCGTAAATTTTTCAAAGAGATCTTACCACTGCATCTCTCGACCGACTCAGCAGTCTCTCCACCAGCCGTTTGATCAAAGGTCAGTCCTTCTCTTGAAAATGCTACTTTAGGACAAGAATCTTCATGAAAAGGAAGAAAAATGAAATTGGTTGTTAAAGTTACATGAAACTTCGGGGGAGGTAGTGAGGGTGGAAGAAACCTGCTGGAGAGAAGTGGGGGAGGGGTTTCTGAATCTCTTGCTCTGCTTTGCTAACATTCAGCGTAATTCATAAAGCAAACGTGTTGAGAGGTGAAATGAAACACGTGTCATATCATGTTTTTATCTTATATTAGGATGCATATATAATAGAGATCATCGTACACATCCTAAGCACAATACGCGATGGTAGACGAACTTCCGGTTCTTGTTGACAGTATCATACAGTTTACATGATGATGAACTTGTCTTTCACTCTAAGAATACTAAAACTACACTTAAAGGTCAAAGGGACTTTCAGTCTACAATCCATATCTGCGACAAGACTTTCTGACTGTCGACGGATTTACAATATTTCTTTCCTTTTGCTAACTCTTACACGAGAGACCAAAAAAAAATGTCAGTTTTATTTTTCTTTTATAAACATGGTTGGATAATGGCACATCCTCTTTTGCAAGACAAAAACATTATTGGATTATCAAAGTTTTGCTGAACAAATAAAATCCGATGTATTTGTAAGATATATATCATCCAAATGATTGGACACATGCAGAAGCTTATAAGAACAGGATGTGGTATTATTATAACTGTACACGGATGTTCGTTGTAGATTGTGTTGATAACATTTTAAAGACCAATTGCGCGAAATGTGTCAAGTCCTTTCATGAATTAGGGCTTGCTTTATCTTCAAGAATTTGGTAATAGGTAAACGCAACATCTGACTGTATCAAACGAGAAAATACTCTGAAATACAGTTACAGAATTTGCAAAAATATTTGAGTGAAAAGTGAAAAAGAAACAGTGAATGTTGCCTTTTTGTGTAGTTTCTATACATTTTTCGTTGTGTCCGACCTCCTATAGAAATTTAACATATATATTTGAATGGAGACGAATTATACAGAAATTCTCCTGTTTCATCAAAAATTGTAAATGAAACATTGAATCCTACAGTAAGATTCTAAATATATAAGTAAGGGCATATTAGGAAGGCTGCCGCGACATTTTCATTCCCTTCTGCAGTACAGTCATTAATACATTGAATACGGGTACATGTATAATCATATTCGGATGACTTGTTCATTCCCTCCCGACAAACTGTATTTGGTCATGAAACATTTGCTCACGATGCGACTTGCAAACCAGCTATGTAAGCTGTGTTATAATGTTATTGAATATTCATTACAGTATGTTAATTGAGAGAAGATACTCTACATTTGTAATGTTATATGCTATCTTTCTTTTCATGCAATGCAATTACGTCATCAGATACATATCTCTTCATACAATGCATTAACGTCAAAAGGAAATACTCGCTATTGATTGGTTATCAGAGGGGCAGTACTTCCGGGGGCCAAAAAAATGTAGCTGGTTGCTTTACCTTTCGTCTGGCATACTGCTTGGAAACGACACGGGTACGTCGCATTGTCACAATTACAGTTGACATTGTTCCAAGCCCCTGGCATGCTTCGGAAGTTGGTAATGACACAGAGTTGCTTTGGTTGACCGCTTGGCTCTTTAAAGGCCCAAGCTGTGTAGGTCTGTGGTACGGCCCCATCAAAGGTTACTAGCTTTTTACAGCCCCTTCTTTTGCATTTGACTCCGATAATAGTTCCATTCACACTGCGCACGTGATCGGTAAAGTTATAAATTGCACCGTTAGTGAAGTCGTCCTTAGCTTCGGCTAGAGTACCGTTGTGAACGGCGTTACATTGTAATTGTGCCTCATCACCGTATGGCAAAGGTAAATCGTCTACGAGACTGTAGCATTGTTCGAAGATAGGGGTGTAACCCGCGGGGCAATAGACGGCACTGGGAGGGTGGAAAGATGCGGTGTAATTCTCTGGTAACAGATATCCGTCCTCATCGCTGTCGCATAAAACATTCACTGAAAGAGAAATATAAACAATAGTTATTCAGGGTATAGTGAATACGTAATATTGAATTGATATGATATTAAGATATGGTGTATGGACAAGGGCCGTGGGCAGAGAGGGATTTTGGGGATAAATAGTTGCAATTTTGAGGGAGGAAAGGACCTAGTTTGATATAAAAAAAATGTCGAAAGTTTGAGAGAAATATATGAAATTACGAGAACTTATCAAAATCGTGATCTGAAATACTTGAAAGTTGAAATTTCGAGGAAATTGTGGCATAAATACGGTTAAAAGAAATATGAGATGAAAATACAGACACTTTAATTGTCCCATCTTATCTGTATAGCATAATAATGTACGTAGTTTCAATTTAGCAAATATAAGTTCATTACCACATTTGTATAGAATGTGGCATACAGAGACGTCGAGAAGCAAGTCGAAGTCCAGGGACAATTTTTCTCCCTGATCCCCTCTTCTAAAACTTTCCTTGCAATTATCCTATCGGTTTTCCTATATTATGAAATATTAGGAATTCTGTAATCTTGAGTCCACATATTCCCTGTCCCCCCTCCCTCCTTATATTCCCCGGTTCCCTGATTGACCCCATGACCTTGCCGGCAGCCTTCCGCTGATCACAGAGACGATTGAATGTTATGCAAATTTTCGTTCGTCTTACGTTGAGTGATTCGTGCTCCATCATATATCATCAACGGGTAACGTTGCTATCGAATTATAGCCTACTCTTGTATTTCATGCTATGACATAGTTTAGTGGCGTGGTGCCTCTTAAGACGGCAATTTCAAGATCAGTGAACTATTGGTCTGACCCCTCCCCCTCACCAATCCCCCCATCTCAAACCTACGTCGGAGTTCCTGAAATACTGGCAAACCAAAGGCATGGCTACCCTTTTCAGATGTCAGACATGGTATGCCGATTCATTCCTCTGTATGACCAACCAATACAAGCGCTGATGTAGAAAACACAGTACAGAGTCCTATAGTTGACCTATAGTTTTATGATCGTTGTTTCATGGTTATGTTCACAAGCCTTTATCGGCTATAGTCCAAATTGTAGCAAACTATCACCTAGTATCGACACATTATTACTTTGTCCTTGTCAGTCCAATGAACAAACTATCACTTCCTGGAGTTATTCTCATATAAGAAATCATCTTAGATTAATATAGCAGTTTGATAAATGTGGATGTAACGTTGCCATTGGAGATTAATATAACATTAGCTTATTAACTTGTTGCAAACCAATGAGTCGTGTATTTATCATTACTATGTATAAGATACACAACACCGTTATCATTATACTGATTATAAGAAGAAAAGGGGGGCCGGGGGGGGGGGGTTGAAGGAAAAATGAATATAGTAATTCTAGCCAAATTTCGCATTCTGGAACAACGGTTACCAAGATGAACGGTTTCCTTGATGTACAATTTGAATGAGTAACATCAATGTCTCCCCATGTACAGATATATTATTGTCTCATGGTAGTTAATGGGTTGCTGAAACGTGTCTATAACGTTAAAAAGGAATCCCCAAGATTTAAGGTCATCAGTATAGTCAATTAATGTGCTAGAAGGTCAGATACTGGTCAGCAATGCACCAATTTCAACACGCATTGTACGTACTCTCAAGTGCCCTAAAAGTAGTTATCCACATAGAGATACTTTAATTCAGGGGTTCCCTAACTGGGGTGCATGAACCCCCAGGGGGTGCATGAATCCATCCCAGTGGGTTCGTGAGATGTTTCTGAAAGTCAAAACTAGAGTACTTTTTGTTGAACTAAACTGTGATATATCATATAATTTAGTTATGTACAAAAGTCGCACCTATCAAAAAACTCTTTTCGCGTTCCATACGCATATGTTGTTATAGTAGTACCGTACCGTGCATGTGAAACTTGATCTTTTACGAAGAACTGTTATGCGTATTATAATATAATAATGACTCAGATCGTGTCTCGAAAAGTTTGGGGTTCGTGGACAACTCTGACATCGACACGGGGTTCGTGGGGGGATGAAGTTGGGGGAAACCCTGCTTTAATTGCATGGTTATTTAATAATCTTTCCATGGCTGGGGTGTTGCTGTAGGAACAATGCCTCTAGGAAAGTACCTCGGAAATCTTTTAGAAATTTTTAGAATCATTAAATTTGGGGAGCAATAGTGACATCCGAAAATATCTGGGGAAGAGGAAATGTAAGTAATCTTTACTTGAGATAAGGAGGTATAAAGTAGATTTAAATGAGATATTTAGTGCCTAGTAAGTTTATGAACTAATATAACTTATTGGTGCAACAAAACGCTATCATTTGTGAATAGATAACACTGTGTATAAAGCAATATTCTTTCAATAACTATTTTTTTTTCTATGAAACCATCATTATGATAAAGTAGAATCACGTAAACGGATTTTAATTTTCTTTCATTGTTTACTGGATCCTGTTAATTAATAATTGTTGTTGTTGTTACAGTTACTATGCAGCTGTTTATCGTTGCTTAACGATGCCTTTGTTTTTGTTATTTTTTTCTGTGGGTGAGGGCAGGGCTCATTCCATCAAATTAAATTTTTTTTATTATTAAATGAACTAAAAATAGCTTCAGGTCTACACGTATCCATAGCAACAGTATCTTGAATACATCACTCTTGTTGAAGGCGCCAACAAAAGTATTTCATTGGCACGGTTCACTAAAGTTAGCAATCGATTTGAACTGGATAAAACGAAAATAAGTACTTGTCTCTTAAAAGAGTAAGTCCCTCATTAAAGTAATTGATGTTGTAAGTAATATCTTAATTAAGATCAATTGGCCTTTCCGTTTGGTATTCTGATTTAGTGCTGGCTAAATCATTTGTGGTTAGTTTCAGACGACCGAACTACGCATGAGCAAGATTTGAGATTCTTCAATGGGTTTTTTTCAGTTTGTTCTCAATTTCTGTATGACATTAACTTCAACATTATATTTTATTTAATGCTGCTGGTTGTATACCTGTGATGTAACTTCTCAAAGAACAACCGAACCTGTTCATTGGCTTCAGTCATGTCACTATCTATTTCTGAAATATCCCGGCAGTTTGGTACTTGGCCTATTTCTCCGCTTCATTTTAGATTAATGTGAATACTGAATACAGACTACAATTACCGACTGATTTTCTGGTGGATATAAAACTATGACAGTACCATTTGATAATTATGAAACTAAACCAGGGCGTCCAGAGCCAGGATCGGCCCGGGGTACAACCAAGGGACCCGGTCCCTATTTATTTTCTCCCTGAAATGTACACTAAAAAGGATATAAAACAAAAATACGACCCGTGTGAGTAGTGTATGACTCCCACAGCTGAACCGAAATTACCTTGGACCTGTATAGAGACGACTAATCCATTTTGAAGTGGGTTCAGAGAGCGCAATGCATGAATCGTTATATTTTGTTCTTGATATAGGACTGAACTAAAACAGAACCAAACAGGATACAAAATATCTAAAACCAATATAGAAGTAGAAATATTTTGTTGCAACACCGTTTATTGATATTATTTACTTAGTTTCATGCTTTTTCACACTTAGTAGTTTACGTATTCTGCGATTATTCTTGATCATAAGAACAATTCAGTACAAAACGGTACACGTCAACATGTAATCGTTTTATACATTGAGAAATGCATCAGTATAAACTAGAATTTTACCCTCTTTGTCTTCGAACGAGCCTAACACCACGTGTCGTTCATTACACTAACGCCATTGCAAACCAAAGGTCAATACCATTTTCTACCAGACAAGTAATAAGTTACCTGTACTTTAATATACCTGTCAAAGACTAAGGCCTCTCTCTTCAGTTGCTATTTTGCAAAAGGACATCAGATATTTCCCGATTTATTTATTTCATTTTCAAGCACGGAAACTATTTCATGCGTAGAAATTGAGCGCAACACGATCCCTGGACACCACATGATAAACCCCGCTGGTTACTGTAAGCCCCGCAGTTTACTAATCGTTGGGTTGTCTTTGTCTTATAAAGCATTTCTCGGCATACTTTGATACTTTTTGTACTGATCATTGGTACATCCTGGAAGGGAATCCATTACATCTATAAAACTAAATTATAACAGTTCATCTGAAATTAGTGGCTATGGTATTATACATTTGGTAGGTCATATATCTTCGCCGTAGTTGAGCAAAAATGTGGTAGTGGACAAAACTGAGTAATGAATGGACAGTCACTCAAATTCGATCTTCAACAAGTATTCTACCCTTCTACCTTCTATAGCTTCTTTTCTTTCTCACTGAGTCAAACCTTTTGTATAATGTCAACCACCTCAATATCTTAATTCACTGGAAGGATCACAAAATGCTAATGAAAATCCCTTTTTATTCCAGACGTATCTTCATGACCGGTACCTCGTATAGTCACGGTCAACTAATCACAATTCCTGGCCTTATTACAGAAAGAGGCATTTTGACCAGGGAGTTTTCCCTAACAACCCCCTGTTTTGACTAAGGTGTGGAATACCCACGTAAGTTTAAATATTGTCACCAGAAGTCAACTAGTGTTGTTCTGTACAGTTTGTGTGTGTAACATACACGAAAACAAAACTGTAATCAAACTATACTGTGGGCGGCCTGGACTGTCAGAAAATGTGAGTAGGGATTCTTGTGTACACACCCCCAGACAACTCATATCCGTTACCAAAAGTGATTAATATATTCATTAAGTTCTCGCGACAATATCATAAGGCAGTAAAAACATAGGTTAACTTCCGTGTGTAGTTTGGACAGCTTAAACTTTTGTGATATTAGTTGCCAAAGAGTATAGGCTTAATATCTCAACCAAGTTACAAGATGACTAAGCCCTATTCGTTCCCGCCATTTCCAAACTGCAGACGACAATTAGACACTATATTAGCAACGGCTTTAAATTTCGAAGATTCTTTCCCCTTTTACATTCGAGATGACTAAGCCCTATTCGTTCCCGCCATTTCCAAACTGCAGACGACAATCACACACTATATAAGCAACGGCTTTAATTTTAGAAGATTCTTTCCCGCTTTACATTCGATCCAGTTTATAAACAGCAGACGGCAGCTGCAGACAGTATACCCAAAGATTGATAACAGTTTGGACCTGTCTGTATGAGCAATATTGTTTTGTTCAAGACCTATAATCTTAAACTGGGTTAGGTATATAGGTATTGTAAATATGAATTTCCTTATTGTTGTTTGCTAAAGACGTTTTCTTGCTACCAATTATTGGTCTTGGGTAAAGGAAACACGTTAAGATTGTGACCTACTTTGAGCAATAATTCGTACATGATATGTTTACGAGGAAGTATTTAATCCTTTTAGGTTATACATAGAATATTCAAAATGAATGTATAATAAGAAATCAGATCATTAAAGTGGGCCACTTGTTATATTGCTATAGTTATGAACATGTTAATCGCCATATTAACATATAATCTTGGCTGGGAATATCTTAAGCATCTTTACGGTTCATTTTGATTCATTTTTCGATGTTATTCTAACTGAAATGCCAAATCTATGTATAGGTCATTGGCTCGCTGTGACATGCACATGATTTTAAGGGTGTGTGTGTGTGTAAGGGGAGTGGGGTGGGGTGGGATACTAAATTCCTCCGAGTAACTAAATTTTGGGAACTAACTAGAAAACTTATGAGCATAAATACAACAGATTCACTTGACCAATGACATATGCTTACTTCCGCCTGTTCACCTGAACGAAATAGCCTGTGGTTGACCGTTCTGTTCCAAAAAACGGGGACCGAACTTTATAATTTGGACTTGTGCTCACTAGGGCGCAATAGTGCCTTGTAATTTACTTAATACCGTCATAACAAATGATCATACCTTCTATACAAAAAGGTCCGAGTATTTTGTGGACGATAGTGAGAGCGTCATTTAGCCAAGTTGCCTTCAAAGTGTAACTGTCAAAACGTGGTCATTCTCTTCCGTAAGTTTGTAGCTTGCAGCCAATTAAAAACAGTTCTAGACTTAACTTTCCAAAGACGGAAGTCTCTGTAGGTCTGTCGAAAGGAACGTGTTAATATCCTTCCTGGTTACAAGGAATATAACGTGTACATGTGTTATCAATCTTTGTTAGGTGTTCGCGGTTTTTAGTTTAACCATATTTCTTTCTTTCTCTCTTTTTCTTCTGTCATATTTGATAGAAGTACAGTAAGTCATTTTTCAGTTATGATAGTGTTTATACTTTACTTGATATCAATTATACTAGCTTGTCAGAGGAACCGACGAAGATCGTTCGTCGGGAATTTTGGAAGTTATTACAGAGGCAAGGGCAGGCTAAATTGGTGTTGGCTTTAAACAATTCATTTGGGTGCAACAAAGCTCCAGAGAATCCAATACAAAGGGAAGACAGGAGAGCGAGGAAATTGGTATATATATATACTATAACGATAAGAAGGTGATAATGTTCAAAGTATAGTATATCAATTAATGAAAAAGACATTGGAAGATGAATTATGTGGCAATGACTTCTACGTGAAGAGGTTCGAAACCGGTGTTTGTATATAAAGCGGGAGACCCGGGTTCGAACCCCGGGGGAGGCTGGAAGTTTTTTCACTGTGCTTGGATTTTTCAGCTCACTACAATTGCAATATATATATATATATATATATATGCAATGGAGGTAAACGACAAAGGCAAATGAATATATTACGATTTTCATTTATATATATATATATATATACTACTGTAACTCCCTTTTATTTGGCCTTCCTGACTCTACACTGAAAAAACTTCAAACTGTTCAGAATTCTGCTGCCCGGTTAATATCATGTTCATCGCGTCCTGATCACATATCTCCAGTGCTTCAATCACTCCATTGGCTTCCAGTAAAACAACGGTCAATTTATAAGCTCCTCCTCTTAACGTACAAATCACAACACTCCCTTGCCCCTGGTTACATTACAAATTTAATTCCTCCGTATCATCCTCAACGCCAACTTCGCTCGTCTACAAAGTGTCTTCTTGCCACCAGCCATACCCCAAACACAAAGTTTTATGGAGAAAGAGCCTTCATCTCTGCTGCACCTCATCTCTGGAACAATCTACCATCTTCAATTCGCAATGCACCATCGGTTGACTGTTTTAAGCGTCTCTTAAAAACTCATTTATTCCAAAATTTACAGTGATTTGACTTGCATATTTGTGTACTTGTTTAAGCGCTTTGAGGCCTTTGCATAAGGCGCTCTATAAATATTTGCTTATTATATTATTATTATTATTATTATATATATATATATATATATATATATATATATATATATACATATACACATATAATCGTGTCCATCTTCCCAGGTCAAAGTTGAAAATAAGATCATGTAGTTGATCTTTGATGTAGTAAAGAGGAATTTGGTAATCACGCAGATAGAGCAAACACTTCCTCTTTCGTCATGGCTCGTTAAAGATTACATATGAATTAGAACTGACTCGTTTCCAGCTCTTTGATCTTTATTAGCGAGATTAATATCAGTCTAGACCTTCTGTAAGCCCATTGTCCGGGTAAAGAAACATTCCATTTTTTTGTAAACAATATATCAAATTTATAAATAAGTGAGAGTTCACTGCTTTGAGAGTATTACAATGTGTACTGTCCTTCTTATAAGTGCTTGAATGTTATCAGAAGAGTTGTTCACTTGCAAATCTCGCCCTTTGCCAACTAAGAGTACATAATGCTCTAAAAAACTTTAAAATGTTTAAGAAGTACAAGCGAGCTCTGCAGTCGCTCAAATGATAATCCTATCGTCCTTTGTTTTAGATTCTAGATGGAGGGATGGGGCTAGTTTAAAGGCATTGAAGACTCGCCCAAATCGCCTGCCGCGCTCTGAAAAAGTTAACTTTCCGTTACTTACAAGTTAAGTTTTTCTCTTGTCGCTACAAAATGCAGACAGTAATGAAACGTGATACCTTGTTATCTTTAGCTGGACCTGAGATGTCCATCGCTGTATCGTTTATACACTGTGCTGTGGGTATTGATCGCAGCTGTATGTACTGACTGTACACTAGTGTCTAATTACCGACGGTAGCAAGCTGTGTGTGTATTTTCTGGGATCGATGGTGGTGTTCAACACTTCTGTTACACCTCATTCGAACTAGGTCAGATTACCGGCATTAGACGTTTGTTTTTGCGCGAGTCTTTTCACCATTTAAGAACACACGTGACCGAGCCACCTTGGGAACAGCCCGGCCACACGTGGTTTCTCTACAAATGTTTAGCATGCTTCTCGGGACGGTGTAACTGTTAGGTCTGAGGCAGCTGGGGCAGGATTTTAGGATCCTATCTTCCTATGTCTTGTTTCATTTAGTTGCTTCGACCTACTACGTCATACTCCCAGTCTGTGAAATTTGTCCTTATTACATCCAACTGTATTTACATACACACTAGCAGACCATTAGTTCCGACATGAAGGAATTATGCCCCCACCCCCCTCCGGTTCCTAGCCCGTCATTCTATAGAAGGATCTTCTCTTGAGAGATAAAATGATTTTTGAACACCCTATACTTCTATCGAAAAGTCAGACCTCCCCCCCCCCCCCGGCATCCCTGAAGAAATATCTTAATGCGCAATCAGAGACAAGCACCAGTAAGAAGTTTGTATTTTAGCAGATTTGGATACATATTCGACGGGATAATTTTGCGATAGAGTGATATTAACAAAGTACTGCACTAATATTGTGTTTTTCCTACACATCAATTAGTCTAAGGAGTCTAATGTATACTTGACATCATGCCATGTGACCAGAACGAACAACGCCATCTTTTATATTATACATCACTAAATACGCCACTGTGACTCATACTTTATATATAAGCTTCCACGGGTACTCTTTTGGTAAATAGCAGTGACCAAGGAACAGAGCGCATAAGCTGTACGGTATATACTGTAGCTAAACACAATGATATCCAAAGAAAGTGTATATATGAAGGTCACATAAATGGTTAAATTTTAAGAACTGGAAAGTGATAATAGCCTTTATGCCAAATATTTTGTTTCTACAGCGACCAAAGCCACATTGTAACTCAATAATATTGCTGCAACCAATACTCATTACAGCGTGGTTACAATTTTCATAACCGCAAATTTTAATCACTCCGTATGGACGTTGACGATTTTACTGCTAAGTAAGAAAGAACATCCCAGTACTGTATGTGCATGTGGTTTGCACTAGAAATGTGAGTTGCGAGCGGCGCCAAATCGACTTTATCGCAGCTAGTATTACATTAGTCTTGTATGAACAGCCTAGTGTATACCTTTCTTTTTACAAAGCTATTTTCCCGTATCTATTTGCTTTACTGCCCAGAGAATGTCCCGGCAATGCTTTCGATACTAGGACAGATCCTCGAGCATGTAAAATACAGTGGGCAAGCACATTCATGATAGGCAGACACGGAATCTGAGGTATGTGCAGTTTGCACGGGAGAAAAAGAGTATTACAAACAACTTGGCCAAGACTAGTATTACATCAATCAAAGCAGACTGAATATATCTTCATTGACTCAGGCTTACAATATGATCACGTGATGAGGGAACTCTTAGCTGATTCGTCAATGCATCTTTGTTCTAATGATGTGTATAATGATACACGTTTTTGAAGGAATTGCCACCACATGGAATGAGAATTATTCACAACGAATGAGGTTCGTCGGATCATCTATGACGTCACCATAGCCATAGATAACATTAGCGAACCTGATCATGATAGAGTGTACGTGTGTACAGTTTTAGCTTATTTTTATTATTTCGAAAATATTGCTATAAATTATCTATCAATTTCAAATTAACACACGTAAAAGTGCATTTACAAACAATACATCACGATAACAAACTGTTATAAAATCATAAACATTATGCATAAAGTATATTTCGCTTGAAAGCATGTGTAACACTCTACGTTATACCATAAACCATATCAGTTAATGTTAGATAACAAATTAGAGAAATCCTTGAACATGTATTATTTCATCAAGGTTATCTCTGCATACAGATTCACTTAACTGCCTGTTCGGGTTACCGGTTTAATTTACCACACGGTAATGACTCTCGTTATTGGCTTTATATAGGTGTTTTTTGTTCTTTTATACTTTACAACTGATATCTTTGTCTTCTAGCCTCAGGTAAGCTATAACGGAGGAGCCTTTGCAAGATGACAGCAGGACACATCCTGAACAACAATTAGGCTTCTTCCGTTAAAAACTTGAGTCGATCAGTGGCCTAATTAAGAGTACTGAAATGTAAATATGAATATGAGTTGTTCCGTATATGGAGAGTATAAGGTACACTGACCGTTGGTAAACTTTACGCGCAATCAATATTTACATACAGCAGAATAAAATGTATTGTATATAGAATGAGAAAAGTTATCAATCGAACTATCAATTCAAACGTTTGGCGTAGGTTTCGTTAACGTCAAACCTTGTACTGTTAATTATTGCTACGCTAAGTATAAAGCAACCCTAAGAGTCGGCTAACCGGGACATTTTCTACTGCTAATGCTTGTTACTATTCTAAGTGACGTAATAGTTGTGAGGTTTTTGTTTCAAGTGCTTCGTGTAACTCCATTATATTCTCCTTTCTCCTCCGGGATTGATTTTAGCAATGTTTTTTTTGTACCTTCATTCTCTACTTTCTTAGATGACTCAAGACGACGGAGAATTTCCTGCTTTCCATAAACCGATTTGACAATCTAAATCCTATGGATTAAAGATGAAAACGTCGCAAAGTGTAACAGCATGTTGATTGATAGGAAAAGTATATTTGGATTAGTACACAGCACACATTCTCCCGTAAGATTTCTACGGAGTTTGCGACCATACAAAATAACAAAATATAGATCAGTGAATAAATTAGCACTTCAGATTTCTCCATAAAAAATGATAAATGGTGACTTTAGGCAACATCGTCAATTGGGATATCTCATAGACCCGTTAATGAGCACTGTTGTATCAGCCAGTCTGTCCATCAGTCACTCTGTCAGTAACAATGGTATTATAGCATTAAAATGTATGTCAGTACTGAGGAACTGACGTCATCATCTAGTTACATTTATCGGAGCATTCCAGAGATTTAACATATACTTTAAAGGCGAATAGATTGAAACCGAAATATCTATAGAAACATTACTCGAGCTCCTTTTGTTTTCTTTGTTACACGGCAAGGCTAAAACTCTGCCTTAATTTAGCTTACTTTAGAGTGACCGTCCCCTAGAATAGTCATCTGTCATGCACCTTCCCTATACCATATGTCAATCATCCTAGTACTCCATACAGTCCGTAGCACTTGTCGCTGTTCTTTAGAGGGTCACTCCCTCCCTCTGGAAATGTACTGCCATTCGACGGACGGTATCAGAGAGGACCCATCCACACCAGACTATTATTGAGTCCATATATTAGACTCGTACTCATATTCGTACTCGCCTCTGTGGATTTGTACTCATAACTCGTACTCGAACTAGTGCACAATTGTGTACACGTGCTTGTACTTTGAGCCTTGTATGCTCGGATACCCATGCCAAGGAGGAATTCTATTTGTGCTATAGTACTCATGACGTTGTACCAGGCTGTTATCCTCAAGCGTATTAGTGGAATGCATATCGTGTGATTATACCAGGGAGTTGCAACTCCCTGATTATACCATGGAGGTAAACCTCCATGATTATACACACATGCCATCGTTCTCTAAAGAGCGTAGTAAATCAAAAACTCTTGTGTACCTTCTTGTGTTGTCGCTGTAATCAGCCATTATGGTTAGATAACAGAGCGGTTTTATAGGTCTTCCTCTAGACGGTAACATTTATTTTATCAGCTGTCCGCATCAAGCATATTCTAACGTTCGTTTTTATAGTAATTGCTTTGTTCCATAAACTTAACAATTTTTTTGAGACGATATATCAGTAAAGTAATCACCCACATCCCAAACATTTCACAAGTCTGTTTTGATAATGTTATAACGTTTTATTATTTGTATAAAGCCTGTACCTTGTTGTCGTGGTTAATCTGTTTTGTTTTGTTAATTTTCTGTAAATGTGTTTGGAACATTTAGTTCCGGAATAGATACAGAATGAACGTATGAATTGGAGAACAAGGAAGCACGTATACCGCGTCGCCTCCCTGCCCCTGTCCCTAACCCTACCCCCCATCCCTGCCCCTGTCCCTAACCCTACCCCCATCCCTGCCCCTGTCCCTAAACCTACCCCCATCCCTTCCCCGTCCCAGGAAAAGAGCTGTAAACCTGACAAACTTGAACGTGAAGAAGAGGTAAATTGTGATTGAAAACATGAGGAACATAAAAATACAAAAGTTTTGGAATGTTAATCGAGTGACCGAACAGGATTCAAATTAGACAAAAGATTATCGTTAAACTAATTGGCGAAACGAAGGATTAATCGATATGGCCAGCTTTTATATCTAAGAAATCCAACTCCTTACTTCTAAGGAATGTACCATTTTTTATGAGATTATTTCATGAATGAGATGTTATATGGCTACATGAACGTTACTTACTCTATATGTTATGTAATGTGGATGTTGTCAAAGGAAAGGTCGACTGCGATTTCAATATGTGTATAGAAATTTGTTGACGAGATAACATGTTGACATGTAAGGAGATTATAAGGAGATTATAAATCAAATATGTGGAGACTTGCTTGGTAAGATAACAATAATGTTTACATATTGTCAAATAACGCAAATCATTCTCATGGTAAGCTTGATTGTTAGAAAAAAAACTTATAAGGAAACTAAGGATATAGGAAGAAGGAAGACATTTATCATTACAAAAGACAATATTGAGATTGCACAGCGTCCGCTTGTGTAAAAGAATGATGTTTTCTCAAAAGTTAGCCCGTCTTGTTCGCGCATGAATCATTAACATAGATTTTATTTTCATTTTATGCAACAAACCGGAGGTTCTTTTCTAATTAAATATTGTTCTAAAGCTGTCATTGAGAAAAAAAAAACTGATTTAATTGAATGGGGGAAATAGCAACACGAATAACTTAAAATAATCACTAGTGGTAACCTTCGCAATGTTTTTGTTTTCGTTTCACACGAAAAAACTAAAAAACAACTTATCTTTATTTTGCTAAGAAAAAAAAAATTGACATCCAAATAATTGACAAGACAGCTCAATTGGTGATATGGATTTTGCTGAGCTGAAAATGGCCTTGGTTTATCAAAATGTCCTTTTGTGAGGGAGAACAAAATTAACCTCTATGGAGCTTATGGAAAATTTCATATTGTAACAACTACCCATCTTTTTCACTTCTTCAAAACCGACGACGCCAAGCAGGGTAGCGGTTTCGGTGTAGAGTTACACACCGTAACAATCGGTTCCACTTCCTTGTACAGTGTTTCAAACGAACGTATGGCAAGCCGTTTTAGTATTTATTCTGTATTTGATGATATCACCAAATATTTGATGATATATCAATTGATGATATCAGCAATTGAATTAGTGATATGTACATATCAACAAATGATTTGTTGATATCGGCAAATCAATTGCCTATATCACCAATTATTTGATGATACCAGCAATTCATTTGCTGATATCAGCAATTCATTTGCTGATATCAGCAATGGAATTGGTGATATCATCAAATATATGAGGATATCATCAAATACATAATAAAAACTAAAACGGCTTGCCATAAGAACGTCGTAACGTATTTATTGCCTCTCGGTTGCTATATGCAAAGAGGGCTGGATATTAAGTACATAGCCCTATATGAGTTGCTGTGAGCATACAGGGCAAATTGATAATATTTCTCTCAGACGAAACGGCTTTGCTCGAGATTGTAGGCAGCGTGTATGACGTTACTCCATCAACCTTACAAAATAAGATAAGATTAGAGAGATTCCACCCATAACACGCAAATAACCGCTCATTTAGTCCTCGGCATGATTTCATGCTCACAGTCATAGGCGTAGGAGCCTAATTTGATTTGGGGGAGGGGGGGGGGGGGCTGTAACGACTTGTCGCGCGCTCCGCGCGAGTTCAACATGTTAATGTGCATATCATATAGGCATTCATCGGTTATTACATCACACGCCAATAACATACAATCATTTTCCGTGTTATTACCCTTCCATATTGGTTAGAATTATCAGGGAAGTCGTTACAATAATAATGATAGTAATAATAATATAAGTTTAACCATTGAAAAATACATTGCAAATTATTCTTCTTTCAGTAGGTGCCCGAAAAATTCTCAGCATATTGCCCGAATTTTCACCAAAAAAATTTGGTTGGGGGCAGCCCCCCCAGTCCCCCGCCTCCTACGCCTATGCCCACAGTCCTAAGAGTAAAACTGAGTAAATTGCTAAACGTTCAATGAGTAAGGCGAATCACGTATCGAGAGGCGGCCCAAGATCAAGAAGCCCACAAGTAGATCATTGAGCCCGCTCGGTGAACACTTCCATCAGGCAAGGTGAGCATACCGACTTGCTATGTTTGGGTTGTTCCCCATTAACTTTAATGGGAGTAGGACGAGGCAGCATATGGCGCATTAAGGCTCCATAGGGCGTCGATCCGGCACTGAATAAGTTTATCTGTACATCTGACTGTTTGTTTGGTCGCCGTGTTTAGCTATAGATTGTTCTTTCCTGCGTGTTCCTTTTTTTCTGGGGGGTGGGACGTTAGGGTCATTGGGAGGGCGTTGTGGTCAAGTGGTTAAGGCAGTGGACTGGTGATCTAAGGTTTACAGGTTCGAGCCCTGGCCAGATCATTGCGTTGTGTCCTTGGGCAAGGCACTTTATCTCCATTGCCTCTCTTCACTCAGGTGTATAAATGGGGACTTGCGAGGTAACTTGTAAATATAGTTGCGTGCGCCGGTTTGTGGCTGCACCCTATGGGAAGTCCCCCGGGGGACACGTGGTTGTGGTGCACTGTGGTGCCCCAGGAGAAATTGATTGAATTGCGCACACTTTGGTGTGTAGGTGTGACAAGTTATCAATGACCAGGGCTAAGTTGTAAAGCGCTACGATCTCGATGTAGCAGCGCTATATAAGTGTCTAATATGTATGTAAGTCTACATGTATTGAAAAGTATCAAATAAACCTTGGTACATTGAGGTACATAGATTGAGTCCAGACTCTCCGTAGCATTTCACATTCAACTCTTTAATTTGTTAACCTGCTGTATGATTCATAATTGAATAAAGTTTAGTACCAGCGTATAATTTTAATACAACCACTCTAAAAGAGTGATGGGAAAAGTTTTACTTGTTCCTTTCGAATTAGAAGAAGCACAATAACAGCAAAACTGGGTTTAAATATTAGAGCAAACTTATAAGTAACAAAAACTTGTTCCAAACTCGGAGACAAATCGCTACAAACATTTGGCCTGATATATTAGAATACTACTACTTTCAGCTAAATTATATTTACGATATGTAAATGCCCCCCCCCCACCCCCACACCGATATAAAGTTGATTAAACTCTTAAAACAGCTGCATACCCTCTCTCGCTCTCTGAATTCTATAAATTCAATAAATGTGAAATTTTCTTGTATTATTGTACTCCGTCCCTTCCACAACCTCCATGTCATAGCAAGGTATAGGCGTTTTAATAGCAGGTAGGGCCTATAGATCATGCTTTTCTACTCCAATGGCCAGAAAACAAAACAATAATACAGAAATAATAGAATAGACTTGAACTCACCGAGTAAACAGCTAATGGAGAGGTGAAGAAGGATAAGTTTGGTGTAGGCCTCCATTGCAGTAAACGGTTCGTTATCTGGCTTCGTAAGATCAAGTACGTAACAAACACCAAACAGTTTCTTCAATCTCCTCCGTGGCTAATAGTTTAGTGAACGCAATTGTCTTGGTTCCAAATGAAACCCGTAAAAGGCCGTATGAGAACTGACACAGAAATAAAGAAAAGAAACTTTCGTCAAATATTCATTTATCTGCATTAATTTGCATTGTTTTGAATAACAATGATAACGTGATGAAGAGCACTCTGTTTCCGCGTTCGTCCTTCCCCACGACAGCTCCAATTGTATTCGGTTTGTGCAGACTCCAGTGTTTCAACGTTGTGTACTTGCTCCACAGAGAATCAATGTCATTGTTTTTTAATTAATTTATGCATTTAATAAAAAATATCATAGATCTTCCTTAATTATATTTTTGACCTTCTTGAAGAGTTGAAGGATATCTTCGGTTGACAGATTGAAAAAAAAAATGTTGCCTTCTTCTGTGTTCACTTTAAATTCTGGCGACATTACCTGTCATTACAACACGATCGATCAAAGGTATCTGAAATGTAACAGGGCATGACAAGAAACAGATGCACGGTAACCAAGGGGCGAAAGGTAGCACAGAAGCAAACGAATCACAGATCGATGTATCTCGCCTTTGCGAGGCGGCCAAGTTCAGTGATGATGATAATAATAATCCGACCGACTGAGAAGACACTAAACTTAACACTGAATAAACAGGGAAGGAGACAACCTTGGGGCTTACTTCCTGTTTTGACTTAACGGTAAAGTGATTATTACTGCACCGAGATCGAGCCCCTAATAATGATTACTACATTTCTATTTTACCACGCACGACAAAGATTGCACCCGTTGCACGAACACGTTCGGGTATAACGAGTATTCTCAAGACTGTTTCATTTGTGACACTTCTGAAGGCGTAAAATGACATGCTGGTGACAAAATATTGGAAGTAGCCAATGAATCACCTCCGATTGGTCTTCTGGCGGTTAAAGGAACGATAGAATGAATTGATTGAAAAGAGAAACAACAACAGTTGTACTTGTCACGCTTGACTATGAATTAGGTAAGTTCAATTTAGTCGAAACAGATGGAAACATGACAGAACGGTCTACCACAAAACGTTTCCACCTTGGAATTGAGTTTCAGACCTGTAACAATAGAATATAAGGAGGGTAGTTAACTGTCTTATTATGGTTTGAAAGTATAATGAAAATGTTATAGGCTGCACATATTATATGATTAATTGAAGTAATTGTGCACTGTGTTGCTGGTATGTAGACGGATGTATATTATCGAAAGCTCAATTCATAGACTTCTTTTTTTAGGTTACTTTTTTTTTTTTTGGTTACTACTTATTTCACTGGATTGCCTTTTTGTTTTCCCGTAAAAGGAAAACTATGGAGTCGCTCTTACCAAATTGTGAGGGGGACTGCGGATTGCAAAGTCGGTTATTACTATTACGGTTAGATTCGTCCAACACGGCAGCATACAGAAACGTTGTACTCAAAGCCGAAGCTAAAGTGAATTAATCAGGTCTCATATGCGAAGTGAATGCATGCTAAGTTCTTCAATACCACCCTCATTACCTTTCGGGAAATATTTCGTACTGTAGTGTTGATTAGAGTAGGTTGCGGAAGTATCGGAAGAGACAAATGTCATGTTTGCCAGATGAAAACTTCAAACTGTGCTCGAGTGGGCGTGGGACGTGACGACCAATCAGTAAAGCGTTTGCACTCGTTTGTGAACGAGTGATATATGGTATAAATGCTACTCAGTTAGTAGCTCCAAGAAAGTTGTCGCATAATTTTGTCGGGAAATAATCTGTGATAGAACTTACGTTAACATCATAGCTAGCATAAATCTACAATTGCAATTACACTCCCAGGATTTCGAGAACGCGTTCTTATGGATTCCGGTGCACGTTGTCGAACTTCGAAGAAACGTATCACAAGACTAAACTGATTTTTGTTTGATCAGCATAGCAGACGAGGATTTTGGCCCAGTTGGCATGCCACAGGCGTCGGTGACTGTACCAAAGGGTTTAATGCGTATATTGTGGCGTAGATACAACACAACCAATAATGAAAGGTTGGAGTGGTAGGGGCGGGGGTGGTGGAGTGGGTCGAGGTGGGTAGGGTGGGGAGTGGGGGATTGTGGTAGGGTTTGTGATTCAGGTATTTTGATAGTGACAAGGACAAGAACATGCCTATTACATTTACTACACTCCATGTGCAGATCATTTCAATAATCATCACGTGCCTACAGGGACTTGGACAGTTGAGCACAATCAATTCATTTGTTCCCAAAATAAACACAACTGAACTATCATGTCGGGATGATGACATTATTGGTTACTGTTTCTTAAACATAAATATGTCTATTTAAAATATAGGCAATGCATTAGAGCGTAAAAAGTGGTATAGTTGAACTTCCGGTCTAGATACACTTTTCACATACGTCGACTACGAGACAGCACGGTCTATACATTTATTTCCACCATCGGTTATTACACTCACTCGTATAGTACATTATTAAGTGAATCTCTGAGTTCTCGGCAAAGACCGTCACCCTACATTATATAGCCTACATACCGTATATGAAATGCCAAATGCTTGTTCTGCTTGTAAAACTTGTTAAAGTATCGATTGAAGTTTTCAACTGACTTGTCCTACCCACCAAGTGATGGCTGGATGTTTGGGGCTAATATTTTACATTCAAATTTACCCGCTATGACCGTTTCACTTTTGAGCTAGTAGGGGAACGAAGTTTAGCTCACCAGCCCATCTGCCGGCTCTTGCTGCCGAATCTTCGTGTATCCCGCAGGAATTTCTAAAACGCCGTGAAATCAACTTCAACCCTCCTGATTTTAAGACCGTCATTATTTTATTTCATCCTGATCTATTTCAAATCATCATGATAGTTGAAAACATGTCAAAAAGTCACCTCAGTAGGTTCATTTAGGACGTCTTATTTTTCGACGTTAAATTCCTAGTTGGATGTACTCTAATGCACTCTAATTGTTGTATGGGTACCAACAAGATATACCATCATCATGATTACTTGATCCCAAACCTATAAGAGAAGATGGTAAGTATGGATATGTGGCAGTGAAGCAAATTAACATATATGTATGCGTGCAGCGAGGAATGGTACATCTGCTAAAGAGAATTAGGTTATAGTATGGATAGGTGGCAGTGAAGCAAATTTGCATATACTCATGCGTGAAGCGAGGAATGGTACATCTGCTAAAGAGAACAGGGTTAGTATGGAAAGGTGGCAGTGAAGCAAATTTGCATATACGCATGCGTGCAGTGAGGAATGGCACTAAAGAGTGTTCTTACATGGCATTTTGTATGACGATTAACATATCTTTGATCCGATGTCACGGCATTTCTGTGTCAATAGATATACGCTGTTAGTAAAGAAGACCAATTCAGCTGCTGCTGTGGTGCACGGCTATATCAACTTCAGTATTCCGCTCAATCTTGCTGGGAAAACAATCAGGCACAACGGAAACGGATATGTTTGATGACGTCATGAAATATTGAGTAAGTTGCTCGTATTAGCTTACGTAAGATTGCCGTCGCCAATACGTGAATTATGTCACACTTGTTGTCACAATGTCACAATGTTGAACATTGGTTATACAAGATAACTGAAGTTATAAAAACTGTTCAAGAAGATTATGTATCTGCAGGATCACATTTATTATACTATTTAGAGGGAAGGATTGTTTCTATATTACTCTCTTTTTTTTTAGGAAAAACTGGACTTAACGTCCATGCACGCGCTGTCTTAACGCCGACAAATTCAAGGAATTTCTTATAAAACAAATGTCTCGTTTGGTGTTAGTCTAATATAAACTTCCTTGGCATTGCTTTACCTTTTACAGTTTACAAGGTTTTCTTTTCATCCAGTGCCATGGATGGCGGCATCGAAGAACCCAGTGGACACTTCCCCTCAGTCACTGCTGCAGAACTAACCCGGAAATGTGCCCCTATTGATAATTCCGAAATGCCATTTTTTTTTTTATTTAAAGAGCGCCATTTGTTGAAAACTTAATTTATAGATCTATCCAGAACGTGTTTTTTTTTGGTGGGGGAGGTGGGGGGGTGGGTGCTGACAAACATTAAAATACTAGAATTTATGGTATATCTGCAGAAGATTATTTTTTATCAGGAAGTTCGAGGTACCATGGTTGAGCCGTTTTACAATTCGAATCACAGTCACATATTCCACCCCCACCCCCACCACACCCTCTCACCCAACCCAGAATCAGTTCAGTCCTCTTTCGTCTCCCCAGTCCAGTGCTCTGTTTTACTCAAACTATACAGCTAGTAAAACGTGAATAATTAAACTTTCTTTTCGTTAGTCGCGATGTAATTTACTGCCAGGTATAGCTTCGTTAAAGTCGTTCTTGCGTGAGCACTCCTGCACCTGGCGATGACTTATAATGTTATAAGAAACAAATAAGCCCTTATATGTTATCACAAGATAAATGAATCAAAACATATTCGGAACAGATGTATCTCATAACTTCAGAAAACAGAAATAAATCAGCCAGTTTTTCAAACTGCCTCACTTATTGCTACACCAGAATGATTTCTTGGTAATTTTATATTCTCTCTCTAATTTTCTCGTTGCGTTGATCTCAGTTTAGTACATATCTTGCTCATGCATGGTCATTGAATTCAGATATTAATTACCACATATCTAATTACGTGGTCTTCGGTATATGAAATAGTATAGGCTTTATCTTAAATAAGGAGCCAAACTTTATAAACCCCCTGAGGCGAAACATGTACTCGACAGAAGTATCATGTTATGCTCATATAGATACAAAGACATTATGAATAATATACCAATTATTATATATATATATATATATATATAAATATATAGGCCTATATATATAGGCCTATATATATAGGCCTATATATATATATATATATATGTATATATGTATATAGTTTCAATTATAGTTCGAATCGCGGATGTCACGAACGAGACCTGTACCTTAGGGGCGTTCATTATTTATTTAATTGTTGTTCTCGCACCGGCCTATAGTTGGTCTTTTTACTTAATATTGAAATTCATAACTTCTTTTCTTGTGTTTATGTGTCATCAGTTCATAGTGAGTCATGTCATCATTTAAGCTGGCTTTCCCCCATGGCTATTGTGCAACATCTGAGAATAGCATGCTTCAAGATACACTTAATTATATTGTCTACATCCATGAATAGACAATGGACCCCGGGACATTCCTTTTTATTGGCACCGAAAGCTAACTTGTGTCTGCACGGGAGAAAATTTGGAGGGGGGTGGGGTGGAAGTTTAAATATACCGATCCTAAACTGACTCTTAGTGATTTCGATACTGGGGAAGTCAAGAAATTTGGATTATTATGTTATGTTATTTCTAATGCAATTATCTTGAAAATAGAGGTTAGTTGTCTTGCAAAGAGGCTCTAAGGGTCAGATGGGTATTCGTATACTACGGCATATGCACTTGTAATGAGTATGCAAAACTCTCTCCAGCCCTCCCGTAACCCGCCGCTTGGAACTAGGCTATGGTTACGCTAGTTACTCTTTAACCTTTAATTTACTTTTAAATACGTATATACATATTTATTAATATTCTTAGCTTTATGCAGGTGCGAATTTCGTGAAACACTTATCAAAGAACAACGCATATTTATGTATAGCGTATATAACTTTCAAATCACAACAACTCATTCTCCACATGTTTCTGTGAGTTATTGCCCTCATTGATGTACTTAAATACTTTGGTTTCATATTTCCACGATGCTAACTGCACGTCAGTGACCTTTACATGTTCTAGTAGACCCGTCTGTGTCTCTCTTTGTTAGACTAATGTTAGATTCACTTAAAAGGTTAAAGGGATCATGCTAACAATGATGTCAAGTACTGGTTAATATGTTTCTGCATTTTACATCATTGAAATTGCCACAATCTGTCTGTAACATACATAGATGGAGAGATAAGATACGTGAGAACATATCCTGTAAGTCTTAGTTTCACAATTCAACATTTTTGTAATAAAAACGAGATAAAATGAGGCACGCAGTTTGAACGGTTTCCATGTGAAGATGTCTATACGTGGCACAAATGATTTTCTATATATAGAATTAACTGGTTCATAATATTCTGAAGTTCTACAACTCACTAATTCAACATGCAACGCTGTAAAAGACGAATTTATATCGATTATGGCAGTTTATGATTGCCGTTTAGTCAGAAGTAGATACTTTTTCTTTTAGATGAGAAAACAATTATTCATTTACTTTAGTGAAATCGCATAGTTACTTTTTCTTTTAAATTATACCATTTATAAATTTATATAAACCTGAACCAGATGCTTTTACCTACAGATCCCCCACACCTCACATGTCCACATACCCCCACATCCTCCACCCAAATTTCCCACATCCCCCTCAACATGGGAGTCGATCTGGCTCAGTGCAGGGGCGTAAATCACGTCCCCACACATTCTGAAGTTGGGGGGGGGGACACAATATCAAATGTCTCCCTCAGATTAGTGACTGACTCGTGTAGGTGCTAGGCCTACCAGGCTCATAATGACTCGTGTTTCTCATGAAAAAAAGCGCAAACTTTGTGCTATTATAGATTTAGTATAGTTAATAATGTTTTATTCACATCTGCTCAACCCCCCGATGAAAACTAGAACTTTTCAACTGGGTTGAAATAGGAATGACTGAGGCTGTATGCTAGGCCATGTAGATAATGAAAGCCCGAATCATTCTCTAACCTCCCTTTCCAGTATATTTGTTTTGCATATTTTATAGTATGTTGTATCATCACGTACAAGCAATATAATACTACATGTAATTTATATTGTGCATTCAGTTTGGTTAACAATTCCATTTGAGATAATTTTAAGTGTTTTTGAGATAATTATATACTCATAGGAAGTTTGAGACAGATACATATATGATGGTACTAAGCCTGGGTGCTAAGCTGCTAGTCTTGTTGTTACAACCGTGTTACTCATTATACCTCAAGTTATTCAATCATAGACGCGGATCAACGTTACTGACGTTCAACCCTCTCCCATTCTCCAACCACCCCTTTCGGTTACATAACATCAAAAGAAACTATAAATAGTATACGTCGCCACAAAAACTACTTTAATGTTGCAGCTTAAAGTACAACGTAGAAATTAAATCCGCTTCCGTCACGCTTCTTATATATATATATATATAATATATATATATAACAATAATATATAATATATATATATATAATATATATAACAATAATATATAATATATATATAAATATATATATAATATAACAATAATATATAATATATATATATATATATATTGCGGCACTGCAACAAACCTCAAGATACACAACTTTGGCGGCCTATAGTTATTTTCTGATAAAATATATATATATATATATATAATTATACAAATCAAAATTTCATACCGTAGAATGATATCCAGGATGAGTTGATTCTTTGATCGATAACAAAATATTCTATTTTCTTCTCAAGTGTTATGTTCATTTATAGAAATGAAGAAACCTTCAAACCATCCCTGGAGATGTCAGGCGTTACTTGGACCGAATCGAGACTTTCCGCTTTTCTGTTTATTTAGAGAAAATTGGCGATCAAAATCAACAGTTTTGCTGATCTTTTGTAGAGATTTGGAAGATCCCATCTTTATAATAGGTAAAATTTGTTCCAGTTTACTGACAATGGAAGGAAATGATTTTTTTCTACCATGGTATATTGACAGTTTTATATAAGCCTCGCTTCATGCACTGTGTGTTGTTGACTGCCTTTCGGTCACCTAGGACAGAAGGTTGAACTTTCTCCAAAGGACATTGTATAGGCTACTTGTTGTGACCAAATGTTTCAAAGATGTTTTGGGCTAAAAGGTTAATGTTTTGCAATGCATACAAAGGGTACTATAGTCGTGTACAATGGATACGAGCACGACAAGCCTGAAGCCAGAGATTGTCGAATCCAAGACAAATCCTACCTATGGAGACCCGTGTTCAAGCCCGAACCGCAGAGGCCCCGCGATCAAGTCCTGGGTTCAGTTTCACGTGTTCCTATATCTCCTGTGTTTGAATCACGGAAACCTCGTGTAAATCCGAGTCCTCGTTTCAGCAATACGGCATTAAGCATAGCAAAAACAGCTGAATGAGTTTGTAAAATAACAATCATTGCAACGCAATCAAATTCACTACAGTGTTACAAAGTAGGTGTTACTTTATAGATGAAGTAATGGCTCAGTGTAACTCCCAGTTAACAATATATTGAGACTGTTTGCCATGTGACCATGATGTCAAACACTACAACGTGTCCCTCCCGGCAGATACTATGCATATGACTTTGGTCAAAGAATGAGAAAAAAAGGAAAGAAAATTAGGCTACTTATCAAGACAAGTCAACTATAAGATAAAGCCTGGGCCCGAAATCCAATTAAAGGAATTAAAATGGGTGGCGCAAATACACCCACAAAGGCGCACAAACGGACACATTGCGTCACCTTACCCAAATCATCATGGACCTCCTAGTGCACAGTAGTTCACATAAATTTTCCACACCATGACTACCACAGCTATGGTAACTGACAGAGCTCTAATATAGGCTGCAAAAGACCCCATTGTTTGATCAACATGTACATTACAAATATGGGATGAGATAATGACAAATATCGGTATCAACCATCCGTTTCTCCAGCTCTTTCCACCACCCCACCCCTCCCCTATCGTTAAAGTGTTCCGTGAGTCAGTTCTGTCAAGGTGATATGATAACTCAAAAGTTAAAGCAAACCTCACTCTTCCGACAATTTCCAAATGAGGAATCCCGCAATACCTCACTATATCAATCTCCAAAGATATCATAACTGTGGAAATTAACACCCTAAAATTAAGTGTATTCTAGATGATGAACTTCACAGAGAAAAGATGTCAGGATTGGAATACGATTTATTTGAAACATGTTGATATTTTCCCTATATAACATTGTGCAACGGATGACGTTACCTAGGCTTACGTGTGACTTTTTTACCGATAAAAATAGTTGACCAAGAAAGGAGAACGCTTTTTCAACACTTCGTGATCGTTAATGAAGTGACAATTGTTTTTTAAGAAGACAAACAAACGTTGACTAATTCTGTACCTATATTCTGGATCACGGCATCTATGCTAAAGGTTTAAAATTAACTTAGTATACCGGATGCATATCTTGTGAACTACTTGTCCAAATCATTGAAAAAGTTGGCAAATGGAATAATTGAGCCTGTTTTCGATTATTCTGTTATCTCGATTAACGTGGGTTTGCCCATGCGTTATTCATACCCACGTAAGTATATTTACGTATATTTGGGCCTGAGAAGATTCAGAAGTCTTTTACAACGGGCTCCAACTTTTCCATCTGTTTCTTCTCCTGATTCGGTTTTCTTCTGTTGCAAATATGCTTAGTCGGCAGTCTTTTCAAATTTCGATGGGAACTCGAAATGGATTAACCGAGTAAATTGTTTCCTCTTCTAAAGTTACATCCGAAATGGACAATCGATAGATAAAATCCGCGCATAATGTATTTTTTTTAATACTAGCTTGGTCATCGTGGAAGCTTGGGTTCGTATTCACGACTATACTCATTAACACTGGGGTGGGCAACCTACGGCCCGCGGGCCACATGCGGCCCGCCAGTGATTTTTTTTGCGGCCCGTGAGATGTCTCAAGAAAAAAAAAATCAATCTATTTTACATCATCACAAAAAACGAGCTACCTGCTTAGAATTTATCGGCACTAATGATGCTGTCAGGTAGGCCTATTATCCCCATTAACTATTAACTGTACTGTATTGACATTATGTTTTTGTAAATACAGATGAGTACACAAACCTATTGCTTGAAAGTCCTCGGAATCAAAGGTTTGAAATCAACAGCCCAGTCAATTTTAACTCATTATATCTGGCCAAATTCATTCAAAAAGGTTGCCCACCCCTGCATTAACATAACGGCAGAACCTCACGAAGGACATATAAATATGAGTTAAGGCAGTGTTGACTGTCGATACGATTAAAGGTAAACGGAACAACTTTGAGTGCAGTATTATCTCTGTAGCTGGTATGTATACTGCCCTGAAGAATTTACAATTGGAAATATACGAAACTTAATGTATGGAATGCTGCTCTTAATGCCTAAATCTTCATGTTAAACAATTGCTTAAAACATTTTAATTACTCAACCCAAAATGCATTCCCTTAACTTAATGTAAACAATATTATAGCAACATATTACATTCAACATCAAATGTCTTTGAAATACATGTTCTCCATTGTGAACATGTTATTTTGAAGCCATACAAATGTTGTGTTCTTTCTATTGAGTAAATGTTGCTTCTGTTATATGTTTGCCAGCTAAGTTGTCAAGTCATTCTGATTGGCGAAAGGCTGACTATTAAACAGCCATTAAGAAACAACTAACCTGGAGTGTTAGCGGTAGATAAAATATGTTTTAATAATGTGAGATAAAGTGGATTCTATCATCCTCCAAGGGTTCGATATATGCACTACCGTATCCATTCAATCATTTTTTTAAATAGTTTTTACTGACATTTTATTGTCACCGATAACACAAACTAGATTGGTTTCTGCTTTCAATTTGCACATGGTAATCAGTAAATTCATTTGAGCAAAGGTTCGGTGTTGGAGTCGCCATTTTTCTTGTAATTTACGAGTAATGGAATATTCTTGTACCTTAGTAACTGGATTAGTTATTCAATCAACATTGCATAGCATAATGAGGCCTGGTGGGCCCTATTCTCCTAATATATTGAATGTACGGAGTGGATCAAGGTGCTTGATTTTATGCCCAGGCGTTATCTTGGGTGACAATTCTTAAACAATATTTGTTGTTGGCCAAACGAAATCAATTCAACTGTCACGGGGATGCACTGGGGTATTTACCCCGTCTTTACCCCACTCGACCCCATCACAATCCCCCTCCCCAACCTCCGCACATACACACGAAGACAAGTAATTAGTTTCGTTCAATATCACAAATATATATAATATCAAATTTAAAGACTGCTGTGCTAGTATAGGGTTAAGTTATTACGTCACTAAGATTCCTTTATAGCTTAATCTACAATAAACTCATTTGAACAGCAACACTCTCTCTTTCGGTCATTTTAATACACTGGTTGAGGATGTTTTCAACCTTTTTTTTTTTTTTTAGTCGACCAGGAAAAAACCTGGGCACGAAAACCAAACTACCGAACGACTGATCCGCTCTCAACCCCAGTCCCCTTGCATCGGGACTGTGACTGTGTGATCATCGTCGGGTGTGCATCACCATCCCTCGAAAGGGAACAGATACTACACATGATCTTAGCCAAAAGGCCGAGAAGCTTTTATTTCTTAGTATGCAACCGACCTGTTGTTGGGCATTGATATTGACCGAATGTCTCTTGAGTTCTGGTTGCCATTGTACTATATTTCTGCAAGTCAATGGATTAACATTCTAATGCACAATGATAAGCTAAGATCACTGGAATGTCAATAGGTACAGGGTATGGCAAGCAAGTAGCGGGCTGTAACACTCTTTGTTAAAACACTATTTGCTATGTTAACTGGTATTCTATGCATTGCCACGTTTACATCAAACTGAACAGCCAAAACATTGTATAACTAAAGTGGCTTGAATTACGGAAAAAGTTGATTTCCTTATAATGTTTTAATATTTAGACGTGTATGACAGGAGATTTTCTCACGAGATAACATTCAAACTTTAAAGTCAACATGGCTGTCACTATAACACTTTCATACTAATGCTGGCCACGCAACGAGAGGAACGCAATGGGCGTAGCGTATATTTATTCCTTCTTCTTGAAGGTAAGTTTGCGATTCGGTATTTACTTTCATTTTGCTTAGAACTGCCATTTGTGCTGGATCTGAAATGACCATGTAATGTTATTCCATCGAAAAATGACTAGAAATATGAAATTACAGTATTCTTATTTATAAATGCAAAGTAGAAGACACGAATGTTTTATGAACTGTAGTATAATAAGTAGCCAGGTTAATCTCATATGTTTCCAGTTATGTGCCAGTATCACATGACTTGATAAAATCGACGTAACTAACTCACAACGAAACGAAATGTGTAGATTGAAAGTCATTATTATCATACAACTATGCAACTGACAATTCTTAATCTACATAGTATATTAAGACAACTGAATGACACCCTACTCAAAAAAAATCATAGAAAAAGTTTCGAGATTTATATATATATATATTTATATATATATATATATATATATATATATATATATATATATATATATATATATATATATATATATATATATATATATATATATATATACCAGATTTGGTACTCAATAACCAAGTAACCGTAATTCGAGTTTATTGCGTAACTACACAAACCCCCTAAGCAAACTATAACTGCATTTGCCTGCAAATACGCAGTATTGTAGTGCGCGTGGAGTGCTTGCAGTATTCGGAAGAACTTTCGGTTGTTCATGGTGGGTTTTTTTTGGGGCGGACAACACACCAGGAAGTGTAGTCATGCAGATACCTACAAAAGTGAGGGCACTTGTGAGCGCCGTGACCGGCTCAGAATAAGATAGTTACGCAGCTAGCCTCTGAAACTGTAAATGTACAGAGACTATACGAAGGTATAATTTTCAACGTCCAGCCATGTAGGTTCACTTGCCAGTATTGCCAATATTGTAGAGCGCACGCGCACTACCACAATGACAGTGGAAATAAATCACAAGCTAGGCAAACGAATTGGTTATGAGAGCTTTCTTAAGTAACTTAAATAGTTTCCAATCCTCCCGTGTTTTGATTATGGTAGTTATGAAGTAGTCAGTTTACGAAAAACTTGACAAAAAATGTTTCCGTTTCAAAACGAGCAAACCTAGAACGACAGACGTCAGACTCGCACACGGCCAAAAAATGAAATGTGAACATAGAAGACAAAACAAACGAGACACACAAAACAGCTTTTTGTAATATGTACATAATATATTCTTACTGCAAAACAGCTTTTTCATAGAAACCGGTTGAAAATCATTGATATATACAAATTTGTTAACAATAAAGTTAATTGACTGTGCGGCTGTGGCAAGATTCCATTCAAATTTGAAGAAAAACAAGGAAAATATCATACATTATTGTGTTTTTGTGTGTGTGCGTTAATGTATGTGTGTGTCTGTGATGTGATACGGTCTATAGTATAGGCCTATAGTAAGAAAATAGTCTCAGCGAAAATTAAAGGGAATAACGTCACGTAAAATAAAAGCGTTAATTTTATGACAAAAATGATTAATTGTATTCTTAGTTCACCTAATTTAATTTTCATCTTATTTTGAGTGGTTCTTGGAGTTAGTTTAGTAAATTTGTTGTCCAAACTCGAACAGATTAGTTAGCTGAACTTGTGTGTTTGAAGTATATACAGCATACAACGCTCTTTGCGTGCATCTATTTATTCTCATTGGAGAATAAACTTTACATGGAAACATGTTACATCGAAATTGGAAAGATCAGGATTGATATACACCTAATAAACTTTAAACTCATTAAAAGTTGAAATGGTCATGATACAAAGACATTCAAGGGTGCCATAATAAGTTCTAATTAACGATTGTTTAGTAATCGCCTAGGCGATCGTCTTAGCTTAACTAATTAAAAATGATTGTATTCAATTGTTTTTAAACACCGGATATGTTTTCTGTAAATTTTCTTCGAACTAGAGCTTAACCGGAAGAAATACCGGTACTTCTGTGATACTTAACAAGGTATTCCACACGAACAGACAATTTCACGGACATTCTATAAGTACGATTTTTTCTCGCATTCTCACATCCAAATGTAAAAGCTAAATGGCACAATATTATGAAAGATTGTATGCTCCTAGAAACAGAGGAAATGACGAATTTCTTCGTCTAGTTTCATTTGTGTAATATTGTTACCCCCGTATATGCTTTAACTATACTGTTATAACAACACTATAGAAATCAAAACTACAGTATCAAATAATTGTTCACCGAAAGGCAAAGAGGGCGGTATACTTTTTAAGAAAAAGTCGCCCAGTAAAGAACCTGGGCACGAAAACCAAACTACCGTATGGCAAGCCGTTTTACTTTTTATTCGATATTTGATGATATCATCAAATATTTGGTGATATCAGCAAATAATTGTTGATATCATCAAATCATTTGATGATATCATCAAATAATTGCTGATATCAACAATTATTTGGTGATATCAGCAAATAATTGTTGATATCAGCAATTCATTTGCTGATATCACCAATTCATTTGCTGATATCACCAATTCATTTGGTGATATCACCAAATAATTGCTGATATCAATAAATAATAGCTGATATCAACAAATATTTGCTGATATCAGCAAATGAATTGGTGATATCAGCAAATGAATTGCTGATATTAACAATTCCGACATATCACTAATTAATTAGTGATATGAGGAACCGAATTGCTGATATCATGAAATGATTTGGTGATATCATTAAAAGATTTGCTGATATCAGCAATTGAATTGGCGATATGTTGGAATTGCTGATATCAACAATTCATTTGCTGATATCACCAATTCATTTGCTGATATCAGTAATTCAAGCGTATCGAACCAACGTCTACACAAAGGAATTAGAAACGAGCGCCATCAACAGGCATTCTTTTTGGGTCTTAAGGGCGCTGTTTGACTGGTAGCGGGCACAGAAAGGCGCCTGGTGCGCGGTTAATTTCAGCCTTGGTTATAGCGATCAACGGGAGGGGAAAGGGGACTAAGTTACACAGTACCACTACTGCCACTGGGAGAGGTACCTTGGCTACTCATGCACTTGTGACAGGGAGGACAAACATTGGGCAAGCACCGAGTAGGCCAGGCCTATAAACCTATGAAAAATAATATCGGGGTGGCTAAGTAGCTCAATATGAAATACCAAAATGTAAAAAGTATACCCTGGTCGGCGGGCGACAGAAACAGGCTGGGAACTGTGTCCATTAGACTGGCTCCCCGATGGTGGCTGCAACCAGTGGCGGGAGATTTGTTTCAAATATTGGGGTGGGGGACTTTAACTTGACGCGTAACAATTCCCCCACCCCAAATTAAAATTGTTCGCGCACTTCGTTATTTTGTATATATATATATATATATATATATATATATATATATATACATATATATATATATATATATATATATATATATATATATATATATATATATATATATATATAAATGAAAATCGTAATGAGTTGGAAAATCAAGAACAGTGAAAAAACTTTCAGCCTCCACCGGGATTCGAACCACGGGCCTCCCGCTATGTACGCGGACACCCTAACCACTAGGCTATGGACGCTGATTGTATGTCCAGAGGTTCGAAACCGGTAAGGAAGATCGTAATTCCACTGTAGGCGTTTGTCACCTATATCGAACAATACTAGTTCTGTTTTTGGTGACATATTTTGCCCTACTCTAGAGATCAAACATGATGCTATCCAACTCGAAAATCATTTGTGATTCCTAAAGCCGGATCTCGAAAGAGATACTTTGAACAGACTTTATGTTAATGCAATGGAGGTAAACGACAAAGGCAAATGAATATATATAAATGAAAATCGTAATGAGTTGGAAAATCAAGAACAGTGAAAAAACTTTCAGCCTCCACCGGGATTCGAACCACGGGCCTCCCGCTATGTACGCGGACACCCTAACCACTAGGCTATGGACGCTGATTGTATGTCCAGAGGTTCGAAACCGGTAAGGAAGATCGTAATTCCACTGTAGGCGTTTGTCACCTATATCGAACAATACTAGTTCTGTTTTTGGTGACATATTTTGCCCTACTCTAGAGATCAAACATGATGCTATCCAACTCGAAAATCATTTGTGATTCCTAAAGCCGGATCTCGAAAGAGATACTTTGAACAGACTTTATGTTAATGCAATGGAGGTAAACGACAAAGGCAAATGATTATATATAAATGAAAATCGTAATGAGTTGGAAAATCAAGAACAGTGAAAAAACTTTCAGCCTCCACCGGGATTCGAACCACGGGCCTCCCGCTATGTACGCGGACACCCTAACCACTAGGCTATGGACGCTGATTGTATGTCCAGAGGTTCGAAACCGGTAAGGAAGATCGTAATTCCACTGTAGGCGTTTGTCACCTATATCGAACAATACTAGTTCTGTTTTTGGTGACATATTTTGCCCTACTCTAGAGATCAAACATGATGCTATCCAACTCGAAAATCATTTGTGATTCCTAAAGCCGGATCTCGAAAGAGATACTTTGAACAGACTTTATGTTAATGCAATGGAGGTAAACGACAAAGGCAAATGAATATATATAAATGAAAATCGTAATGAGTTGGAAAATCAAGAACAGTGAAAAAACTTTCAGCCTCCACCGGGATTCGAACCACGGGCCTCCCGCTATGTACGCGGACACCCTAACCACTAGGCTATGGACGCTGATTGTATGTCCAGAGGTTCGAAACCGGTAAGGAAGATCGTAATTCCACTGTAGGCGTTTGTCACCTATATCGAACAATACTAGTTCTGTTTTTGGTGACATATTTTGCCCTACTCTAGAGAGCCTAGTGGTTAGGGTGTCCGCGTACATAGCGGGAGGCCCGTGGTTCGAATCCCGGTGGAGGCTGAAAGTTTTTTCACTGTTCTTGATTTTCCAACTCATTACGATTTTCATTTATATATATTCATTTGCCTTTGTCGTTTACCTCCATTGCATTAACATAAAGTCTGTTCAAAGTATCTCTTTCGAGATCCGGCTTTAGGAATCACAAATGATTTTCGAGTTGGATAGCATCATGTTTGATCTCTAGAGTAGGGCAAAATATGTCACCAAAAACAGAACTAGTATTGTTCGATATAGGTGACAAACGCCTACAGTGGAATTACGATCTTCCTTACCGGTTTCGAACCTCTGGACATACAATCAGCGTCCATAGCCTAGTGGTTAGGGTGTCCGCGTACATAGCGGGAGGCCCGTGGTTCGAATCCCGGTGGAGGCTGAAAGTTTTTTCACTGTTCTTGATTTTCCAACTCATTACGATTTTCATTTATATATATTCATTTGCCTTTGTCGTTTACCTCCATTGCATTAACATAAAGTCTGTTCAAAGTATCTCTTTCGAGATCCGGCTTTAGGAATCACAAATGATTTTCGAGTTGGATAGCATCATGTTTGATCTCTAGAGTAGGGCAAAATATGTCACCAAAAACAGAACTAGTATTGTTCGATATAGGTGACAAACGCCTACAGTGGAATTACGATCTTCCTTACCGGTTTCGAACCTCTGGACATACAATCAGCGTCCATAGCCTAGTGGTTAGGGTGTCCGCGTACATAGCGGGAGGCCCGTGGTTCGAATCCCGGTGGAGGCTGAAAGTTTTTTCACTGTTCTTGATTTTCCAACTCATTACGATTTTCATTTATATATATTCATTTGCCTTTGTCGTTTACCTCCATTGCATTAACATAAAGTCTGTTCAAAGTATCTCTTTCGAGATCCGGCTTTAGGAATCACAAATGATTTTCGAGTTGGATAGCATCATGTTTGGAAATGGCACTTCTCGGGCTTGAAAATGATCAACAAATTGTATACTTTGGCCTGAGAATCAAGTTTTCCCAATAGTTTTTTTTTTCTATCCATAACCTTTTTCAAGATTGTCACCAGTCACACATCATGTTCGACCTCATCGCTTCTCCTGTGGATCATTGCTTTGGAAGGTAATACTACGTAACGGCCCGTGACAATACCCGTCAGCCCCACTTTTCAAGGTTTGAAGCCCATTATTTGTTCAGAATTTGAATTATAAATTCACTTCAAAACATATCCATAAATGTTGCACTAAATTTCATCTATGGTCAACCAATATAGAAAAAAAACCTTCAACCCCTAACAGACCGGTCAGTAGAGGGAAGTATGATGAAGAATGTTGGTCAGGGAATTTTCGAAAATTCAGACACAGTTAATTTATTGTGTACAAATATTATAAATATAAAACTTCGATATCGTTAAAAAAGACAAAAAATATCTTCGCCCCACCCCCCCCCCCCCTACTTGGCTACGTGCCTGCGGTTAGAAATCTTGTAGGAAACAGACCAAATGGAAACCCAGTGACCCAGTGAACCCATATCGATGTGGATCATATATATGATTGTACGTACTTACACTCATACACAAGAGATGTACAGACATTATGATAATAATCATGAGTGACAACATGCTATACGGTCACAGGTCACAGAAACGACGACGAAGAGTCATTTACCTCATAGCGCATGTGTTGGATGAAGTTTTAGCCACCGCCAAATAGGATTTGGATAAATAATCTCATGCATTATTTTCTATTTATAGCCACACAAAAACACTATGCCACCAAATATTGGGGAGGGGGATATTAGATACTATATCCCCCACCTAAAATATGTCCACCCCCCCCCCCCATGATCGCCGCTCATGGCTGCAACGTTCCGTCTGGCTGTGCCTGTGCGTCTGCGATGGAAAGGAGCTGATCGTGCACAGCTGCTATTAAATTGAACCTGTGCTCATCGATGCTCGCGTTAATCCGTTCTAAATTTCTCTTTTCTTTGGAGAAGACGTTCTTTCGCTTCAGAAGCATTCTCATTGCCAGTTAAGAGCCTCTCTACTTCGCCCAAAATCCGAGAACTTCTGTCAATAACGATCTGTGCTTCATTAAGTTTACCGCAATCGTCAAGGTGAAAGAAACGCTACCCGTACCCTGTTGTCTCGTCACTGTCATTTGCATGTACTGCACAGTACACTGACATCGTGTGCGCATGCTTGTAAGACGGGCTGTCACGGTTGAATTACTGATATCATCGTCACGGTTGAATTACTGATATCAGCAAATGAATTGGTGATATCATCAAATGAATTGGTGATATCAACAAATGAATTGGTGATATCAACAAAAGCATGCATTAGTGATATGTACGGTTCATTTGCTGATATCATTAAATCAATTACTGATATCACCAATTGATTTGTTGATATCAGCAAATGAATAAGTGATATGTTGGAATTGTTGATATCATCAAATGATTTGCTGATATCACCAATTATTTGATGATATCAGCAAATAATTGTTGATATCATCAAATGATTTGCTGATATCATCAAATGATTTGCTGATATCACCAATTCATTTGCTGATATCACCAAATAATTGCTGATATCTGCAAATATTTGTTGATATCAGCAATTATTTGTTGATATCAGCAATTATTTGATGATATCAACAAATGAATTGGTGATATCAGCAAATGAATTGGTGATATCAGCAAATGAATTGCTGATATCAACAATTATTTGCTGATATCACCAAATAATTGTTGATATCAGCAATTATTTGATGATATCATCAAATGATTTGATGATATCAACAATTATTTGCTGATATCACCAAATATTTGATGATATCATCAAATATCGAATAAAAAGTAAAACGGCTTGCCATACTACCGAACGACTGATCCGCTCTCAACCCCAGTTCCCTTGCATCGGGATTGTGACTGTGTGATCATCGTCAGGTGTGTATCACCATTCCCCTCGAAAGGTAACAGATACTACACATGATCTTAGCCAAAAGGCCGAGAAGCGAGGGCGGTATTGTAGAACTTAGCATGCATACAATCCGGATGTGTGACCTGATTAATTCACTTTGGTTTCGGCTTTGAGTATAACGTTTATGTATGCTGCCATGTTGGACGAATCTAACCGCAATAGTAATTATTGACTTTGCGATCCACGTTATAGTCATTGCCGACTTTGCAATTCGCCTCACCCCACCCAACAATTTTACAAGGCTAGTTAGAGTGACTCCATAGTTTTCCCTTTCGGGTAACCAAAAATAGCAACAGCTCTCAATACGTAGTTCCAATAGACTTATATGGAATTCTTCACTTTGTAACTGTAACGTAAGAGGCAAAGCATGGTTTCTAGCCATAAAATAAAATGGAAGTACATATTGGATTATATATAACTGAAGGCCTTTACTATAGGGGAAAGAACTTTATAACAAAATGGCTCTCTGCTTTTATACGAACAAAGGAGAGCAAAGAAACACATGATTGCGTAATCATAATGACCAGCTGTACGCATGCCACTCAATTCAATTGCCACTCAAACACTCAATTCATTTGCGCGATAAAAATGAAAGAATATTTTACACTACTACAATATCAAATATTTTACACTGAATTTAGTTTGCAAGAACTTTTGAAACTCTTACTGAAATTAACCTATATATAGACGCAGTGTATTTATATGAAATTGTCAAAAAAACAAAAAAGAAGTCCGAACAATACTCCTTTATTTTTGAAAACTTATATTGGTACCCTACCAAATGCTTAAAAAGCGATGTGGGCTTTCCTCCCCCACCCCACCCCACCCCTCCACACGAAGTCCTCACCAGCCATTTTCACCCCGTTCATATGTTTTTTCTGTATACCAGCTCTGGCTGGTATTTCGTCTCACCCAACAGTTTTAATGTTCTTAATTAATTAATTACTTCATTGAAAAGGTGACAATGAACTCTTTTAGACATGTTCCCAGCAGTATAATCACTCTTTTGAGGAGTGAAATAATTCACTCTACTCTATCTATGGGTGACGTCATGTTATGTTAACTCTAAAGGTACCGTAGTGAGTGTTTTAATCTTGTCATAAATATACAAGAATTCACTCTTACAGGAATAGACTGCAATCAACAGTTTATCAAAATAATCATTTGATACTGGACACTCTCAAATAGTAAATTATCTTACTGTGTACTATTAGCTACTATTTTACATATAGGCTAATTGCCAATATTTCTGAAAAAAGGGAAATGAGTTTCACCGAATGTGACATAAACAACTTGTTGACATTTAGGCGATATAGACATGTAACAGTGCACGTTCTCTTCTCTGTGACGTGTTAACTCATTTACCATTGCTTATCACCATCACCACACCCCTCCCGCATATCAACTATACAATAAGTTTTAAAAATGTACAAAAAAATGCGCCTCCATATCTCGCGGAATTCTTTGTTGCCAACGCAGAAGAGAAGGAAAATCACGAAGCCTTTAAGGGACAGAGTTAAGCTGAACAATACATCGAATATGCTGACCCCTTCGTATCCACTTATCTCAAAATACGCCAAGCTCAATAAGCCGAAGCCCCAAGACATTCCCAGTAGGGTCCAAATAGCGACAGAGTTCATAACCCTGAACCCTGCAACTCGCCAAAACGTTTTCGAAGATCCCATTTCCTTTGAGCAAACCAAACGTTGGAAGATTCTGACGTTACAGACACCATTGAAGAGGAACATCAGAAATATGACTGGAACGAAACCATGCTTCATAGGTGGACCCCAATCCAAGAAACAACTGTAATATGTAAGAAATGTGTAACGAAATTACGTACAAAAAGCTGAAATGATTGCTAGATACACAAGTCACTGGAGGAAGTATTCAATACTGACTAAAAGCTACGATATCAATACGTTACGGCGACGCCTTCAAATATAACAAGAAACTTGGTGTTCTACCATTTATTTTCTTAGGAGTCTGCCCAAAAAGAAGCAACGGCGGTATTGCAAACAAACACATACGGTATGTGTCCTGACGACCACCCAAAACCTACCCCCCCCCCACCCCTTCTCTCTTTGAGTATTCCTCAACATGAATTCTCCGTACCCGTCTGTCGAGCTCGCTAGTTATAGAGCGAAATCCGCTATTGTGATCCACTGAAAGAGGCTAAACAAGGAACCAGCCACTTTATTCAAAATGAGGTAAAAGCATTAAGATCACAAATAGTTTGTACTATTATTAAAGATAATGCAATATATTATCAGAGGTTTCGCTCGTCAGGCAACCTAAGCATATAACGAGATTTTGTGTCTCGTGCGTCGTATGGAACTATATTGTCGTATTTAATTTACAAAAAAAATCTCCATTTGGGTCCATAAAATATACAGGGACGGCAGAATCCAGTGGCGGAGCGTCCATACAGTCAGAGGGGGCGGATGCCCCCCCCCCTCTGACGGACTCAAATGGACTGCTGGCGCCCTTTTCAGCTTTTTACCACTTTTTACTTATTCGCGATTATTGACTTTTCTATTGCGCTCTCAAATACCATGACATTTGTCACATTTTGTTGGTGTAATTTTCTGACAAAATGGCGATGACACCTATGTATTCTTCATTTATCTGCAAATTAGCAAGGCCCGGAAAGGGTCATTTCCGGCGATCTATAGGGAGTATCTTTATTCCAAAAATTTCTGTACGCTTCGCGCCAACCTGGGGTGGCGCTCCGCTTAGATAGTGTCCAAAACGTCCCTATACAGACCATTCTCGCCCCCCTGACCAGTACCCCTAGCTCCGCCACTGGCAGAAACCTTTAACTTAATTAAACAAACACGTAATATTTTGTATTTGTAATTGTTTGATATCGTTAATATTCACAGGGCCGTTACCACTTATAATAAAGAGTTGCATGCCCCGCCCCTCCCTTTCCCTCACCCAAAGTGGCTTGCATGTTATAACACACGCACACCAACTCTGCAACGTTTCAAGTTGTACAAACAAATGTAGTGAAATTAATGGAAATAATAGCTCGATTTTGCATTTAACCACCCTTATCGAAACACAAAAGTCTCAAGTACACCTCTCCACAGAGACCTCTCTCTCAGGATAGTCGGTAGCCAAAGTCTGTGTCCCCTTATAAAATTCTCTGACCATAATATATACTGGTCTGAGAATATTACCATACAATAGAACTATAATACAACCGAAAAAATTATTATAATTTACAGAGTACTCTTTCAACCAACCTGAGCTGATTTCTAGGGTGTACAAATTGTCTATCCCCCCCCCCCCACCACCACCACGAAAGCTGGCTACGCACCTGGTATATACACACATAGAACACAGAATAAATATATTTTTATAGAAAGAACGTAACTTACTATGATTTAGCAATATAGTTATCTTTCCAAATTGCCAGAGTAACGCCAACTGCAAAGATGGGTGATCCTAAAGTAAAATGATGTATTTAAAGCATAACTGTTTTCGTGTGTGATATAAACTGGATATGTTAATAATATACAACAACATTTGTTTGAACTGGAAACAATTCATCATATTTTTAATGTTAAAGTTGTAGTAACATGTCGAATGTCACTTCACAATTTCTTGAAAATTACCATAAAACTGTCTGATTAAATGTCTCCACACAAAGCCCACCTCCCTCCCACCTCCATCTCCTCTCCCTCTCCCTCCCTTGCCTCCCCTTGCCTCCCCTTGTCTCCCCTTGCCTCCCTCCCCCTCCCCCCTCCCTCCCTCCCTCCCTTCACCCGTGCCTCCCCTCCCCTCACCTCCCTCCCTTTCCCTCTCCATTTTCCTCTCCCTGCCTCCCTTCTAACTCCCCTTCCTCACCTCAACCAATACCAACCACTTATTATCTCGTATACGCTTTGTCACACTGTTTCATACGAACTCTACTGATCAACTTAGCTAAAGCTTACCCCGAGCAAATATCCCTGCTTTGCAAAGAAATTGTTATCCAGTTGTCTTGGATACCTTCACAAAGAGAAGATACATGTGCATAGCCTCCACACACGCCCAGGTCATTGAAGCTAACACTAGATACTGTATGATGGCAGCAGACGACAAACACACGATAGTTCCGACAAGTTTGTTCTTCATTTCTCTCCTTTCAATGCCAAAACTGAAAGCCAAGTAAAATCCCAACAATGCAATAGAAAGATTCAGCAAAATCTTTTGCGGCATCTTTGCTCTCATTTTATCTGGAAAAAAAGACAACAGAAATGAAACTGAAAAATGTTAAACCATGATTCAGTTATTACCTTTCATGGCATCAAAAGCATAAACCGGCTCTATTGTGTCGGAACTTATAATATGCTGCAGCACCGTGTATTTCTACGAATCTAGAATTAAGGGGCAATGAGTATATGATCTGGGACGACGAAACGTTTATAGCAAGCCAAATGGGCCATAACGTCTTTATAGTGCGTATGCTCGAGACAACCATTCAAAGTGCAACAGTTTCAATCCTTAATAAGTTTTTCAACGCGTGGTTGATGCTCGACAACGTGTATAACAATATGGAAACCTGGAAGTGAGATCCGAGTTTGGCTTATTGCGTGTACCGTACCAAGTTGTTTGTGTAAACTTCAACGATATGACGGATTGAAACCCTATGCAATTGTCGTTCTCGACAAAACTATGCGCCAGGGTTTTCGTACCTTCTAACTGATTAACATTATACCATTTTATAATATTGTCGACTTTCCCTGCGAAATATTGACAAACGTAGAATGAAAACGATGAACTGATTTGGTTGTTTCGAACGTTACTGATTGATGTACTATTTAAAGTCTCAGTACTTGTTTGCCAAATTTAAACATCGACCTTTCCAGCTTACTGCCCTAAAAGCTTGGTGAAAATAACACCGTTCTATGCAATTTTCATATCAATATTTATTGTTTTTATTGAGTTATCTGTCGTTAAACATTTTGAGCTGAATAAAATTCGCCAGATTTTTGTTAACGAGTCCGTAGATTCTACAAATTTCAATCAAGATTTGCAAGCCCCGCCCAACAGATCATGCGCCAATCAAATCTCACCGTTTTCTTTACGACCTTCACTTTCGTGGCTAGCCTGTCTTAGCTCCCTTCTCTTGAATAGATATATCTTTCTCTCAGTCTTACCGATGTAGCTTGCGAAATTGTGTCATTCTCCAGCATTGCAATGAATAAACAGGTGTTTTCAGACGTTTCCTCCGTGGAATTGTGACAGTTCTTTAGTGCGTGAATCAAATCGACTTCAGAGGAGCAATTGCGTCGAATGCGCAACGCTTGACTGTACGGAATATTTCTGTACAGTGACGTGGATGGCAACTGCTTTGTAAGAGGTAGTTGTGCTTGTTCGTGGGTTTATTGAACAAGTCTGTTTTGAGTGAACCATTTTGTAGGGTCACAGTGGTGTCCAGGAAGTGAACGCCATGTCCAGAAAAATCAGCAGTAAATTTGATAGTGTGATGAAACGAGTTTATGTCATCAATGAAGAGTTTTAGATTTGCCTCACCATGGGTCCATATCATAAAGATATCGTCAATGAAACGTAATATATATATATATATATATATATATCTGGTTTTATTTTGGCTTTACTTACTTGTTTAATAGGAAAGGTCAACTGTATTGGAGAGTTTCTTGGCAAATCTTTGACTTCTCGTCCTTCAACATTGATTCCAAAAATGTTACTTGCAAGTTCTTTTTCTTCCTTTTTTTTGGTAAAGTTATTTTCAAATAAAACTGGGGGATTAGTAGACAAGGGATGGAGAGAAGAAAGAAAGAAACCAACAGGGGAAGAGTAGAGGTAGGAGATAAACAGTGGAGGGACAAAGAGAGGACTAAGGGAAGGGCTTGGGAATAAACTGGAGAAGGACAAAGACAGAAAGGTGTGGAGAAAAAGGGTGGAAGAGAGCTATGAGAAGAGGAGTGAATGGGGGGGGCAAGGGGAGAAAGAGGGAGGGGACAGAAGAAAAGTTAGTCATGTCCTTCCTGAATGTTGAGTCCATGAGGTTGAATGGTGCCAAGGCGTTGCATCCACAGCCTCTCTCTGCTGATTCGTACTAGGTCAGGACGGCTACCTAAGGATTCAATCCCCTGTAGGGACATGTCGTTAATGGTATGGTTGGGAAGGTTAAAGTGTTCTCCAACTGGGGTCTTAGTCTTCATGGTGTTGACTGTGGATCTGTGACCATAGAATCGCTTCTTGAGGGTGGTTTTGGTTTCGCCAACATACTGGATGCCGCAAACTCTACAAGAGATCAGATATATGACATTAGTGGTTGTGCAAGTGATGTGACCCTTAGTCTTGTATGTGAGTTGCTTGCTGTGGCTAGTGATGGAATTGGATTCAACAATGTGGTTTCTGCAGATTTTGCATCCCGAAGTACTATCACATTTGAAAGTACCATGCTGAATGGGTGTAGGGTTAGAAGTTAGTGGTGGAACAGCAGCACGCACAAGAAGGTCTCGTAGGTTGCGCGGTCGTCTGTAGGCGATGATGGGTTTTTCAGGGACGGCTCGTTGGAGTCTATCAGAAGTGAGGAGAATGTTGTGGTTGTAAGAGGTGATTTGCTGAAGAGGAGGAAGATTTGGGTGGAAAGTAACAACCAGGGGGAGCTTGTTGTCGCAATCTCGTCCCTTTTTGTTCTTCACTGCCAATGTAGATGATCTGGAAAGGGAGCGGACTCTCTGAATGGCTTCAAGCACCCTTATGGCACTATGTCCCCTGGCAGTAAGGTGTTTTTCCAAAGCATCTGTATGGCGAATGAAAGAGGAATTGTTAGAGCAAATGCGACGAAGACGAAGTGCTTGACTGGAGTCTTGTGCAAACTGAATTCAGAGTAACTGTCATAACATCCCACAACATTACATTACATGAGGAAACAGAGAAAACAGCAATGAATCCAGTCCCACACCCGAACCGAGACTTTATTGGCCCGCTCTATCATTTTCCCGATTTATGGTGTACGTAACTCCTAACTGTAGCGATAATCAACTCAAGATAACCGTTTCAAAATACAGCTTTCCCTATATGGAGGTATTTTGGCTCTCAGAATCTAACCACTCATTGTTTTGTGTATGCCGTTTATGCGAAGAAAACAATATGCTCACATAGCCCACATTGTGGAGAAAGTTTACAGTTACATTGGACAAACGAGCAGAGAATAGAGTAAATATAGACATAACAAGAGACACAGAGGGACTGACAGTTACAATGGACAAATGAGCAATGAATAGAGCAAATATAGACATAACAAGAGACGCAGATGGACAGACAGTTACAATGGACAAATGAGCAGAGAATAGAGCAAGTATAGACAAACAAGATACGCAGATGGACAGACAGTTACAATGGACAAATGAGCAATGAATAGAGCAAATATAGACATAACAAGAGACACGGATGGACTGACAGTTACATTGGACAAATGAGCAAAAAATAGAGTAAATATAGACATAACAAGAGACGCAGATGGACAGACAGTTACAATGGACAAATGAGCAATGAATAGAGCAAATATAGACATAACAAGAGACAGGGATGGACAGAGAGTTACATTGGACAAATGAGCAGAGAATAGAGCAAATATAGACATAACAAGAGACGCAGATGGACAAACAGTTACAATGGACAAACGAGCAGAGAATAGAGCAAATATAGACATAACAAGAGACACGGATGGACTGACAGTTACATTGGACAAATGAGCAGAGAATAGAGCAAATATAGACATAACAAGAGACGCGGATGGACAGACGGTTTCAATGGACAAACGAGCAGAGAATAGAGTAAATATAGACATAACAAGAGACACGGATGGACAGATAGTTACATTGGACAAATGAGCAGAGAATAGAGCAAATATAGACATAACAAAGGAGACGCAGATGGACAGACAGTTACAATAGACAAATGAGCAATGAAAGAGCAAATATAGACATAACAAGAGACGCGGATGGACAGACGGTTACAATGGACAAACGAGCAGAGAATAGAGTAAATATAGACATAACAAGAGACACGGATGGACAGATAGTTACATTGGACAAATGAGCAGAGAATAGAGCAAATATAGACATAACAAAGGAGACGCAGATGGACAGACAGTTACAATAGACAAATGAGCAATGAATAGAGCAAATATAGACATAACAAGAGACACGGATGGACAGATAGTTACATTGGACAAATGAGCAGAGAATAGAGCAAATATAGACATAACAAGAGACGCAGATGGACTGACAGTTACATTGGACAATTGAGCAGAAAATAGAGCAAATATAGACATAACAAGAGACACGGATGTACTGACAGTTACATTGGACAAATGAGCAGAGAATAGAGCAAATATAGACATAACAGGAGACACGGATGGACAGATATTTACATTGGACAAATGAGCAGAGAATAGAGCAAATATAGACATAACAAGAGACACGGAGGGACTGACAGTTACAATGGACAAATTAGCAAATGAATAGACATAACAAAGGAGACCTCTCCTGTTTTAATAGATCATCAATTGTTTAGTTGTAACCAGATAAATCTCTTGTTTATATTGAGAAGATTTATGGTTGGTTGGAATTATGGTTGGTATGAAGTGAAGGTGTTCTCAGAGTGATACAAAAGTAACAGCCTAATGTATAACGTATTTTGTTTTGTTTTTAAATTGTAGAAGGATGAATTACTTACCGAACATTAAATATAGGAAACCAGAAATCGGCAGCAGATATGACTTTGCCATCCTGAGATTTTCTAGTCCGAACACAAATGTTACAGATCACGTTTTTCAAATAACACATGAATAAATTCCATATGTAAGAAAAAATATTTATATTATAAAACAGAAACAGATTCAGCTATTCGCACAAACGCATTAAGTTCACGCTCTGTTGAAGTGACTGCAAACAATGTGATCATATTTAGTTTATTGGTAATGTCTGTTGTAGTTTTATTGAACAGAATGTTGTACTTCCTGGTTGATATACGCAAACTGATTGGTCGGGGTTATTAAGGAGTGGTTACTAAGAAAGGTCATTACCCATTTCCTGACGTTCGTGCAGGCGCTTGGCAGATCGTTCAAATTGAAAGATCATGCAGGTAATGCATAAGATAGTGACAAGTCAAATAATAATAATACCAAAGTGTAAGGAGTAACTTATACTTACCACTCATAACGTTGCCTCTATACTGATAAGTTACCATAACCCTTTATAGGGTTATGCTATACTTAAAGGGTGTGAAGACTCGCGCAAAAAGAAACGTCTAATGCCGGTAATCTGACCTAGTTTCGAATGAGGTGTAACAGAAGTGTTAGACACTACCATCGATCGCAGAAAATACACACACACACAGCTTGCTATTATCAGTAATTAGACACTAGTGTATAGTCAGTACATACAGTTGCATACAGCTGCAATACCCACATCACAGTGTTCAAACAATACAGCGATGGACATCTCAGGTCCAGCTAAAGATAACAAGGTATCACGTTTCATTACTGTCTGCATATTGTAGCGACACGAAAATATCGTCACTTGCAAGCAACGGAAAGTTAACTTTTTCAGATGGCCGCACGCGGTTTGGGGCGAGTCTAAAGAGTAATATGCAGAAACAGAACACGCAATATACCATATAGTATTACCACATTTAGTAACTTATACATCCGCTCGAAAAGGGAAACCTTTGTAGAAGTAAACCGGGTCTAATAGTGCAGTGATTGTTTTGGCATATTTTCAGTATGAGACCATCGTTGCTTTTTCAAATGCTCATATTCTCATGCGGCAAATTGCGGAAAAGGAACAATAGGAGAAATTTGTTTGATATGTTATCAAACAGGAATGGTCTTACTTGTCTTGCATTGGTTTAGTTGTCAAATTTGCATAAATTTACGTATATGTGGTGTGAATTAGATATCCAATTCTGAATTTGGAAATTAGATGTAAATTTTAAAGAAAAAAATAGAGAAATTTGTCAGTGTGGTTTTTTGACATCACACTTGTTTGCTTCAAATTCACTTTGGGCACAAAGCGTGTCAACTTCCCGCAAACGAGTTAAAAATCAAAATTATAAGGAATTAAATGCAATCTTCACCAGGAAGTTAAGACTGACACTTTTTTTGCTGGACCTAATCCTTGTCAGAAATTTGGGATCTCGTTGCAAAAATTCTACATGGTCATGGTATACGGAAGACTGAAATTGCAGTGAGTGGCCAACCTATGAAGCATTCAGTAAGATGATACGTATATATATATATATATATATATATATATATATATATATGTACATACACACATGCACGCGGCACACAAACAAAACAAGAAGACAACAAGATGTACCGTATCTGTACTTTATTTCTGACTAAACTGAATGTTATAATTTATATTATGAAAGAAGTGTGGTCGCAATAGTAAACTGAAACAGCTTATATACGTTATTAGAACAAGAAAGGAAATATTAAACAAATGATAGGTCAAACACCAAATACAGCAATAAGAAAACTATGACTAGGTAAAGCAGTGGTTAATCAATTTCTAGAATGTTCAGATCTGTCGCACATTTTTACAAGACACAACCTTAAAGCCGGTAAAGCATAGTTGATTTACACCATGAGCTGGATGCGACTGTATTTATATAACATTTCAAAGTGTGTTGTGTTGATATATTATTTATCTTATGGCGGAACTCGTCCCTGCTTTTTCTTGGAACTTTGGAAGCATTTTTAGCTAGTTCACTTATAGATGTAGAAATCAATTCGAGAATCATCATCATTACTAAAATGCTAGTAGTGATGTGCTGCAAAGACACGTCTACGCTAATAATATTCGATTGTCCTCGAACCATGCATGTGATAGCATGTTTACACCGAATTTCAAGTTGTGAGACTATTATACTAGACCGACATGCAGTATACACGGCCTTAACCAAGACAAGCATTACCGGAATTTAAGACTACTTTACTGTTTATTAATTTGATGCAATTTCTGTATTAGATTGCTTAAGAGACATTGTCTGCATCTACGTACGTTAACCTTTCAAAGAAGTAGGATTGATTTCCGCATGGTAAATTTGTATCACTTTGTACCTTGCACTATGTATCACGTGATAAAATACACTATTCAATGGCATGTAGTCGTCGCGTACGGTACCGGCATGTTTTTTCGGCAATGGAATCAATCTACCTGCACGTTCTGACTTTTATTTCAGATTCATATCACAAACACATCTGACTGCAAGGTTAGCCTACATTCAGTTTTACCATATATATCTATATATATATAGATAGATACACACAGCTCATCCTATCATTCAAAGTTGGCAAGATAACCACACGGGTATGTACAAAAGCTGTTTCTCATAGTTATCTTGATATTAAATACCGCGCGACATGTAACGTCGACATTTAAAAGGAAGTGATGTAAAACCGTGTTCACACGCTGTTATGAATAACTGTAGCACATGTGGCTTGTGATGGTTGAGTACTGTGCCCAGAGAAACGAGTCGCTTTGTCTTCTGAATAATTGACTCCCAGTGGGTAGGTAACTTCGGCCGTCTGCTTGCCATGGCGACAAACGCGCAGGTAAGTGCGCCTCCACATCTCGCGGAATTCTTTGTTGCCAACGCAGAAGAGAAGGAAAATCACGAAGCCTTTAAGGGACAGAGTTAAGCTGAACAATACATCGAATACGCCGAAGCCCCAAGACATTCCCAGTAGGGTCCAAATAGCGATAGAGTTCATAACCCTGAACCCTGCAACTCGCCAAGAAGTTTTCGAAGATCCCATTTCCTTTGAGCAAACCAAACGTTGGAAGATTCTGACGTAACAGACACCATTGAAGAGGAACATCAGAAATATGACTGGGACGAAACCATACCTCAGAGGTGGACCCCAATCCAAGAAACAACTGTAATAAAAAATAATAATAACAATGATAATAATAATAAACATTATTTCTTGAAATGACATAATCAAATCTTCACCCTGTCGAAGCAGATGTAGAATCATTTATAACACATATTCTATTTTGAGAGTTTCATCATCCTATCCTATCCCTCATATCTTTGCTTATTTTATTGATTTTTTTTTAAAACTTACTATGATTCGGCGATGTAATCGTCCTTCCAAATTGCAAGCGACGCTCCAACTATAATGAAAGGTGACCCTATAGGACAAAACGTTTGTAAGAAATTAATCAATTCAATCCATAACAAATGAAAACGCCATACGTGCTTGAAACAAGTCCTAAGACAATATATTAACGTCACAGTATATTATATTTTTTTTCATAAATTGAACAATTAAGGCAGACAGTATTTGCAGATCTTGGTGATCAATTTATTACGGTATACTCACTGTGATTCCTACTTTATCCGTTGTTTATGAACCATTTAAACAAACACATTTGTGTCTTTTACTTAAATGGTAATTTCGATTTTATTGCGTTTGGTTTTCCCCAATAAATTTTACAAGAACATACACGTATCATGAACTTATTTCATTTCACACTCATTTTTTCTTCCAAAATTTCTGTCATCAGAGTATAGATTATTTTGTTGTAAGTTAGATAGTGTCACTGTTGTGTATACTACTTCTTAAAGGTGTCGTGACGCCAAAGCAATATCTTAGTTTCTACTTTAAATTACAATCAACACAAGTCCTGAAGGTTGAAGATATTTACGTGTAATTTGGCTATATTAGCCTTGCTTCATTAGAAGGGTAAGGAAGTATTTATACAGTTGTCAACTCCAAAGAGGAAATATTCTTTCATTTCACCATGGCTACACGGTGATAACTTGGTTGGAAGTTAACTTGCCGACTTTTGTCTCTATGTCGGCACTCTCTCAACTCAAAGCCTCAACCCAAACTGTCATTTGTACGTGGGGAGGGGGTATAGTTGGGTGAAACGTTCCGAGTCGGGGAATATATAATGTCAGTATATGTGAAGAATTAAACGCCTTCTTCGGATCCACGAATACCTTCCAGCAAGAGTTATGACCCTATCTATATCGATTGAGAGATTTAGAACTCCCCCCCCCCCAAAAAAAAAAAACAACAACAACAACACAAAAACACCTTTAAATCCTGTGCACGTCACTGAATATACCCTCCCCTCTACCCTAAATCATGCTCTCCATTTCCCGACGTTGTTTTTTCTTTAAAATGTTTCCTATGACCCCTGCATGTCGTTTCAGTTCTTTTGTTGTACAAGACAAAAATCGAAGCTTACCCCAAGCAAATATCCCTGCTTTGCAGAGAAAATAAGATCCCGTTGTCTTGGATACCTTCACAAAGAGAAGATACATGTGCATAGCCTCCACACACGTCCAGGCCATTGAAGCTAACACTAGATACTGTATGACAGCAGCAGACGACAAACACACGATAGTTTCGACAAGTTTGTTCTTCATTTCTCTCCTTTCAATGCCAAAACTGAAAGCCAAGTAAAATCCCAACAATGCAATAGAGAGGTTCAGCAAAATCTTTTGGGGTAGCTTTGTTCGCATTTTTCTGCAGGAGAAAAAGAAGGTGATAAAGAACGATAAATATCACAATGAGCTGACCTAAGTATCCTATTGATCTGATTTAAGAGAGTTTGGTTTTATACATGTTCCAATAACTTCAATCGTTGGATTCCGCTTCTTTTGCATGTAACTGGTCAACTCGACAAATTTCGGATTTTTGACGTCCCTTCAGGACCTCTGTGAACTTGACCGTCCCTAAGTCAGATCAGGTACTCGTGTATACCCAGCAAATGCAGACCCCTAAAGCCTGTACTTAACAGCGAAAGAACAACTGTGTTCTCTATTAATTATATACCTATAGGCAAGGGCGTAGGAACCGGGGGGGGGGGGGCTGGGGGCGCCAGCCCCCAGTGAAAAATGTGGAGGGGCGGAAGTATCATTCCGCCCCCCGCTTCGCAAGTCAGAAAACCCCTTTTTCATTTCCAAATGAGAAAAAAATCTCATTTGGAGCACCAAATTGCATCTAAGGCCAGGTGAAAATACAAAATTAAGTTTACAAAATGGAGTGGGTATTGAAGTGTGCTATATTGCACCAAATTGCATCTGAAGCCACCTGGAAATGCAAAAAATTCCAAAGGGGGAGGGGGACACCCCTCCCCTTACACCCCTCCCACAGGCCGGCCATCAGTCTTCAGCCCCCCACCCAAAAGTACCTTCCTACGCCACTGCCTATAGGTATATGACTCATTCATTGGCATGCAGTCTTCACATACCTCATTATTATGTAAAACAATATGGTTATGGCAAGCCCCACAACCGACAGCAAACATCCAACCTGGGTGATGTAGGTCAGGAGTTTACTATGCGATTCGTGCTGTGGAAAAGATGAAAGAACAAGAATAGTGTAACATTTAAAAAAAAACCTTCATGTTTAGTAAATTTTGAGCAAAGTTAACAATTTATAAACATATGAAAAGAGTTCATGCATATGTGCAGATATCGACTGATATACTGCCAGTCTGGAAACTAAAGGAACCGTAACACATTAAAGAACTATACATCCGCCCGAAACTTAATTAGCCCCTTAATGGACCTACGGAGGTGACAATTTGGCATGTTTTCAGTTGACATCATTATTTTTTAAATGTTTGGATGTTGAAGAAGGTGCAATGAACTATTGGTTATTTTTCGTCATCAAACTGTACCATTTGATTGCATGAAATTTAAATATCTTAAATTTCAATAAAAAGTGAGAAAAATGGATCAGATGAACAGCCGCATTCAAGGGAGTGAAATGATGTATGACATCAACAAATCCAAATCCAATCTAAAGAACATATCGCCGGAAGTGTTTTTCCATGGTGTTTTGCGTCAGAGGTAGTTATTGTTTTTATGTAAATGAGATGTAAAATAAACTTAAATTATGACTTTAGACGAACATTAAGTTCTGGTATGTTATAGTCCACGAAAACAGAATGAAACAGGAGTGCTATTTCATTTTCAAGTTAATCAGTTTCAAACATGATATATTTCTGGAATGCTCCTTTAAGGTTCAGGTGGTAATTAGGTCGGTTCCTCAGTGCAAGCTTCAATTTAAGAATGAATAGATTGTTTGATTAATTCTTATAACTCAGCTTAAACATTTTCTATGAGCAAGAGAGCAGCACTGAAGAGCAATTTTACACCATTTATCTTTGACACTTTTTGCAATTATGCAGCAATTATGCACTGGGGCGTTCTGCAAACTATGAGACGCGTATGGCAAGCCTTAAACTTATCGAGTTATTGCACATATGGCCTGCCATAGACGCGAACCAAAAATGGGTTACGGAAAATTTGACAACAGTTTTCGGAGCTTTTAACTTTCATATATGCTAAGCATCGAAAATAATAGTGAAATAGAAATACAACATGAAATAATAACAATGTTCTTCACGGTCTGCAATACACCATATCAATTTTGAGTAAAAGGCATTCTTTAATCAACCATTTTATATGACTTTACTCACCACAAGCACACAGAGATTGGTAAGATGGTAGCAATTGCACTGAACCGAGTTAGACTTGACATAAGTCGTAAAGCATCCTTCTGATGACCAGCGACCATGTCCTTCATTCAGATCAAAGTCCCAATGCGAACATGTATACACCAATATTTTATTGCTGGTAACATTTTCGATTTCGAACACCTGCGAGGACGGTAAATAAGTAACAGTTATTAATGATTAGATTTCAACATGATCTTCCTACCCTACGACCCCTATTTCATATAACAGCAATCCCCACATGCATCCTAGTCGTTCTCGCTATGACTAGCCCTTTAAATAACCTAATATGGACGCATACGCATAACATCAATACAAAATCACAGACCCGTACGCAAGATATACGCACCCTTTGCCAATTTCATAATTTCCTGGGTAGACAAAGTTCTTTTGTGATGCCTGTAAGCACCATTCTTTATACGAAAATATAGGCTTCCCCTGGCCCATGTGTTCGATAAAAAGCTCCACATCTTCAGAGCACTCCCTAGCCGATAGAGTTCCTGAGCACGAGCGTTACGTTTATAGACATAATATGTTCCTATACTTAATTGGTGTCAGACTTTCCTTTCTAATGATCTAAGTGATGGCTCTATCCTTTTACATCAAGTATTTTCTTAGACATAGTTGCGTTGGAAATAAAAGTTTAGTTCATGGAAACGACCAGCTGGAATAGTAAGGTCCTGTTATACGAAGATTGACTTAATTATTCCAATATTCAATGGAAACAAATAAATATATATATATATATATATATATATATATATATATATATATATATATATATAAATATATATATATATATATATATATATATATAAATATATATATATATATATATATATATATATATATATATATATATATATATATATATATATATATATATATACATATTTATACACATATATATCTATGGTTTTATTGAGGCTTTACTTACTTGTTCAATAGGAGAGGTGAACTGTATTGGAGAGTTTCTTGGCAAATCGTTGACTTCTCGTCCTTTAACATTGATTCCAAAAATGTTACTTGCGAGTTCTTTTTCTTCCTCTTTTTTGGTAAAGTTATTTTCAAATAAAACTGGAGTAAAATATTCGATGACTGTCACAAATAATTCACTAGAATCAAAGTCAGCTAAAGGAAGCAAAGACGAAAAAATACAAAACCACAATTAGAAAGAACTATTTATATGTTTTACTCTATTTTATAAAATGGATCTGCTTGTCTTCGGACATCCAAGAAGATTCGAAGCCCGCCGAATTGAGGTCTTTTTTGAGTTGTGAATTGATACACCAATTCCAATCTATAACCTTTCTTGCAGTGTAGATGTAGTAGATTTTGAGATGTTGGTAGGAATTGTGGGGGACATTGAAGTGCTGAGCTACCGGACATCCCGAGAAATATATACATACAATACATAAAATATATACATACAATATATACAACAATCATTATGCAAATTTGTAGCCAAATGACCGAGATTGGACACTTTTCAACGAAAACACTCTAATATTATGTGTTCAGATCCAAACACATGCTTTGCCTTCACTTTAATAACACTTCCTAAGGCTAAACACTAGCGGTGTTTAGAAATTGAACACAGTATCGTGTATAATTGAACCATGTTGAGGGGCTTAACCAATTTGCTCAAACAGTGTGTTTAGCAATTAAACATACAATTGTTATTCAAGTAAATAACTTCCAATTAATACTGGACCAACCCGTGACATTTATTTTAGAGCGATATATATGATCTTTTGGTAAAACTGCTGTAACTATGGTGGCTTTTTATGTCATCGGTTACTCTCTAAATTAATGAATTATTAGAAAATATATCTAATATTGTCGTGAAAATGATCATACTTACAATCAATCAGTGCTGCTTTGTTCAAGAAATCTGACGGGAAAGACATCTTCATCTCTCTAACATCTTCTTCCACTTCCTCCTCGTCGCCATAGAGATTAAATCTGTCATCAGAATCAGAAATCCTGAGAGAGTTGATATTTAAATTGTCTGTAGAGATGTTCACGTCCATTCCGCTCCTCTGTACATTTGTGATCTGCCTTTCCAGAAACTCCACAAACTTTTGATTGTCATTGGAGGATGGCGCCACTCGCTCGTTGTTCTGCACATCGAGGGCGCTAATGACATGGTCTATACAGTGACCACGTTTTGCGTCACCTGAGTTTAAAACAAGACAAATGACATTTACGATAAACAAACGTGTCGCATTGTTTCTTAATGAAAAGTTGGTTAGTAACGAGTAACCAACTTAAATGAATGTTTCACAGTAGTAAATGAGCAAGGTGTCCTTTACCTTTTAAGTTCATGTGGTTGGATAGAAATCAGGATCGGTCGGGGCAGTTTTGTGATATTTGTTCATGTTTGGTACTGTTTAGATATACCCTTACCGCTCTCTCTTATACATCATACATTGTATTGTGTGCATTGCATAAAGTATATGTTATAGTATCGTGTATATTAAATATCATAATAGTAAATATTTTTTGGGCCAGGAAGATTTGCATACGATTGTTTGTAAAATACCTTAACGCAAACCCTTCAAAAAGCTTTACCCTTCCCTGTTATCATTCTTATGTTTTTTTTCAGTATATGAGCTAACAATGCCGGCTGATAACATGTCATAAACGTAACATATCATATACATTCTCAGCATGTATTGTAGCTGTAACATTGTAAATAATGCAGATAGAGTGTAATAATTTCTTAATTATAGTATACCTCGTACGTGGTGTTCTTCATTTGGGTAATACTGTCAAGGGCTTCCTCCAGGTCTAACAAGAGAGATCCGTTTCCGCTGGTTATATTGACCAATACCTCGGAAGTTTCTAAGACGTTGTTAGGTGTGACATCCAATATCGTGAACTTTAAGGAAATAATTGGGATCATATAACAACATTATAATCTCGTAATCGCATACTGTGCTAAATAAGTCAATCCCTATGTCAACAAACATTGCGAAACAATTTAAAAAAAAATGTGGACAGTGTCGTAGAACGCCACAAACTTAAAAATAACTTTAGTAAGAACCCTATCCTCTATACCTAACACTAGGCTGGCCATCTGAAGACGAAGTCACCGTCACATATTTCAAAATATACGTAACTGTTGCTTTAAAAAGTAAATAAAAAACATTTCTATTTGAAATTTATTCTGTTGGTTCAATACGGTCATTCTATATGTGATCTCTACGTCAAAATACTACCAGCATCTTTCCTTTACAAGGACTGAACAAAATTATATTTCTGTAAGATTCAGAGAAACAAACAATTTACCATAATCACCCCAATACAAAAAAAGACACTTCCTGTAGTGCAATTGTCCTGCCAATGAACACCTGGTCTATTATATATACTTTTAACTTCTCTGTCATGCAAATCACTTTTTTTCCTATGCCATCGTTTCACTCTCAAAAATGTTTCACTGTTCTTCTAAGGTGTTGCTCACTCCCTCCGTAATTACACGCAAAAACCATACGACAACATTTCAAAGGCAACATCCAGTGACAGGTGAATGTAGTGTTCGTCTACTTAAGCAGACCTAACTGACTACGAGGCCCCAGGTCAATTGTGGGCCCCGAGGAAATATTGGGACATAATATTCTCATTTTAATAATATACAACATAAAATATGAAGACTTCAAGAAGGGAACCCGTCGGCATATTTCTCCTATACCTGTCTCTCGACGTCACGGAACATAAAGTATGTTTGCGATAAGAGTAAAGCCTATGGGGTATATTATGGCTTCAATATGCGTTCGTCTTCTCGTGAAATTTGGTAAATTAATGGGGAATTCAAAGACACCTTTAAGAAGTAAAGGTATGTAAGGGGGAGGGGAGGGAGGATAAGGGCAAATGAGGGATAGGAAAGTGGTGCTATGCAAGGTGGAATAAAATTATTCTAATTGACGTCTTTGACAATAAGAAGTTTCAAACATTTAAGTGATTAAATTCCTTGCATTAGAGGAGTATAATATTCACACCTTTTAAGCAAATTTTGTCTTACTACATCAGTATTATAATACATTCCACCCGATAGTTCCACTTTCTCTGTTTTAATAGTATGCACATAATTTTGCCTTAAAGCCATCCACATTGCGTCATGCACGACAGTAGGTTCTTTAAACTTAACGTACCGAATGTTGTATTACATAAGTTGTGGTGCAGCTTGACCGGCACTTCTAGTGCGGTGACTATGTATGGCGCTGTTAATAGTAAAGAAGTCATGAAAGGCTGCAGGAAGTAAGCCATTCCAAGGCTTGTAAAAGAACGTGGCTACATTCAGCCTAACAATATCGCTAAATTTTAATAAGTTGAGCAATTTGAAAAGTGAGCTGGTGTGTTCACGATATTCAGAATGAGTTACATGACGAATGACTTTCTTTTGTAGGATTTCAAGAGGGTGAAGATAAACATTATGGGTGCCAGACCAAATTATAGAGCAATATGAAAAATTGGGGGAAACTAATGTTTGGTAAAGCATTCTAAGAATATTCTGAGGAAAATAGTGTTTCAACTTAGAAATGATACCAACATTTTTCGCCACAGTGTTTGCAATATTAGATATATGTTCACACGAAGTAAGTTTACTATCAATATATACTCCGAGAAACTTAATACTATGTACATGCTTGATAGGCTTACCATCCATTAAAATGTCTTTTTTCCAAGAAAAAGATTTACTTTTATTGAAAACAATGTAGCTGGTTTTATCAAGATTAAGTGAAAGCTTATTAGTTGCAAACCAGTCGTAAAATTGATTCAACTCGATGGATACTATGTCATGTAAAGTATTCAAATTATTGGATTCGAAAAAATATACTAGTGTCATCTGCAAATAAAATAGTTTGTGCAATATTAGAGATATGACAGATGTCATTGATATATATATAATGAAAAGAAGTGGTCCTAATATTGAACCTTGAGGAACACCACAGCGGATTTCAGCATAGTCAGACATGATGGTGTTCTTATACGAAGTATACTGTAAACGTTTCGATAAGTAGCTGTCCATCCAGTTAAGGGTTGGTCCTCTAATACCGTAGAATGATAACTTGTTTAGGAGAATACGATGGTCAATGGTATCAAATACTTTTGATAGGTCTAAGAATATTCCAATACATGTTTTCTTCTTATCAAGGCTATCGTATAATTTATCAATGGCATCTTCCAGGGTAAGCTCAGTTGAGTGATCAGGGCGGAATCTATATTGTTCCTTGCAAAGTATGTCATTAGCATCGAGAAAATTTATAATTCTGTTGGACATGTGACGTTCGAGAATTTTAGAAAAGCAAGAATAGAAAATAGAGAAAAAGCAAGAATTAGAATAGAGATTGGTCGGTAGTTCTCGTAGATATTGGATTCTCCTTTCTTAAAAGTGGGTAAGACCTTAGCAATCTTCAGCTTGTCTGGGAATACCCAAGTGGTGAACGATATGTTACAGATATGAATAAGAGGGGTGACAATGAAAGGTAATACCTGCTTAACAATATCTGGCTTGAAATCATCATACCCAGCTGCCTTCTTTGGCTTTAAGCAATGATTCGCTACACGTAAAAGTTCCTCCTCGCTGACAGGGTAGGTGAACATAGAGTTTCGCGTAATATTATTACTATATATGGGGTTGTTTGATTTTGCAGTATGATTGATTTTGCTGGCAAGTGAGGGTCCAAAGTTAATGAAGACATCGTTAAAGCCGTTTGCAATTTCTTGATCGTCGCTGGTTTCGTGATCGCCGTCTTTGAAAACAGATGGGTACGATGATTTCTTATGGTCTCTCTTAAGAACCTCGTTGATTATGCCCCAGGTATCATTTACATTTGTTACTATCTTTGACTTTGTTATAAAAATATAACCTTTTAGAATATCTTAGAAAATCAGTTGACATCATAATTGAATGAGAGAGTGACTAACATAGAAAGGACATGTATACAACTGTGAATTGTCCGCAAATTATTTTTACAAACTTTACAAAATCACATATCTTGTACAATATATATTTTAATGATAAGGAAACATCTATATTCATAAGTTAGGCTGAAATAACGTAACTCTTTTTGTAATCGAAAGAAAAGTTTTACAATGGATTTACTCAAGTATGGTTACCCATGTATGAATGTTTACTTTTGAATGTGTGGTGTAGCGTTGATAGTGTCCTCCCAACATCCGTGAGTATACAATTCTGGTAAGCCCAAACCCCACAAGAACCAGACTCTCTCCACTGTTATACCAAACAATTATGCTTTGCATTGACGTTGAGCGGCGTTTTGCATGGGTATGGTATTTCTGGTTTGCGAATCGGGGTGTGGTCCTGTTCTTTCTGCGTTCACCAGGGATAGCTGCACTGCACTGTTGATGATTTTAGGGTGCCTTCACCTCCCTTAGTCCTTGATTATGTCGACAGTATACTCTCGTCCGTCGGAAAGGGACGTAAAGCGGAGGTCCCAGGAACAAGAACGGTAATGACAATAACACATCTGGCTTGTTACGCTGAACACTCATAGAAAAGGGAAGGCTTTTTTAAACCCATGTTCATCCACGTTCATTTGGATTGGGTTTCAAAACAGATTCTACTGACCCTCCTATAGGAGGCTATAGCCCGTGCAAAATGCAACACTAAACTTTCCTAAGTTTTAAATAGCTTTAGACACATTTCCCATTCACATATACTCTGTTGAATTCGTACATGTCACGCAAGACTATTTAGTATTTATCTTATACATTAGATATCGTGAAGAAAACTACATGTATTTTCCTTTTGGAAACATCAAACTGGAATTAAATATGTGTAAAAGTAAATTGGCCTGACGTTTCGATCCTAGCAGGATCTTCTTCAGAGGCTAAGTGACAAGTAACAGTAACAGAAGGGACAAAAACACGCACAGAATACAGACAGGTTAATGAGCACGGTGAACACAATGAGATAAATGTAAGGGGATTAGTAGACAAGGGATGGAGAGAAGATAGCAACATGGGAAGAGGAGAGGTAGGAGATAAACAGTGGAGGGACAAAGAGAGGATTAAAGGAACGGGTGGGGAATAAACTGGAGAAGGACAAAGACAGAAAGGTGTGGAGAAAAAAAGGGTGGAAGAGAGCTGTGAGAAGAGGAGTGATGGGGGGGGGGGGGGGAAACAAGGGGAGAAGGAGTGGGGGACAGAAGAAAAGTTAGTCATGTCCTTCCTGAATGTTGAGCCCATGAGGTTGAATGGTGCGAAGGCGTTGCATCCACAGCCTCTCTCTGCTGATTCGTACTAGGTCAGGACGGCTACCTAAGGATTCAATCCCCTGTAGGGACATGTCGTTAATGGTATGGTTGGGAAGGTTAAAATGTTCTCCAGCTGGGGTCTCAGTCTTCATGGTGTTGACTGTGGATCTGTGACCATAGAATCGCTTCTTGAGGGTGATTTTGGTTTCGCCAACATACTGGATGCCGCAAACTCTACAAGAGATCAGAGAGATGACATTGGTGGTAGTGCAAGTGATATGACCCTTAGTCTTGTGTGTGAGTTGCATGCTGTGGCTGGTGATGGAATTGGATTCAACAATGTGGTGGCTGCAGACGATGCATCTCGAAGTACGATCACATTTGAAAGTACCATGCTGAATAGATGTAGGGTTAGAAGTTTAAGGTGGAACAGCAGCACGCGCAAGAAGGTCTCGTAGGTTGCGTGGTCGTCTGTAGGCGATGGTGGGTTCTTCAGGGACGGCTCGTTGGAGTCTATCTGAAGTGAGAAGAATGTTGTGGTTGTTAGAGGTGATTTTTGAAGATGAGGAAGATTTGGGTGGAAAGTAACAACCAGGGGCAGTTTGTTGTCGCAATCTCGTTCTCCATTCTTCAAGCTGCCATCCCCGTCACTGCAAGTCTGGAATTGCCTACAGTCAAGCACTTCGTCTTCGTCGCATTTGCTCTAGCAATTCCTCTTTCATTCGCCATACAGATGCTTTGGAAAAACACCTAAACTTAAACGATCGTAGGAAAGAAATGAAGGCAGATTATACAATGATACTTTAGCCGTATAAATGCCTATCAAGTTATGTACTCAAATGCAGTTTAGTTTCGTTCAACCACCCAATCAGTTAGATAATATTGGTATGTTACAAGTGCACAGGACATAAGTCCATATAGTCTGAGATAATATCAATTTATTTACAGTTACAATGGATCAAAACTTACATGTAATTAATATCTCGTTAAGTACACTATCGTAATATCATATATTTTTAATTCTTCGTACAGGATAAAACGGATTGCGTCAAGTTTTTAAAAATTGTCATGCTATCTAAGGTCTTTTGTGGTATAATCCACGATGTTTGCTTCAAAACTTCTATCCTATGTGTCGTAAGGCAAATTATTTCTAATGTTATATTTGTAACACTTTAAAATCACAAAATGAAATGTGACAGTGCATATTTACATTTATAACAATGTCGAAGCAAGTTGCAAACCAATTCTCTGCATCGTTCTCAATCTTTCTTAAATTCAAGTTCCCGGTTATCTGGGCAGCGTGACGTCACTCCTCATATACATACAGATGCAGCGATATCCAGACATTAAACTGCACGCCTATCAAAGTTGGATTTTCAGTTGGGGATTGTAATCACTTATCATTGTACAGCGCCATATATTTATAATTTACCCATCTAGTTAACTAAGGTATTACAGTTTGGCTGTACCCTACTTTTTCAAGTTATTCATTTTCGTTTTAAAAATTAAGGTTTGTGTCACACAACACTTTATTAAATCATATATTTTGTCATTAAAATGGTTCCTGCAGTGATTTTGGTGGACGGATTCAGAGTATGTGTTCTCCGTTCCAGTTAAAATATGTTACCATCAGATAAAAGTGGTAAATGCAACGAAAAATGCAGAAGCTTTAAATTTCGCTACGTACGGTCATGGCGTGGATGAAGGTAGTCGGTTCTGGTATTTGCTTACATTTGCATGTAAATATTAAGTGAAAGATTTCTTTAAACTGCGGATGATTAAATCCGTAGATCAGTGGATTAACGCAGCTATTAAAGGTAAGTAGACATGCAAACCAAGGAATCACAACGTAACTCCCAGGAATGACGCAAGCTACTGCAAAAGGCATGATGCATACAATGTATGCACAAACCACTAGAAAGAGATTTTTGGTAATTTTAACCACCATGATTTGCCGAGAAATCCTTTTTCTCTCATCACCTCTAGATGCCCGATAACTGTCCTTTCGTATTTCCTGAAGTATCCCTTTCCTCTGTAGAAACCGATAAATGAGATAGTAACACGCGATTATGACCACCAAGCAGGGAAACTGTATCAGTATACTACGTAACATGTCATTGTAGAACGCTCTTGGATGTTCCGTGTCTAGCGTACAAACACTGTAACGATGGGAAAAGCCGAGTGCAGCGAAACCTAATACTGATGGTAAGGTTGTGACTATAATAACATACAGCCAACCGAGGAAGATCATAACGTATACGTTTCGGGAACAGTAACCTTTATCATAAGTTGATTTCGGACGAGTTATCAAAATTAAACGATTGACTGCAATCAAAGCCAAATTGATAATGCTAGCTTCTAATGTTATATAAGTTATTGCTGCAATAATCTTACAAAAAAAAGTCTTCGAAAGGTAAAAATCAACGCTTAGCAACGCTACTGGATGAAATATTATAAACACGCAAGCAATGAGATCGGAAATAGCTAGGTTGACCACGAACGCGTTGGTGATTGTTTGAAGTTTTCTTGAGGCGCAAACAGCAAAGACAACGAGCAGATTGCCAGGTATTCCTATGACACTTATCACAGCAACGAAGACAGCCAGAACGGATCGTTGGACAGGGTCATCAAAGCGAAAGGGTGGATTTTCTGTGCTGTTACTATATTCCATATTAACCTGTAAAACAGAAAGGTAAAATATTAAAAATAATTTGTACTAAGAATCCATGTACCGGTGCTGTGGCCGAGTGGATAAAGCCGGTGACGTTTGAAGCAATGAGGTTTAGCAATCGAGAGGTTCCGGGTTCGATACCCGGCCGGTAAGGTGGCGTTTTCATCCAAGAGCAAATAACGGTTTTCCCATCTGTAATGACTTTCTAAATCGAATGGGTTCCAAATTTGAGTTAAAATATTGAATTGGAAGTCAGCGGATGTGTAAGGTATAATCCATAAGCCCTTGCGGGTTTCTCCTACATTTGTGGTCACTTAAGCGTCGTAAATTTAACTGGTGATTTTTATAAGATTATTAGTCTAAATTTTCGAGAAAACGACAAGACGATTGTCAGGTATTTATATGACACTTATGAAAACAGTTCGAACAACAACGATAGTTGGTTGAACCAGGAAGTTGTAATGGAACTATAACAACTCCCTGGTTGAACAGGATCAGCAAATCGATAAGGTGGCTCATCAGTTGTCTTTGTTATGTCTTGTAATGTTATCGTACGATTCCATTTTAAACTGAAATACAGAAAAGTGAAATTCTGAAGTATATATTTGGTATAAAACTCAATTTTGTTTTGTAAGTATAGTGTTATGTGTTACCATGTGTTGGTCCTATAGAAAACCTATATGTATGTTAAACAGTATTCATGACCATTGCTGTATATACTAGAGAACATAGTAGACATTTCGTTCTAGTTCGAGGTAATCATACTTCATATTTAGCCTAGGTACGAAATGTGTAATCCCATGATTTGGGTCTCCGTTTATGGGTGTATAGACCTCCACCCCCAAGGTGTGGGGCCATAGTGCCAGAAGGGTGCGTGAAGCCATTCAGAGAGTCCGCTCCCTTTCCAGATAATCTACTTTGGCAGTGAAGGACAAATAGGGACGAGATTGCGAAAACAAACTGCCCCTGGTTGTTACTTTCCACCCAAATCTTCCTCCTCTTCAGAAAATCACCTCTAACAACCACAACATTCGTAACTCCTAACTGTAGCGCTAATCAACTCAAGATAACCGCTTCAAAATACAGCTTTCCCTATGAAGGTATTTTGGCTCTCAGAATCTTATCACTTATTGTTTGTGTATGCCTTTTATGCGAAGAAAACTATATGCTCACATAGCCCACATTGGAGTTAGAAAGGGGGAGATGGACAGACAGTTACATTGGACAAATGAGCAGAGAATAGAGTAAATATAGACATAACAAGAGACACGGATGGACTGGCAGTTACAATGGACAAACAGTTACATTGGACAAATGAGCAAAGAGTGGAGCAAAATAGACATAACTAAGGAGACCTTTCCTGTTTTAATAGATCGTCAACTGTTTAGTTGTAACCAGATAAATCTCTTGTTTATATTGCGGAGATTTATGGTGGTTGGAATTATGGTTGGTATGATGTGAAGGTGTTCTCAGAGTGATACAAAGTAACAGCCTAATGTCTAAAGCATTTTGTGTTTTAAAATTGTAGAAGGATGAATTACTTACCGAACATAAAACATACGAAACCAGAAAACGGCAGCAGATATGACTTTGTAATCTTGAGATTTTCTAGTCGGAACACAATGTTACAGATCACGTTTTTAAAATAACACAAGAATGAATTCCATATGGAAGAAAAATATTTATATTATAAAACAGAAACAGATTCAGTTATTCGCACAAACGCATTAAGTTCACGCTTTGTTGAAGTGACTGCCAACAATGTGATCATGTTCAGTTTATTTGTAATGTCTGTTGTAGTTTTATTGAACAGAATGTTGTACTTCCTGGTTGATATACGCGAACTGATTGGTCAATTTATTAAGGAGTGGTTACTAAGAAAATGTCGCTACCCATATCCTGACGTTCGTGGCGCTTGGCAGATGATCGTTCAAATTGAAAGATCATGCAGGTACTGCATAAGATAGTGACAAGTCAAATAATAATAATACCAAAGTGCAAGGAGTAACTTATACTTACCACTCATAACGTTGCCTCTATACTGATAAGTTACCATAACCCTTTATACGGGTATGCTATACTTAATACCAAAGACTAATATGCAGAAACAGAACACGCAATATACCATATAGGCCTACCACATTTGCAGTAACTTATATCCGCTCGAAAAGGGAAACCTTTGTAGAAGTAAACAGGGTCTAATAGTGCAGTGATTGTTTTGGCATATTTTCAGTATGAGGCCATCGTTGCTTTTTCAAATGCTCATTTCTCATGCGGCAAATGGCGGAAAAGGAACAATAGAAGAACTTTGTTTGATATGTTATCAAACAGGAATGGTCTTACTTGTCTTGCATTGTTTTAGATGTCAAATTTGCATAAATTTACGTATATGTGGTGTGAATTAGATATCCAATTCTGAATTTGGAAATTAGATGTAAATTTTAAAGAAAAAAATAAAAGAAGATTGTCAGTGTGCTTCTTTGACATCACACCTGTTTGCTTCAACTTAACTTTGGGTATAAAGCGTGTTAACTTCCCGCAAACGAGTTAAAAATCAAAATTATAAGGAATTAAATACAATCTTCACCAGGAAGCTAAGAAATGTGTCCTCATTCATGTCACTTATTTTCTGGACCTAATCCTTGTCAGAAAATTTGGGATCTCGTTGCAAAGAATCTACATGGTCATGGTATACGGAAGACTGAATATATATATATATATATATATATATATATATATATATATATATATATATAAACATATATATATATATATATACATATACATACATACATATACATACATACAAACACATGCACGCGGCACACAAACAAACGAGAAGACAACAATATGTACCGTATCTGTACTTTATTTCTGACTAAACTGAATGTTATAATTTATATTATGAAAGAAAGTGTGGTCACAAAACAGCTCATATACGTTATTAGAACAAGAAAGGAAATATTAAACAAATGATAGGTCCAACACCATAGAGAGCAATGAACGCAATTACAATAAGAAAACTATGACTAGGTAAAGCAGTGGTTAATCAATTGCTAGAATGTTCAGATCTGTCGCACAATTTTTACAAAACACAATCTTAAAGCCGGTTAAGCTATAGTTAATTTACACCATGAGCTCGATACGACTGTATTTACATAAAATTTCAAAGTCAGAAGAAGAAAAGAATATATATTTCAAGGAAAACGTTGAGTTAAATTGAAGCAAGTAAAGTTAATTTTCCCCCCATAACCACCAGATATATGCTTATAGGGTAAGGCCCTATCACTTACCAACAATAACAACATGTAGACAAAATTAGTTTACGCATGCATATGTACAGCTGTTGTGAATGTATCATGTAGTCTTACGTTACGTAACTAGGAAACATTTGGGTAATTAAGGAAATATGACTTTTCACTTTTTCTCCAAGTAAAAGCTGAAAAATGAAAGATGTACGAGTGAATTCAACCCTTTTACGTTGAGATGTGGTCTGTAACCAAGGCCTGGTTTTTGCATTGTATAAGTACATGAAAAATATGACATTTGAAATATGTTGCGTATTTTCTCATTTATTTGCATGTAACATTTCTTATTTGTAAAATTCTGTAAATATACATTTATTCAGAAATGCAGGATACATAGCCATTTACATGGAATAATTTAACACAACAGTGTTACCTTGTTAATTCATAGTGAAACGAGCAGACATAAACATTTTATCTCTATTCTGGTGGATTAGATGTCTTAAAAGAGTTTGCTGTTACAGATACTAACAAATTAAGCAATTTAGCCATAACATTCACTGAATTTTGAATAAACCATCACTTACTAACAAAAGCAAAGATTTTTATCAATCAAGTTGACAAAACATAGCAAAAATTTACTATATGATTATTTTTGGTATGATTTTCCCAAAGCGAACATAAAATACAAGTATTTTTTGATAAATAGTCATTTTGGGGCAAAATGGATATATTGTACAATTTTTTTTGTATCTTTGGGGCGTTCCAATACACCCCAACCAGTTAAGTGTAGCAATACACCTCTACTTGTAATAAGTTCTATCTTTGGGGCGTACCAATACGCCCCAACCAGTTAAGTGTAGCAATACACCACTATGATAAATTGTATATATCTTTGGGGCGTACCAGTACGCCCCAACCAGTTAAGTGTAGAAATGCACCGCTATGATAAATTGTATTTATCTTTGGGGCGTACCAGTACGCCCCAACCAGTTAAGGGTAGCAATAGACCACTATGATAAATTGTATATATCTTTGGGGCGTACCAGTACGCCCCAACCAGTTAAGTGTAGCAATACACTACTATGATTAATTATATACATATCTTTGGGGCGTACCAGTACGCCCCAACCAGTTAAGTGTTGAAATATACCACTATGATAAATTGTATATATCTTTGGGGCGTACCAGTACGCCCCAACCAGTTAAGTGTAGCAATATACCACTATGATAAATTGTATATATCTTTGGGGCGTACCAGTACGCCCCAACCAGTTAAGTGTAGCAATACACCACTATGATTAATTGTATATATCTTTGGGGCGTACCAGTACGCCCCAACCAGTTAAGTGTAGCAATAGACCACTATGATAAATTGTATATATCTTGGGGGCGTACCAGTACGCCCCAACCAGTTAAGTGTAGCAATAGACCACTATGATAAATTGTATATATCTTTGGGGCGTACCAGTACGCCCCAACCAGTTAAGTGTTGAAATATACCACTATGATAAATTGTATATATCTTTGGGGCATACCAGTACGCCCCAACCAGTTAAGTGTTGAAATATACCACTATGATAAATTGTATATATCTTTGGGGCATACCAGTACGCCCCAACCAGTTTAGAGTAGAAATACACCCCTATGATAAATTGTATATATCTTTGGGGCGTACCAGTACGCCCCAACCAGTTAAGTGTAGCAATAGACCACTATGATAAATTGTATATATCTTTGGGGCGTACCAGTACGCCCCAACCAGTTAAGTGTAGCAATAGACCACTATGATAAATTGTATATATCTTTGGGGCGTACCAGTACGCCCCAACCAGTTAAGTGTTGAAATATACCACTATGATAAATTGTATATATCTTTGGGGCGTACCAGTACGCCCCAACCAGTTTAGAGTACAAATACACCCCTATGATAAATTGTATATATCTTTGGGGCGTACCAGTACGCCCCAACCAGTTAAGTGTAGCAATACACCAACAAAATTGTGTGTGTTTCTCAAAACTACATATCTTCTTTTACACAAGTTGTTGTAAAAAATAAGAGTACACACTGCCCAATCAATAGTATGTGTAAAACATAAGGTTTCCTAGTTATTCAGCTCAAATTCTTTATCTATAGCTGCATATCTTTCTTTCAAGTCACAGACTTCCCTCTTTGGAAGGCGATTTTTATGGGTTAAATTAAAGTCCCAGAACATTAAGGAATGGAAAGAAACTGATGGTGTGTATTTGCAAAAACAGATCCTTCCCAAGAGTATCCTTGTGCTTCACTAGTGTCCACAAATTGCATGTAATGGTCATGTTTGAATCATGTTGGATATGCTTCAGATCAGTCATAACATATATGCAAACTTGTCACATGGACCTTTAGTGTGAATTAGGACACCTGAAAAGAAAGAGAAGAATGAATATATACTACTTCATTGACATGTATGATAAAGAGGTTGTTATTACTTGTTTTCTGCTATTAAATAAAGTTTGATAATTAACCTACTATGTGCTTTAACAAACAAAACAAAACAGTCACATAATATGTAACCTTAGGTGTCCATCCTTATACTATTTATGAAGATAATCAAGCTTCCCCTCTTGAGACATTGTGTTGTAAAACAAGGCATCATACAAACAAACACCCTGTATAAACACCCACACACACATACTGCTCACGCACATACATACTGTACTATACACCAACATGACATTACAATTTCATACTGTAGGATTACAATTTCTCGGAAACCAGAAAACGTGATGTTTACACTTATAATGACATAAACACTTTCCGTCTTGTGCACTCTTAGGTCACTTCACAATACCATGGAGGTAAAACAGACCTCCATGATAATACAGTACTGACCTGTTATGTGGATGTGGATGTTTTACATCCTTTTTACTCTGGACAAAATGTGGCAGATCAGTCTTTGATTATTCCATCGACTATAAGGGTATTCAGTTCCAAAGAAACCTGGCACGCCTTAGTGCGGGCAAGATGTTACTGCTCTCCTTTTGACCTAGTAAAAATAGAACATATTATGATACAAAATAAACTCTTAACTGATACAGGGTTTACGATATCAGATAAGAAATATTGATTTGAGTTTTGATCCAATATCATTTGAGAAATAATGTAAATGATATATGGGTCAATCCATGCCAAATCAACAGATTTTTGGGTCGATTCCACGTCGACCCTCTTAGAATCGCCTGGAACTGATATGGTGTCCTGCCATATGTCTCAAAGGATGAAATTGGGCAAAAAAAAAAATTTGAAACTTTTTCGTTGCTAGGTTATGACCCCGCCTAGCAACCAACTTAAAGTGGCTCATGAGAGTTACATCAGCCCTACAGAAACATGCTTGCGAGGGCAAACAGTGGTAACATTGTATCTTCATTCAAGGAGACCATGTAAAACAACATTAGAAACTATTGATAATGTTATTTATTAAAAGGGTTCTGTCTAGTACTCTTTGACTCCCTCTCACCCCCCCCCCCCCCCCAGCACCCTCCCCATAGTGCACTATGCAGATTTGTATGCATATGTGACTGAATTTTAATACTGCAAAGAGACTGCATAAACATGCATTCAAGGTATACTGAATTATTTGGTAAGGTAATCTTCTGCTTCAAATTGTCTGTATGCATGTAACTCACCCCCTCCCACCCACATCCTCTACCCAACCCTATATCAGATTAGAATATGAATGTGAACCAGTGCATACATACAGTGTGCACTATATATGTGTGTAAATGTTCAGTACAGTGTTATTTTTACACCAAGCACTAAATAAATACACACTGTCCACAATCATGTACAGTACACACTGTGTACTGGTCATTCCATTCAATACTGTGCATATTTCAATATCATTTTAAATATTTGCAATTTAGTGTATGCTTTTGCTAATTCAATAATTAAAAGACTTTCAATAATTTAAAAAGAATGTTTAACCAGTACATAAATGTGCAGTGTGTACTGTACATGTTTTTGGACAGTGTTTATTTAATAGTAATTGGTGTAGAACAACACTGTACTGAACATGTACACACATATACAGTATAGTGCATATTTCAATGTCTTTTTAAATATTTGCAATGTAGTGTATAATTCTTTTGCTAATTCAATAAATTAAAAGACTTTCAATAATTTAAAAGGAATGTTTAACCAGTAAATACATGTACAGTGTGTATACTGTTCATTATTTTGGACAGTGTGTATTTAATAGTACTTGGTGTAAAATAACACTGTACTGAACATGTACACACATATATAGTGCACACTGTGGACCATACCAATAATTCAGTATACCTTGAATGCATGTTTATGCAGTCTCTTTGCAGTAGAAGTCAGTCACATACTGTATGCATGTATACAAATATGCATAGTGCACTATGGGGAGGGTGTTAGGGGGGGTGGGAGCCAAAGAGTATTAGACAGAACCCTTTTAATACATTTCAATAGTTTTTAATGTTGTTAGCATGATCTCCTTGAATGAAGATATAATGTTACCACTGTTTGCCCTCGCAAGCATGTTTCTGTAGGGCTGATATAACTCTCATATATGCCACTTTAAGCTGCCCTCCAGAGCATTAATAACTTATATAAAATATGTTTTAGCACATTCTTTGCATCATAACTATACATATCTTACTAGTTTGTATTGAAAACCAAAAATAAAACTTTTAATTGTGACCAAATTTGACCTTGAAATGCCCAAAATAGCCCAAAATATTTGTAAAATGTGATGTTTGAGGGTGCTGTTCACAGACATCGTTCGGCATATGACCCTGGAAATGCAGTTTATTGGTAGCCCTTATGCTAGTGGACCACCCTCTTAATTGTTAAGCACCTGTATGCTAATGCTAAGAAGTTGTTGTCATTTGAATTACTCAAATCGGCTTGTGCAAGCATTTTCATACATATGAACGAGGTGATTTTCGCAATTTTCGAGTCATAAATTTGAGTAGATAACACAAAATACACAACGTTTTTACTTGAGTTTCTAAAATAGGAACAATACGCTCCTGAAAAAAATGGTATTAAAAAAAATTGAAATATACCCACAGGCCCAAAATGGACCCCCAATTAGAAGTGAGATTTCTTAAGTTTGAGGGCGCTGTTCATGAAACGTACCACCCGCTTGACTTTTTTTTTGCACTTTTCCCGTACAACTACTACTGGGCAAGGATCCTATGGAAAGTAAAACTCAAACATGCCTTTGCTTGTGAATATAGAGCACACTCAAAGTAGGGCCAGAAAAGACCCAGGCTATCTCATTTTCTGCCATTTTAGTTACTTGTTACGAAAAATTGAGACCGATCCAATGACCTTTCTCTGAACTTTAGGGTTTATCATCTTAGTTAGGGCTACTATATCCAATTTGTAGTTCAAGAAAGTTTTTGAAAGAGATAAGTGTTAACTAGGAGCATCACTGACACACCCACACATATAGAGGACTTGAAGGAATAGATAGTCTTTCTATTGCTTTTGACTTCTGCAAGGATTCAAAAAGGAAAGCAGACATCAACTTTTAACTCTAAATTAGTAAAATATTTTGACTCACTTAAGATGATTAAGATGAACTTCTTGCAATTGTCGGCATTCTTCATTTTTCTTTCCACTCCTCGTTCTTTCCGCTACCTCTTTCAAGTACCACCCACAGTAAACTCAGTCGTCTAGAAAAATATAATGTTGAAATACTTTAATTAAGCATTTAAAGTATAAGTTTTACTTCACACAATGGTGTAAAATTGAACTGCTTAACCTAATCAAGAAAAAGTTATGTAGTGATTAGTGATAGAGTTTTATTGTGTCAATTTGAACCATGTTGTTTTTATGAATACCCATAGAATAATGCAATGAGCATGTTGAATTTTGTTACTAATTATAACTGAAGTTAAGCATTCTTTTAGGTACTTTAGAGAATTCCTTTAAAGGAGTATAGGGTGTTTAGAGTTGCTATTGAGAAAAGAACAAGTAAAGCTGTACAACATCTTCTCATGTTATTTATTAGACCAATTGATAGGGATGTTTGGAAAAAAGACCCTAATCATTTTCCCAGACAGTTGAGGTAAATGTCCTCAAAGGTGGAAATTAAAACAATTAAAGAAGTTTGACCAAAGGTAAGCATATTTTAATTTCTGGCATATTTGGGGGAACTTTCTGAAAATGTCACTATCTAAGGGAGTTGTTCATTGACATTTCAGCAGAAAGCACTTTTACTCCTGATTTGAGTGAAGGTTGCAATCAAACTTATGTAACATGTTCTTTAGAACTTCTTTAAATCAAAATTTTTGACAATAATTCTAATGTTTTTTAAGGAATGATAATGCAGCTTTAGTGGCACACTAGCTGTGAGGTGTATTCTCTCCAGTATGTACAGTACAGTCTTTGTGCTTGCTGAAGCTGAAGCTAACAATAGAGACACATGAATTTTTCTGAAGAAATGTTTAATGGACTGCACATGTAGTTAACTAAACAGATTAAATACCACTGGATTGTATGAAGTTAAAGCCTCCATAGTCAGCAAAGATAAAAGGATGCAATGCCTGTGGTTTTGACACCCCAGGCTAAAACCCACCAATTGTGATTGATCAGCAGACCATGTACAGTACTTGAAAGTTATCATTTGTAATGTACACAGCTATTGCTTGTGTGAAATTGAATTTTGGCAAAACAGTCTTACAACAGCACTTTCGACCTCACAAGTTTCAGTATACTTTATCAATGTCTTCATGCTAGTTAATCAATTTAAAGCTACTAGCTATAAGGAATTTGAAATTTTATTCCCCTTTTCCCATGCAATGTATGCAACAATAACTGTCATAAATCCATGCACATTCACAAGATAAAATAATTAGGAATCTTGAACTCTTCTAAAGATTTCCATAAAGTATTCCTTGAAAATGATGCTTTGTTCACCAATGCCAATTTCTATCATTTCCTTATTCATGCGTGCATGGAGAGAAGTCTTTGTGTATGACACTGGAAGGTGCACTTCTGTTTTGTGGGGCATGTAATCTCCAATATGTTCAAATAAACACCTCATCCAAGCTAGTGCAAATGGAGTTTTTGTTCTCATCCTTTTCTTGCCTTTATTGCAATGAATTGCATTTTTCTTGCCAACTTGAAATTATTTCAGACAATCTTTGAATAACTTGCTACTAATACCAAAGAACATACAAAATGCTTTCTCACATACAATCTTCCCACAAATTACATAAATAGAACAAGATTTGTCTCAGGTGTGACATGATCTTTCCTGATGAATCCAAATCTTGTCCAGAGTGAATTGCTTTAGCTCAGTTTCCCTCACTTCACTAACCTCTAGAAAAGACTGTTCTAGGTCATCGTAAGAAAGCGATTTGATACAGCTACCATCACAGCAATCAGATTGGAACATAGGCAGTGGATCAAATGCTTGATTGCGTCTCCTTCGTTTTTTCTCACTCCTGGTGAATAAAAAAGGTTTTGATCACATGAAGAAATTGATGCAGAAAAATCTCTGGCAATACCAAAGCTACTGCTACTACTGTACTTCCATTTGAACTTATGTCAAGGTACAACTGCAGCGAATCATTTGTTGTATCTGGAGAAATAGTACTGATGTTGTGACTCACAGTGACTGCCCCATTCAAACGACAGTGAAAGTTTTGTTTTAGTATGATTATTTAAAGTTGGTTCCTCTTCCAAATTTTCCATTTCATTATCCATGCTCACGTTCCTTTTAAGTGTATTAGGTAGGGATGTATTTCCCTTGCTTTTTTGTGGAGATGAGAAAAGAGTTGGCTCAATGTCCAATTTGTCAGGATCATCCTCTTTACATTCTGACAGAAAACTGGTAATTTGTTAAAATTTGTTAGGTTTCCTTCACACATTTTGTTTCCCATTGAAGTGGAGCACAATGACAAATGAGCACAACTAAATCTTCATTTACTCAGCTGCACACCACAATAACATGAGCCAGGGAGCTGCTACTAGCAGCTCCCTGGTGAAACAGTATCCAAAGGCATGCATTGAAAGAGTAAGTCCTCAGAGCATGACCACTGCTCAACAGTTTTATTCCCTTTCTGTGGTTAACCCTGCTTTTGAAGACTGTATATATTCACTGTTGGTTGCTGCAGTATAGACTGCCTTACACTGTGATATGAACTGGCTAGGTGTCATATGATCCTTTATTGACACACTGTTTGACCACAACCAAAGGGACAAAGTTTTCAGGTTTTATTTCCACAATGGAGTTGCAATCAGGCAAGACAATATTGTTGTGATTGATTGCTTCTGAGGTTAGTACTTTATGCAGACTGTGTAGCCCTGTTAAGAAATCTTGCACATCTGAGAGGTACTGTATGTGGATGTATGGAGGGAAAGGACTTCTCCAATGTCAGTATCAATGCTGCAATGTTGAAAAGTGAATTTTTAGTTGACAATATTTTGTCAAAATGGTACTGTTCTACCAAACTTCAGTACAACTTGTAAAAAAGGACAAAACTCATTAACTTCAATAAAATAGCCTGACCTTCAATAATTTTCCTAGCCATTGGGACACAGTCCCTAGTTCCCACAATCACACATAGTGAGAGCAACAAATGTGAGTAAAAATCTGCACACTGGACCATGCAGGGACATATATATGCCAAAACTGTTATTTGTTTTGTTATTTTTTCTTGGGGGGGGGGGGAGGGGGATGTTTGTAACTGGAAAAGCCTGAAATAAATTATAGCAATATGCACCATGTACAGTATGCAATAACGAAGTATATAAGCATATTTGCTGCTATAAAGATTAAATTTGAAAATTAGCACTTACCTAAGTTCTTAAATCTGTTCTTGGACTTGTGCTTTTATACAAGATCCAGATCAGGTCCTCTGATTTTATCAGACGATCATCTCTCCACGGGGTAAACTGATGCACTGATCCAGTCGCATTTGCACTCGAGCCGTACTATGGATCTGATCCTTGCCCGGGCCGGTAAAAAATTCGGATTGGAAATGTGTCATTCGCAGCCGGAAATCGCGTACTAGTAGTACATTTGGTCCAAAACTTTCGTTTTCAAAGTTCATAGCCTAGAGTGACAATGCTACGTTAGATTCATAGGTCAGTTATGATTATTATATAGTATTGTATCGACGATGGTCAGGAATTCAGGATGCATGCTTTTTACGAAAAACACCCGATTTCGAAGAAGAGTTGACGATAAAAATCGTGTCAGTATGGACGCTAGCAACAAGTGTAGAATTTAAAACGATGGGCTCAATATTCGGAGTTGCCCTGGGACAGGGAGTACAACGTATGTGACATGTGTCATAACACACGATGTTTTTGTGCGATTACACTACAGTATCTACTGTACTACCAGGGAGTTGTAATGGGTTGCGGCACAGCTGATCTGTCAATCACTAAAAACTAGTACGGGGTGGCCAAAGGTCATTTACGGTTAGCATAATAATAATCAGGGTTACCAGCGACAAGTAACAATAAAACGTTAGATTTGCCAAAATAAAACCCCAGAAAACGCTAGATAATCAGTTTCACTCACTTGTTATGTGTTGTTTTCAATAATTCGTTGACTGCTCGTTGCACTGATTCATATCATAGGCAGTCTAGTGATTATTTTAACAAGTTAAAACGGTTAATAACAATCAGGAAATAATACAAGAAAATTAACTGTGGATTTTACAAAAATGCTGATTCAGTCCTAATGAAAAATCCAAGTATGAAAAACCCATTAATATTAAAACAGTTCACGCGGTATTATAGTGTAAAAGCCACGGAAGCCTATAAATATATTTATATATTATATAATATTTATATAATATATTTTATTGGGTTGCCAAGTGGTAATTTGGTCTCAAAGTTTCAGAAAACAAAGTAATTATTTTGTGAATTACCGATTTGGTGCGATTTTTGATAAAACGTATGCTAGATCTATTGTGTGAAAAGGCTAACGCTGGTAACTTTTATAATAGTACTGTAGTAGACTTGTTTAGTTGTACTGTGTAAAAATATGCACTATGCGGAGTTCTCATCAGTATTACTTGTCAAACACACATGCATGCCTATAGTCTTATTTGTGTTAGGTTAGCCTTTCTGTAGAAGTATTCATTTGTGGTTTACATGGATACATTTGGAAAATTTCGCTTTCACTTGTTTGTAAACAGTAGCACGGTGGGATATGGGGGCAGGGGCATGGAGATCTGCCCCACATCGATGCTAACCCCAGCTCCCAACGACTTTGCTGATCCTATATAAACAACGGTCGACCTGACCACCCCCCCCAACCAAAAAAAATAGCTGCATGCTTGTAAGATATATTATGGTATATTTTTTCAGCCAGCTTGTGATCATAACATTAAAATCACTTGCTATAAAGAATATCATTATACCCCACCCCCCCCCCCCCGCCTCACCCATACACAAACACATACACTCATTTCTGTTGCGACAAGTCCATTACAATATAGTCCTAGCCTACGGCGCTCAACCCTCCGATTTTCTACAGCCATAGCTATTTTCACTTAATTAATCGCACTAACATTGACAATACATTTAAAGCCTCCTAATGTGGCAAAATACATCAAACTTCCATGATAATTTTGGAAAACAGTAAAATGCTTGTGTCTAATTGATAGGGTTATTTCAATTTTGTTTGGAATATAATTATACAAATTTACCAATTTACTCTGTGCATTGTGATCAACTCCTAGCTGAATCATGTTACAATATAAAGGAAAATACCTAGTCTCCAACAAAAGAGGGAAAAAACACATTTTAGCAACAAGATGGAATAGAGGGCGTACTTTTTGCGACGTGGAAAACACACATATCTCTGGATCTAAAGGTGTTACAAAATCCTCCTTTACATATGTCATTGTCATTAACACAATTAAAAAGATGGGTAAAATTCAAGGTCATATGTATCAATTTGAGAAAAATATCATGTATACATTTTACAACCAAAATTGTTTATTCGCCGACTCTAGGCATATACTCTCATTTAGGATTTGTTCACATTCAGCACTTCTTATTGATTAAAATTTTCGGAAATAAGATTGGAAACTGATATGCAGAAGTTATACACAAAATCTATCACATTTAGGGTTGAGGATCTCGCCACCACCTATAGTTAGTGATGTATTGAATTCGTATAGATTATGCCCGCACGTCATTGGGGTTTAAATTTTGTAATTTTTGTGAAATAATATGTGATACGGAAAAACAGATGTACTTCGGGTTCTTCATCCATCATTACTGTCCAATTTCATGTAGTACAGGGAGGGGGGAACATCACTTACTTATGGAGGCACAATGTGTATTGTTAAATGCCGTCCTGTGGGAGGGGTGATAGGGGAAAGTTCTCCCTTCCACTTTGTGAATTTTGGATCAATTTTAAGGGTCCTCAGATGCAATCTGGTGCTATATTTAGCAACTTGAAGTAATTTTCGGGCTTGCATCTGTCCAATATTGATGTTTTTAATTTATTTAGGCAAATAAAGTTTTTTGTCTGAGTATTTTTTTTAACACTACAACCGCATCTGAAGGGGAAGGGCACCTGGGGGCACGATTTTTTTCAGGCCCCAGCCCCCCCCCCCGTTGGCGACGCCACTGATGGGTACGTCAATGGTACTTAATGGTAACGGGTTTCTTACTATCATAGGAGGCACCCCATACTATAGCCCATCTATCAACACGGGAAAAAGACATTACGATTAACATATATACATAGACAAAATATGTACTGCACGCAGCCGCGTACACTACACATATACATATTGGTTAACATGCATGTGTGACAGTAACTTTATTGTGCCCACGCTTAGGCATTGTGCCCACGCTTGAGAAAGTATGACTGAAATATAGTAGTCTTCACAGAAACTGTTTGAAAATTAAGCGATTCATGAAGGCATTAAAACCCAATACAAACGAGTAGACCCTTTAGGAACTGCACTATTTAAGAAGCCTATATATTACAAACTTTCTTGAATCCTCTTTCCGACCCCCCCCCCCCCCCGCGCCTCTTTTTCAAAGGTGTTGCATACGGGGAAGTTTTGGTCTCCAGTTAGGTTCAAACCTTGTTATATGCAACTACAATAGGTTATTTCGAAGGCTTAAAGTTATGATGTATTGGCCCCATATATGCTCCATATTAAAGTATGGTCACCTTTGGGTAAAATTCTTAAACCGTTTGATTACCATCTAGGAGGAATTTTACCTCACTGGGAAATTCAGTCATCTAGGTGCCTATGACATACCGATCTTGAGAGACATTTACATATTGGTATACGTTGTCGTATGTATCCGTGTCGGTTTCTTGAAAAATATACGAACTCAGAAGTTCAATGGTAATGCAGGACACTGCGAGTTTCGCCCGTGTATTATTCGACGTGCCGTGTGTATACGTACACTCAGGGACGTCGCTAGAGGGGTGGGGTGTCTCACACCCCACCCCTAATCTTTGTAAAACTGATGATAGTTGGAAAATTTGAGTGCGACAGTCCGAATTTCCGACTGTCTCACTCTAATTTTTCCGACTGTCGCACTCTAATTTCATATATTCTTGTAATTTGTGAGTGACCTACAATTTTCGGTCAAAATTGACCTTTAATCAGTCATATTTACCACGTTTTCCTTGTCAAATTTAGAAATTGCATCTCGCGATCTTTATACTCCACCATACAAAACTTCGTGTGATTTTGAATACTGTAAAAAAAACGCCTAATAAAACTACTGTACAACGTATACGATAAAAACGCTCAATGCTTATCTACGGAAGCTTTAAAGTGCCATCAACATGAGAAAAACTTTGCCCCATAGGGTGAAATTTTTCAGTAAATTGTTTAGATAACAAGATAAAATCTTACAAAAATTAAAAAAAAATTTGGATTGCTTAGTTGCTTTAACTGAGCAATTGAACAATTTTCTACAAAATGTTTAATTGACAACTTATCATATCTCGTGAATTGGACATTTTGCTGCAAAATGTTCAGTTGTTCACTTCATTCCATCTGAGCAATTGAAAAATTTTCTGCAAAATGTCTAATTGACAACATATCTTATCTCGTCAATTGGACATTTTTTGGCAAAATGTTCAATTGTTCACTTCATTCCAATGGAGCAATTGAAAAATTTCTGCAAAATGTTTAATTGATAACTTATCGTATCAGTCGTCAACTCAACATTTTTCTGCAAAATGTTTAAATATTCATTTCATTCCCAATGCTCAGTTGGAATGAAGTGAACAATTTAAAAAAAAAATCATGTGAGTGATAAATAGCCCCCCCCCCCCCAAGAAAAAAATATTAAGCGCGCTAGGAAAAAGCACTGTATTTTGGGGTAATTCACTATGTCGTCGAATATAATTTGTTGAAAAAAAGGTTTTCCCCTTTGTTACATTAACATAGCTTTTGTAGTTAGTAGTCTATGTAGCCTATCAAGCAGATAACTCAACTCAGTTGCTTACCCGCTTTACCAGAGTGAATAATAAGTTTGTGAAGTGAGGGCCAGTGCTACAAATGTACCGCAAAAAATTCGGAACAAAATTGCAGTCGCGAAAGATGGGATGTCTGACTAACACTGACCGTATCGTTCACGAGTAGTGCGGGTGGGGGGTACAAGGCAGCAGTCGGAATTTTCTGGCTCCAAAACCCATCAAGTTGGAATTTCAGCCACTGCATTCCCCCTCCCCCCCAACTTCAGGCTCGCTACTGAACGTAAACGTAAAGAAATCGATTGGATCTTTCGTATTAAGTCACCGGCCTCGACAAAGACTTGGGACCCCTTAAGTGCCTTAACAACTATCAGTTCTACAAACATGTTATCCGTTCTTTGCTCATTCATCCGCTTCCTGTATAGTCATGGTTTATTTGGTTTTAATTCCATCAATGCAACTTACACTTATCTAGCGTCATACTTACATTGTGTTAGTATATTTTGTACTTTTCATTCGACTGCCAAGTATTGCTAACGAAGGCCCCAAGGTGACCGAAATTCTAATATATTTTCTAAAACTTTACTCCTTATTTTTCAATTATGAGTCATATCTTATTTCTCTGGTTTTCTATAATAATAATAATAATAATAATAATAATACTAATAATAATAATAATAATAATAATAATATATATATATATATATATATATATTTATATATAAGTATATATATATATGTATATATAAATATATATTTATGTATATATATATAAATATATATATATATATCTGCAGCCTTATTTTCAATGAAATGCATCATATATTATTAATGCAGCTTATTTATTATTCCCACCCATCCATATCTATACACGTACATGCATTGCATACATACATACACTCACGCATGCACACATGCATACACCATGGAGGGAAAACTGTTTTTACCTCCATTTTACCTGGGTTTTTTTACCTGTTTTTGACCTCCATGCATACACATACTGGTAGGTATATAAATGATCCTATTCGCCAAACACACTGTTTTCTTTATTTACAACTATAGTTCTAATTAAAGGCTAAGGCCATGGCATGTCGTCAACTTAAAAAACGTTAACCTTCATTTCCTGTGTGAGAGAACGCAACGTGATAGGAATGATTACGTAATATCATCTTTCATCGGCCCTCTCGATGTTGACCGCAAACGTGGAGATGTTCAACCAGACTTTGTTGTCTTTTTTCTACCACAAACATCCGCACTATTATTTGATATCGTAAATTTTCACTGTCGTAGTTGCATACACATACGTATACGTTTGTTAGACCAGGGAGTTGTTCAGACCACCAACGTATTTGTACCCTGACAAGGTTAGACTGCTCATGTACGGATGCACCAAACGCAAAATCGTAGAGCCGAAGTTGCGAAAAAGTTCGAAACGCCTAAATAATAATTTTATAAAATGACGAGACCAAGAAATTGGTGTGTCGCAGAGGAAGACTCAAGATTTTTCTTTTTTCGGACTTGTCCGAAGTCTACTTTTGGAACCAAAGAGCCCTTGTCAACAATTACATGAAGATTCGAAATATACCGCCGATCCCAAACAGCATTAAGGTGAGGAAAATTTTTGGACTTATTTCCGTATAATGAAATATATTTTGTGTTAAGAATAACCAAGTGGAGTTTTTGGTTCTTGCATGTATATGGGTATGCTTTTAAAATAAATTGAAAGTGCATAGCCAATCGCCCCAAATCATAGCACGCTAAAATTGCTAGGCGTTTTCAAAAAGCAGTGGCGTAGGAAGGTACTTTTGAGTGGGGGGGGGCTGAAGACTGATGGCCGGCCTGGGGTAGGGGTCTAAGGAGAGGGGGTGTCCCCCTCCCCTTTGGAATTTTTTGCATTTCCAGGTAGCCTCAGATGCAATTTGGTGCAATATAGCACACTTCAACACCTACTCCATTTTGTAAACTTAATTTTGTATTTTCACCAGGCCTTAGATGCAATTTGGTGCTCCAAATGAGATTTTTTTCTCATTTGGAAATGAAAAAGGGGTTTTCTGACTTGCGAAGCGGGGGGGGGCGGAATGATACTTCCGCCCCTCCACATTTTTCACTGGGGGAGGTGGCCCCCCCCCCAGCCCCACGGTTCCTACGCCCTTGCGGAAATGAACAAGCGCTTCTCCACAGAAAACTGCCAGATCATGAGAGGGATCCAATCACTGAATCCAGAGAGTATATAAGGATTTCCTCTCGATGGAAAGCGTCGAACAGTTTGGCCAAGTTTTCGATGCGAGCATGGAAGACCTCAAACACGAGGTTCCGCAAGCACAGAGACTCCTCCAGCGCTAGTTCGCTAACACGGGAGAGACGCCACCACCCAACCTTCTGTCGCTGACATCGTTTCTGGAGCCATATAATGATGTCTTTGCAGAGCTGTTACGCCTTTGTAAAATTGCCATTGCGATTCCGGTATTGAGTGCTGGATGCGAGCGCAGCTTCTCAACATTGAAGCTCGTCAAAACCTATATGCGGAACACAATGTCAGACACTCGCCTTAGTGATCTCGGAGTTTTACATATCGAAAGGGAACTGTCCGAGGGGATCAATTTGGACGAATTCGTCGCAGACAGTCATCAGAATAGGCGAATTAACCTTCGCTAAACTGTTTGAGTGAGCCCTAGACAGTGCAAAAGAAGGGCCCGAAGGGGGAATGATAACATCTTTTGTTGATTGGGGAGGGGGGGGGGTGGTTACACTCCCAGGCCAGTCAGATATCATGCTGATCATCTTTGAATACTGACAGAAAGAGCATAGTCTATTCAGATTTTAAAGAGAACTATCGATGACTTTTTCAGTGATCTGTTTTATCGTTAATAATACCTATGTGGAAATAACATAAAACGTCAGCTAACTAGAGTGACCATCTGTGCCCTACATTGCTGACACAATACCCGATTTGCCACAGATTGTCATGCAAACTGTTTGGTATGTCTTTTGTACTAGCTTAGTCTGCCCCACCAATCAGACCCTTCGCCCCCTCCCTTTGCCCCCCCCCCCAGATGAAAAAGTCTGGCTACGCCACTGAAGCACGCACAGCGTAAGTAAATTAATGATTATGTTAATTCATGAAAATACGATAAATCTTTCAATAGTGCAATCGTTAACTTGTCTGTGCTTGTTGATTAGTCACTATGGCTTATATACATTCTCGTTAAAGTTTGAAATGCAATGCAGATACGGTCATAAGCAATGTATTTCATATATTTTCCGAACACATTTGACAGTTCATGAAATGTCATTAAAAGTTGCACGTCGTGCAATTTTTAAACATTGTTATAGTTTTATAAACCTTTTTACACTTTCCTTATTTATCCAAGTGAACCAAAAACGGATACTGGCTATTAAATTTATTTATATTATATTAATATCATTATAATTGCTTTTATGAAGAACACTGATTTGTGTACCATTCCGCTTTGAGGAAATACAGACAATTTTCAGATACATTTCTTTAGAGCAATCATTTGCATGTTTATGTGTTTGTGTTAGAAAGCAAGGCACATCCTGTTGTGAATTCATCTCATAGTTTACCTTTCTTGCAGTGAACTACAAACTAATAAGCTGCGTGTTCTTTCCCCTGATGTGTTTGCACGTTTACCTAACCTGGAAACTTTGTAAGTAATACGTATGTTAACAAACTAAATATACATAAATACTTATAGGAACAATGGAGATAAAGAGGCCTATACGGGTCCACAAAATATAAAGAGTTTGACTTTTAAATCAATCAGGATCTTCCTTTAGAGGCAAAGTGGTCAATGCAATTGCAGAGCTACATCAAACCAGTAACAAACCTAGACATGTCCTTCTGGAGCTTCATCAGCGGCTATACTTAGTTGTTGTTGTTTTTTCTTCTGATATTTCGTTTCTGTATAATCCCTAAACTATCTCCCTTGAATTGTCAAATATTTGGCTGCATTCCTTGTAAGCCGGATACAGCTTTGCAATTCTCACATATCTATTTATTATTACATATCAAATATAAGGAAGTATTAATCATTTCCGTGACGTGATTCAATTCGCAATCCCGTTGCTAGAAGCTAATGTTATTTTACTCAGTCGCAGAACGGTCCAACATACCAAAGCATAAAGTTACCTCAAACAAAGTAATTCATTTTGTGCGTTCATACTGCGAAATCCTGTATTTGAATGTTTGTCAACAAAAGGTCACTCATAGATTTAGACATTTTTTTTAACAACAATAATATTTAATTTTTCAACAAATGGAGTCTTTTTTACAATAAGGGTGCACTTTTGAGGGTAACGTGCTCCTTGTGCACCCCCTCCCCTCCTCGCTTCTACCGCCTCTGTATGTGTCTTAACAAAACCGGTGGGTGTGTTAAGAACAACTCCTAGATCATATATAGAATGCCAAATCAAAGGTGCACAGTCAATCGCTTCAAATGGAGTAATAACATGTTTGAGGTCGCTTTACGTTTGCATTACAGATATAAATAATTTGCTTTCTCTTTCTTTGTTGGAGGCGATTGGACCACAACCAACTCCAGTCACTTTCTTCCAACATCTTCGAAAACTTAACAAACTTGAAATACTTGTAAGTACATTCCATCAGCATAATATGTAGTTGATGTTACCATAGCTCTCAGTGGCGTAGGAAGGTACTTTTGAGTGGGGGGGGGGGGCTGAAGACTGATGGCCGGCCTGGGGGGGTCTCAGGGGAGGGGGTGTCCCCCTCCCCTTTGGATTTTTTTTGCATTTCCAGGTGGCCTCAGATGCAATTTGGTGCAATATAGCACACTTCAACTCTCACTCCATTTTGTAAAGAATTTTGCATTTTCACCTGGCCTTAAATGCAATTTGGTGCTCCAAATGAGATTTTTTTCTCATTTGGAAATGAAAAAGGGGTTTTCTGACTTGCGGAGCGGGGGGCGGAATGATACTTCCGCCCCCCCATATTTTTCACTGGGGGGGGGGGGGCTGGCGCCCCTCAGCCCCCGGTTCCTACGCCCTTGTCAAAAAGTACTTTCCTGGAAGCATTCACTCTCCATTTGTTCTCAAATATTCTAAATGAACACCCAAAGCCATTCTTACCAAGGAAGTGATACTTCCCATGTTCGTACACTACTTGCAAGTACAACTTTCTCAGACAAATTATTCCATAACCCTCTGAGAATAAAAAGGAGTTTTGACAAATATATGGTACTTATAACTTCTGTAGTTTAAGACATTGATCTCTGGTAATTCTGCTTGGCAAACCTGAAAACAAGGTCAGTGAAGGATAAAATGTCTAAACCATACCATTCTTGAAAACCCGAATCAAGTCACCGCGTAATTAACCGACCTATAACCTCCATTGTGGTGGGTTAACTGTCAGAATGCACATTATCAGTGTTTTTTATCTTCATGCAGAACTGACATCAACAGTGAATACTATTGTTCTCTGACTCGAGTCAAAGGACGCTTGAACCGCAGTGTGCTAATGTAACTGCCAAGCGTAACTTATTTGTGATTGCAGGTGTCCAACCGCAGTGTAGACAAGCATTTAACGTTATACATTGAATTCGAACTTCTTCATGATCTGTCGTCATATTTTGTGTATTACTATTTTTAAGTTGTTCATGCAAACACATAATGAACACCCTATACATTGCTCTAGCCTGACTTTCAAGAAAAAACCGTCGGTGTCATGTAGTGTGGCTTGTCTACAACCCAAACTGATTAGAAAAGATATTTCAATCAATTCTGACTTGATTGTGAGTGAAAAAATGCTACTTGAAGCCAGTGGCGTCACCAGACTTTTCAGTCTGGGGGGGCACAGGGGGGGCACCAGCATTTGATGGGGGGGCACTTAGGTGGATACGGATCAACGTCCTGGGAGGGGTCTAAGGGGAGGGGGGTTCCCCTCCAGGCGCGGCGGAACGGGAAAATTATTGGGGGGGACTAATGTGTAGAGACTATCTAAGCGGAGCGCCACCATCGGTTGGCGCGGAGCGTACAAGAAAATTTTGGGTTTTTCAAACCCCCAGATGGCCGGAAACGGCACTTCCCGAGTGTTTTATGCTGCGAATACCTAGCCCTAAAATATGGGTCTCAAGCCTGCAATTTCTCAGATTGCAAGCCCCCAAGCCCTCCCCCCCGGTTCCGCCGCCACTGCCCCCCTCCCCTTTGGAAAATTTTCGCATACGGAGGATGGGCTAGATGCAAAATGCTGCCACATTTGATGCTAAATTCGATCTGAAGATATCTCCAGAAATTGCTATTTTTGAGGGTAATGATTTTAACAAGGCGCAGAATTTTGCGGAGGATATGAACCACATGCTGTCGATATTATGCCTAACCCTATCAATAGAACCTACATTTGTTGAATTAATGTGTGCATGACCCCGACTCCTTTCTTGTCCTTCTCGTTTTCGCCCATTATCTATTAAGATGTAACAGGTTCCAGCATCGTTATTGGCTCCTATCAGGGATCACCATGCAATCCAAAGTTTTATCACACATCGAGTATGGCTCAGTATGCAGGTGTGAACATTCGCCATTTGTTCCTACAAGCATCTGACCTCAAATGACCTCTGCACCCCTTACACAACAGGGTTAATATATGGGTCCACAAATATAGGCAAGTATGGTGCCTGCGGACCCTCACATTCTCACATTTCGTCAGCTCCTAACCTGTCAACCTCAGACCAAGGCAACATATTGCAGTACCCTCCCTTCTCACAGTCATGTAGCTCGCGAAGCGGACTTGTATATCCGCTGGTATGGCGTGAGCACTGACACATTCAATGTAAATATCGACACCTGTTGTGATGGCGCGGGTTACGACTTCGATACCCGACGTTCAAGGATAAACTTGTTAATTTTTTCGCAGCTCATTTGAAGAAAATACTAATTACTGTGCTTCTTTGTCCTTATGAAAAACCAACTCAGATGATGGGAGTTGAATATAACAAAATATATATATATTTTTTTACCAACCCAAATCTCAGATGGGGGGGCACCCGGGGGGGGGCACTAGGTTTTCCAGGGGGGCACGTGCCCCCCCTGCCCCCCCCCCCCCTTGGCGACGCCACTGCTTGAAGCAAGTGCAATAACAAGCAACGCTGACAGCCATTTAACAAGTCAACGAGTGACACTCCTGACGGTTTCTACTGTACTACAATCTGTTTCTGTGATATTTTCCGACGAACAAGAAAACGGCGACTACAGTCGCGTAGTAACATACAAGTGCTACCTCCTTAAGCTTATATTATGTACGTACGTGAATTTGACAGAAAACTTGAGGGTCAAAGGTGAAAAAGTGAAGTACACTACATGATGCGAGTTAGTATTAAACGTTAGGCCTACTTCAAGTTGATTCAATGACTAGGATATACCGGCATTTTAAATTTATTATTCCTCTCGACAATTTACGGTACAATTAAAGGCAGGAGCCCAGGAAGTTATTGACCAAGCGATTTTGCCAATTTTTTGACAAGTTCGGTTCGTTGTAATACGCCTCAAATAGGCGGAGTGTATAGCCTAGTGGTTAACGCCGGCGTCTCCCAGTCATGAGATCCCCGGTTCGATTCCCCGCCGACAGCAATGTGTGTCGTCTGGCAAGGGTGTTGTTCAATAACAACTTCCTGACATAGACGTTAAATGAATGTGTGCCGAGAGATTGGCTTCGGTCAGCTTGCGAGTCTATAAGCCTCCATGGCTTCTTTCGCGAGTTCCTGCTTGCGGGAAGATCACATATACATACATACATACAAATAGAACTTAGAAGAAAAGGGGCCTCTACGGGCTCTAACTTAGGCCCTAGGTAGCGTGCACACTATTTCTAGACTGAAGTCTGTGTAGGCTAGGTCACAACATCAAAGGTGAGTCCTAATTTCGTGCAGCTATTTGATTAATTCGATTGATGCTTCACGTTCCTTAACCTTCAGCTTTCATTTAAAACAAAAACGTGTGTCTTTGTTGTTTGCACCTACAAATCTGTTAAAATGTCGTAGAAAATAACATTGTCACGTCCAACTCCAACTTAGCAAGAGCTAGGCCGTAAGCCTATTTAATCAGTGAAGCCAGGATAGTGTTAACATATCAACATTGTTAAAACGTGAAGTGCTCCTAAATCCTAATTTCGTTCCTGTTGTCGGCTACTCCAAAATCCTAAAATTTTATGGCAACTATATAATTAGTTTTGAATCAATATAATATAGTAACAAGGAATATTATTGCTTCAGAGACTGACATGCACCAGTGCAGTAAAATGCTTACAGTCTTCAATTTCATGGGGGTGAAAGCCTCATGTGTACCCCTTCTCCCCTCTGGGTCAGACATTGGGCCAAGATTGCACTGAAAACTTAAATTGGTTCACCGACTAACATAACGTTAGTCCATCTGGTGCCTCTCCCGACTAACATAGCCTTGGTCAGTTGCTATACCGACTAATTTATTCCTTAGTCGGTTGGATTTCTTAGTCGGTCATCTTAGTCCGTCAGCTTAGTCGATCAACAATTTCTTAGTCGGTAAATGTATATTAGTCAGTTACATTAGTTGGTGACATTAGTCGGTCTTTACCGACTAATTTATATGAGCCACCGACTAGTTTATAGCAGGTTTTACATTAGTCAGGATGGTGCCTCTCCCGACTAACCTTTCTTAGTCCGTATCGACTGACTAGTTGCACCGACTAGATTCACTGAAAGAATTAAACCCGACTAGTTTCACTGACTAGCATTACTGAAAGAAAAGAGAGAAGAAGAAACACAAATAATGTGTACGTTGGCAGTATTTATTTCTGATAAAACTTCTGTCTACAAAAGGCTGACTTTTGACAGATAGAGAAGAAATCACTGTAAATAAAATCTGAAAATCTGATTTTTTTTCCAACAAAGTTAAGACAAGTTAATGGATCAAACATGAATCGCAAAAGTATAGCACTGCACAATAATGCAAAGTTGAATCTTGGGCAAGGGTTCCTCATGACTTTCCTTTTAAAGTGGTACCCCAAATCGACACCAGTTAATTCTTCACGAACAAAGAGTGTTTCTCTTAACTACAAATGGCCTCCCACTTGTCTTCAGGAAGCCAAAATCTGCACCATTATTGACCTGTGAACAGAAAATATGATATACGTGTAAGCACAGATACAGATATAGCACATGATAACTCACATTATCATAAACATACATTTACATTAAAATTTTATAACATATTGGGAGGTATACATTTAAATCTAGGTCCCTCAAATTATAAGCCAGGAATAGCAGCTTTACCAAATTATTATTAGCTTTGCACAGCATAACACCAAGTTATTTCTCAAAGCTTAATAATTATGTTAATCATGTTAATAATGATCCCAATAGACCGGGATCCCAGAGGGTTTGGTTAGCTGGGAAGGTAACCAATTGCCTTGTACATCACAATGTTCACAGTGCATTCCTGCATATGAAACCAGACGACTGGCAAACCGACTGTGGTGGGTGTGGCTGGGAGAGCAATTTTAAAGTCACCTGATAGCTAACCTAGATCAGTTTTCATGGTAACACATCAAAGTAAGTACAATATGTCAGGTATGGCCCCAAGAGCAACAAATGGCCATTGCCAGTAATTATTGGTGGTGGGGTACCCCTGCCAATGATCTATATTTGACCCCTCAAGGCTGACCTAGGTCAGCTCATGAGGTAACCACTTGAAACCTACTGGAAAATGTTGGTTAGGGCTTCAGATACAACTGATGGGCATTGCCAGTAATTTTTACTGGTGGGGTACCCCTGCCAGTAGACCCCCAAAATGCCCATTCCCTCATTGACCTAGGTCAGCTCATGAGATAACCAGTTGAAAAATTACTGGAAAATGATAGGTATCACTTCATATGTAAGGGATGGGCATTTCCAGTAATTTATATTAGTGGGGTACCCCTGCCAGTAGACCCCCAAAATGCCCATCCCCCATTGACCTAGATTAGCTCATGAGGTAACCAGTTGAAAACTACTGTAAAGTGATTGGCAGGACTCTATATATATGTAAGGGATGGGCATTTCCAGTAATTTATATTAGTGGGGTACCCCTGCCAGTAGACCCCCAAAAAGCCCCCCCCCCCTCATTGATCTAGGTCAGCTCATGATTTAACCAGTTGAAAACTACTGGAAAATTATTAACAGGATTCTATATGTAAGGGATGGGCGGACTCTGGCAGTGGTGGCCCACCAATATAAAATACTGGAAATGCCCATCCTTACATATGAAGTGATACCTATCATTTTCCTGTAGGTTTCAACTGGTCAAATCATGAGCTCGCCTAGGTCAATGAGGGGATGGGCATATTGGGGGTCTACTGGCAGGGGTACCCCACCAATAAAAATTACTGGCAATGCCCATCCCTTGTATCTGAAGTCCTAACCAACATTTTCCAGGGTTTCAAGTGGTTACCTCATGAGCTGACCTAGGTCAGCCGTGAGGGGTCAATTATAGATCACTGGCAGGGGTACCCCACCACCAATAATTACTGGCAATGGCCATTTGTTGCTCTTGGGGCCATACCTGACACATTGTTCTTACTTTGATGTGGTTACCATGAAAGCTGCTCTAGGTTAGCTATTAGGTGACTTTAAAATTGCTCTCCCAGCCACATCCACCACAGTCGGTTTGCCAGTCGTCAGGTTTCATATACAGGAATGCATTGTGAACATTGTGATGTACCAGGCAATTGGTTACCTTCCCAGCTAACCAAACCCTCTGGACTCCCGCTCTACAGATCAGTGAAAATTTGACCAAACTTATGAAGCTTGCACGTAAATGATAAACTAGACTGTTTTTTTTTTAAAACAGGTTATGAAAAGTATCTTAAATATCATTAAACAGTTGGGTACAATAGTTAAACTCACTCTTCCATCTTTTTTCTCTATGGTACTTGTTCCTTTGCTTTTTGGACTCTTGGATAAACTCTTTTGTTCTGCGAAGGGTACCAATATATCATCTTAAAACATGTCTTTAAGCCATATATAACACAGTTCTCCTCTTCTGTTGTTGCCTCCACACTGGTGTCGTACATCACAGGAAAGCTCACCCTTGACTTAGATATTTGGCTTTTCAATTCCTGCTGGAAAAAAGAAACAGCAAAGTATTCATCATTTGCAAAAAAAAAAAAATAAAGTTGTCACCACAAAGTTATGTGAGATTTGCTTCCACTATAGTCTCAAAAAAACAATCCCAAAGTTTGAAGCAGACTGTATAAAGCTGAAAATTTGAACGAGAGTGTCATCACCATTGCAACCAGAATCAAATGCCCAGAATACAGAGATAATAAAACATGGGCTAAATCTTTGTTTGTTTTTATGATCTTTAAAAATATAAAATTTTAGAAACAGAAATGCACTGAGCCAACTTATTTATAGGCCTAATCGTTTTTAGTTGTTATTTTGCTTGCTCACATAACAAGCCTGTTTAGACCTAGGCTAGAGGAGAATCAGTACTTTGTTACACTAAGTTTGTCTACGGTCGTTTTGATTTAGTCTTACTAGTAGTACTAAAGTATATAATGGACCGGCGAAGACTAGAGAATACCCAGAGTTTTAGCAACTGCGTTAAACTGTATCATCTGATCTATTATTTACGCCAATGAGTTTCATTCAATCTAGGATCAAAATGAGAAAACTAATTAATCTTAACCTTTAAACTTTGCTACTAAACAGATATGCTTGAATTACAAATAAATGTCAAAAAAACATCATAATCTAAGAATCGATGCATATACATACACATAAACAGAATAATTTGAATTCGCGCAAGTGAACCCTGCACTACATTGGACAGTAAAAAAACGTGCAATTAGACCAAACTAAACATACTAAATTTTCCGTTACTTCTACATAAAATATCAATACAAATACAACAACTTACTCTTTTGGCAGTATACTAAAAGCACATGTTATAATAACTTCAGACTATCAAGCTTTCCTGAGAAAAAAACGGTTAATACTTCTTACAGTAAGCAAGTCGACCGTGAAGGAATGTCGCAATTGTTTCCTGGGCGTGACCGGAAATTAAATACTAAAAAATGATAAATGAAAAGGTTAAATAGAACTGAAGCGTGCATCCTGACTGCTCGCAACATATAATACCGTTGACTAGCCAACATAATGTGTTCAGTCGACTGTGACTGTACGTTTGAAGGTCTAGCCTTGCTTATTCAATATCACAAAGCCTACCCATTTAGATTCACATGGGAAATTACAGGAAATCTTTACCAAATGAGTGTAGACGTCAAATAAACTATTGAGCCTTATAGTTCCAGCATTTGTTTGGGAATAAATTAGAAGATTATGTGCCACTGTTCAATCTAGCCCAATACACACATAACACATTGTTAATTGGTGTTTAGAATGCACACTTTAGTGTTGAGAATGCACTGCAGTACCCAGTAGAAGCCTATAGGCTACTCACTGTCATTGCACTTGTGTATTGCGAAACGCCAACGTGACAACGGTAGCGTTACACTAACCATAATACAGTACTAGTGCCAGTGGCCTAACAATTAACTTTAATTTTACCTTCTAGTTAAAGGAATAACAGGTAGGCCGATGATGCAGTTAATACCTCCATTCTTCTAAAGACCTTCTTGGGTGATTTACGGTTGAAAGTTGCTTAGAGTGATCGTATGAAACTATGCCAAGCCCAGCAAGCTGCCGTTGCTTCTCGGTTTCCAAATTGAAGTGAATCGAATTGGGTTAAAATACATTAGTCCGTCGACACCGACTAAGCTACGATTATGGCGTAAATCGGGTGTCCGTATCGTTCTTAGTCCATGGGTTAAAATACCTTAGTCCGTCGCCACCGACTAAGCTGCGATTATATTTTCCTTAGTCAGTGTAAACTAACTAAGAAGCAGCGATGAAACGAAGATTTTTGCTAGTCCGGGTGCATTGACTAACGTTAAAGACTAATTTAACGTTAGTCCGTGGCAATATTGACTAGTTTATTTTTTCAGTGTGGGGTTGATATATTGGAGTCCAAGGAGTCAAAGGACACTAGCATATTATCATATTCAGGTTTACTAACTGCTCTTTTCCACTTTAAAACAGACCTTCAACATCAGGAAGTAAAGAGAAAAGAAAGGCTCAGCACAAGTTACCTGTGCTTCACAAAAAGAGGAAGAGTAATAAGGATCAGCCAGTTGTCAGCCCTTTAGAATTCATCAAGAAGGAAGTCAATGCAGCATTCTTAGGTGAGAACCCTTAGAAGCTGTCAGGTACGGTAGCAGTACAATATACTGCCTCAGGAATTGGAACTGTTGTGGTTTTAGAACAGGGGGCCCCTACTAGCCAGATTGAGCATGCCAGACAATCTAATCTGGCCCACCAAAAAACAAAGGGAAAAAAAACCCAAACTTTTTGGTTCACCAATTTACTGAACAAAAAAAAAATTGAAGAGAATTTGAATAAGCGTTAATTTTGAACACGCAAAAACATTGATCAAAGTTTGTCATAGATGCTAAAACAATCATCTTCCATTTTCAGCAATCTATTTTTGGCCTTTTGTTAGTCAAAATTTCTTCCTGTGGCTACCATGGTGGGCCCGCATACTGTATGAGTAATATTCAGCAGCCCACAACTAAACGGACAGTAGGCAGCTGTTAAATTCATTTTACACCAGTTTCTGTGCAGTCTCCTTCATACTGAGCCATCTGTATGCCTCCTACTGCATGCCCATTAAGAACTGCCTCAACTGTTGACTTTTCACCAGAAATTTACAACATCAATAGAAGTATCAGTTTTTATTTGAGTGTTATCGGGGAGGGGTCAGAACCCCATTAATAATGTGTTCATTAATTGAACATTGCTTCTCAACATACTTTAACAATCATTATAGTCACTGTGTACATTTGGTTTGAATAGTATTTTTAGCTTTACAAAGTTTACGGAAAACCTTTTGCATACCTACAGTGTGGCATTTCCCTGTCAGTTGATGTTAGCTTTGCAGAAATTTACTTACCATCGTTTTTACTTCTCCACAGGTGTTGCAAATATTGACATAGAAAATCTAGAAGTTGGTTGGAAGTTGAGAGAAGTGAATGTGTAATTTCTCACCAAACTAAAAGAGGCTATGTTAGATTTTAACAACCACAATATCAACCACTGACTGTTATAGCAACAACTTTGGAAAACTTGGAGAATTTTTCAGAACCCACGGTGAGTAATCAGCACTTGATTATAAAGTGATTTTTATAATGGAGTGCTTCATAATTGTTTATCAAAAACCATGCAGCAGTGACTGCTTGTGTGTGCATATGTGAGAGAGAGAGAGATGCCTTAGCTCAAATTTTGAAAACTTTGATAATTCAACAAGTGCAATATGCATGAAGTTCATACTTGGTAGAAAGCTACCCCTTAGCAAATTCTCAGCTGCAATTGTTATTTAATTGCCAGTGGTCAACCGTAAAAAACCCTATAAATGACCTTACTGAAGTAAAGGTTAAGTGAAATTAGTATGCTTATCCCTCAACCGAGTTCTTACCACTTGCTGTTACTTAGTACGTCAAAAATTGTTTGAGATCCACACCACCTAAAAATCTGAAACTTTGTTAACAGGTTATCTCACCATGTACAGCTTACATAAAATTCACACTTTGAACAATTAGAAGAATGTATTCGGTATCTACCACCTTAGTAAATTCTTCACTGTTATTGCTTTGGGAGGGGCCAAAGGTCATATGAGATAACCAATGGTCTAAACCTGAAAACTTTGTGAATGAGCTAACTCAAAGAATAAAGCTACATAGAATGTCAAATTTGTTCCTCTGATTGAATACTTGCCATCTATAATGTTAACTTTTTTTGAGGTCAAATGTCATTTGAGGTCAATTTTAGTTAAATTCTGAAGACATATCTCACTAAGTACAGCTTGCATGAAGTTAATGCTCAGTATGAAGACACTCTTAGTAAATACTCAGCTGATAGTGTGTTGGGAGAAGTCAGGGTCATTTGAGGTCACTAGCAGGGTTTTCGTTAGTAGCCGGGACCCGGGGCAAATGACTCGCTTACTGCACGTACAGGACCCGGCTACTTTGCAACGCTCAGTAAAAAAAAAAAAAAAATTAAAAAAAAAAAAATTAAAATTAAAAAAAAAATTAGACGAAAAAAATCGAGAGAAATAAATACTATATAAATACTAAATTCTATCACAGACCTAGTTGGGTATTTTTTGGCAGTAAAATCCTACTCACTTTGTAGGTACCGTAGACCTATTATCATTTTGTTATGATGGCACTTCATTTAATGCAGCAAGTGCGTCACACCCTTGCTAAGTTCGGTTCAGTGGCATAGCTACCTCCCTAGGCTCCATGACCCGAGTGTTAATAAAAAAATTCAGGAGAAAAAAAGAAAAATAGGACAGAAGAAAGGGGTGATTGGGAGGGGGCAATATCATTGACCAAACAACTGTATATTGCACCATTTTGCATCTAGAGACTTTTTAAATTGCAATTTTCCGGCAAAGGGGAGGGGGAGGGTTAGACCCCTCCCCCATGTCCGCGTACAGACAGTCCCGCCTACTTTTCAACTTGACCCATCTACTTCATTTCTCAACAAAAACCCTGACTAGTGGTCAACAACTGACAACTTTTCTAGCTGAAGAAGTGAAGTTTTGGTAAATTTCAAATTTGATAGGAATTAAGCATTTGTCTTCTATTTTTTTGGCTGTTTCGGTCAAGGTCACTCAAGGTCAGTTAATTTCAGTCTGAAAACTTCTTAAACATGGTACCTCACCATGCACATGGCAATATTAGCCCTAGACAAGAAGAACAACATGAACAGATCTTTTACTTGACATGTGGATTCCTACACACATCATAATATTAAAAACCTTTGAAAACATGATAACTCAGGGTTGTCCACACCATATCTTTGAGTACACATTTAGTTCTCCTTTGCTAATAGTTGCAAGAGATTTTTTTTCATTTCACTGTGGATCCCATGTACTCAGTAGAACTCTCCCCTCCAATGCCCTACAATAACAATAGGCAAAGGAATCACTAAGCCCTGTGGCTTTCTGTTTGCATGTCAATTACACCTGATCTTTGAGGACAAAAGTCTGACATTACGCTACTTTGACTTAAGTTACTGATATATTCATTTTCACATTTTGTAACAAATTTTTCTTTCAGGCAAATGGATACCATTATGAAGTTATTGGTGGCATCCACAATCCAGACAAGAATGTAAAGATACAAAACTTTGGTTAGCAAACAAGCACATCAAAATAGGGGAAACCAGGCATCAGATGAGCATTGAGGTAAAGGTGACTACTATGAATGTTGTTTTTGGTTCCTTGCTTTAGCAAAAGGAACCTATGCAGTCAGGTTGGCGTGTGTGTGTGTGTATGTATGTGTGTGTATGTGTGTGTGTGTCTGTGTGTGTGTGCATCTGTGACGCTTGCTTGGGTACGCTCTATCTCAATAAGGGAAAGTTGGATTGAGGCCAAACTTGAACTATAGATCCGCCATATGGAGAAGGTGTGCCCTATTTTTTTGGTGCCCACAAAGGTCACCAAAGGTCAGTTATGGTCAAAAAACCGAAAATATTAAACCTGCAATAACTCCCAGTGCCAATGTGTGACAAGATTGATATTTTGGGACAAGTTGTGAACTGGTTAGGGGAGCATTTTCAAACTTAAGGGTCATGTGATCCGAGGTCACCAAAGGTCAATTAATGATAAAAAACTAGTATTTTTGTGATAACTTGAAAACAAAATGTCCGTTAGGGTTGGGAGTTACTTCAATGTTATCCTTTTGTTGACCCGCATCTGGGCGACCCTTGACCTCAATTTGACCTCTGGTGACCTTTACATGTTTTGGGGGATTTTTACAGTTTTGATGCTATTTTCAGATGTCAAAGGTACCTTCTGATCATAAATGTCATCAGGTTGACCCCGTGTGACCTTTATATGCGAGGTTATATGGGGTCAAAGTTTTTCGGTCGGAGTTAGGATGGTTGTACAGACTTGTCGTTTTGTTTTTTTGGAATCAGGAGATTAAACTACACCTGAAACCAAGGTCAAAAGGTCAAAGGTCACATTAGAAAAAATGTGCTTATTTTGGGAGGAAACGAGCAAAAAAGAAAATGTTCGGTTTTGATGCTAGATTTGGATCTCAAAGGTACCTTCCGATCAAAAATGTCAATTGGTTAACACCCGTGTGACCTTCGTGTGCGAAGTTATACGAGGTCAAAGTTAATTTTCAGACATTTAATGCAATAACTCCCAGTTCCAAGGTGTGACATGGTTGATATTTTTGGACAAGTTGCAAATGGTATAGGGGAATATTTTCAAACTTAACGGTCATGTGATACGAGGTCACCAAAGGTCAATTAATGTTAAAAAACTAGTATTTTGGGGATAGCAAACGGGCAAAGAAAAAATGTTTGAATTTGTATAGTTTGATGCTCTAATTTAGGTCTCATCAATCAAAAATGTCAATAAGTTGACCCAAGGTGACCTTTGTATGTTAAGTTGTATGAGGTCAAAGTTAATTTTCAGACATTTAGTGTAATAACTCCCAGTACCAAGGTATTACACAGTTGATATTTTGAGACAAGTTGCAAATGGTATAGGGGAGTATTTTCAAACTTAATGGTCATGTGATCCGAGGTCACCAAAGGTCAATTAATGATAAAAAAAGTAGTATTTTTGCGATAACTTGAAAACAAATTGTCCGTTAGGGTTGGGAGTTGCTTCAATGTAATCCAATTGTCGACCCGCATCTGGGTGACCCTTGACCTCAATTTGACCTCTGGTGACCTTTTCGTGTTTTGTGGATTTTTACAGTTTTGATGCTATTTTCAGATGTTAAAGGTACCTTCTGATCATAAATGTCAATGGGTTGACCCCCGTGTGACCTTCGTGTGCGAAGTTATATGAGGTCAAAGTTAATTTTCAGACATTTAATGCAATAACTCCCAGTTCCAAGGTGTGACAAGCTTGATATTTTTGGAGTAGTTGCAAATGGTATAGAGAAATATTTTTAAACTTAACGGTCATGTGATACAAGGTCACCAAAGGTCAATTTATGATAAAAAACTAGTATTTTTGCGATAACTTGGGAACAAATTGTCCGTTAGGTTTGGGAGTTGCTTCAATGTAATCCATTTGTCAACTCGCATCTGGGTGACCCTTGACCTCAATTTGACCTCTGTGACCTTTTCGTGTTTTGTGGAATTTTACAGTTTCGATGCTATTTTCAGATGTTAAAGGTACCTTCTGATCATAAATGTCAATGGGTTGACCCCCGTGTGACCTTCGTGTGTGAAGTTATATAGGTCAAAGTTAATTTTCAGACATTTAGTGCAATAACTCCCAGTTCCAAGGTGTGACAAGCTTGATATTTTTGGAGTAGTTGCAAATGGTATAGGGAATATTTTCCAACGTAACGGTCATGTGATACGAGGTCACCAAAGGTCAATTAATGATAAAAAAACTAGTATTTTTGTGATAACTTGAGAACAAATTGTCTGTTAGGGTTGGGAGTTGCTTCAATGTAATCCATTTGTCGACCCGCATCTGGGTGACCCCTGACCTCAATTTGACCTCTGGTGACCTTTTCGTGTTTTGTGGAATTTTACAGTTTCGATGCTATTTTCAGATGTTAAAGGTACCTTCTGATCATAAATGTCAATGGGTTGACCCCCGTGTGACCTTCGTGTGCGAAGTTATATGAGATCAAAGTTAATTTTCAGACATTTAATGCAATAACTCCCAGTGCCAAGGTGTTACAAGGTTGATTTTTTTGGACAAGTTGCAAATGGTATAGGGGAATATTTTCAAACTTAATGGTCATGTGATCCAACGTCACCAAAGGTCAGCTAATGTTAAAAAAGTAGTATTTTTGGGGGGGGGGGGAGAAAATGGGCAAAGAAAAAATGTTTGAATTTTTACAGTCATGCTCTATTTAGGTCTCACCGATCAAATATGTCAATTGGTTGACCTCCAGGTGACCTTTGTGTGTGAAGTTATGTATACAAGTTCAAAGTTAATTTTTTGACATTTAATGCAATTAAATCTCAATGCCAAGGTGTGAAATGGTTGATATTTTGGGACAAGTTGTGAATGGGGTGGTGGAACATTTTAAAACTTAAAGGTCATGTCATCTGAGGTCACCAATGTTATCATATCTGTTGACACGCTTGTAGGTCTCTTATATTTCTTACATTTCCGACGCCATATTTAGATCTCAAAAGTGTCTTTTGATCAAAAATCTGATCACATTTTGTGATCACAAAAGTGTTGTCTATAGTGTTGGTTACTTTATGGGAACATGTAGGACCACAATTACTTGGACTATTTGAGCCCAATCTTGCTTGATAATATTATGTGTATTGTCATATACCCAAAGCAAGGAACCACAGTGCCCTTGGGCTCTTGTTATAGAAGAATTTCTGCCGAGCAGTTATTCATCTCATTCCTCCATATTGTATATTCAGGTTGCAATGACCTATGCATTAAGACATTGAAAGTGTGTATGGAAAGTCCTTGTCTACACATAACACATAACTTTGTGTTGTGCACACAGAATCGCTCTCTTACAGTATGTGAATTTTCAAATAATTGTTATCTAATCACTCTCATAGGGAGGATTAGGTACAATATTGTAGTTCCTTTGCCAGTTGGACCATTAACAGTATTACGCAACAGTTGCCATGGTAGTGGTTAGTTTTCCCAATAGGGGTCATTCATTGTGGGGTATTGCATGGTCACCGGAAGTGTTTGATTGAGGGAGGGGTAAAAGTTGTCTGTGTGGGGTGTCCAATTTTATGTCAAACAGTCCTCTTAAATGGCTGTGTTGATTTTCTTAAAACTTGGTATGAAGGTGTTTTAGGGTTAAAGTCTATGTCTAGCAGACCCCCCAGAAACATAGGTCAAATGTCACATCAAATTAAATTCAATGTTTTAATTCAATATTACTCCAAGGGGACACATTACATTCAAATGGAATCTTCACTTGTATAATGGGAACAACATGTAGGCTACTAATACAGGCAGACATGTGACCTCTGTCATAGTATTAATCAGATTGTAGAGGACAGCAGAGTGATAGCACTGCAATCATATGACAGTATAGTCCTGCTAACTTATCATATCAAAAAAAAACATTTGCAGTCTTTGTTCATTTGTTTTTTTTACTATCAATGCAACAGATAAAAAATAAATAAAATGGTTAGACTGTCAGTGTAGAATAAAGTTTTATTTCTCTCTTTTTTTCTGAAGATGACACAGAAATGCTCACACTGAGTCTGTTTGGTCTGGCCATTGCGTTCAAGAGGAAAACCATTGCAAGGAAACTTTGATGGGATGATGGCACATAACTTACTGTGCCTATTGTTGCTAGGGATGATCCTAGATCACAGAGGATGAAAAAAATGTGTATAGCACTGATTAAAAGAAGCGTATTGAGTTTGGTGAAGGTCAAAGGTCATTTGGGGACAACAGGGAGGTTAATTGTCTTGTAGGATATATGTGTTCATCTTTAGGAAGTGGCAACACTGGAACAGCCACATGGTCTTCTACTCTGCAAATCCTAAAATGCTTGTTTTAAGTGTGTGTGAAATAAAAAGGGGGGGTGGGAGGGTTGGGTAAGGTTACAGTGACTTCTCTTATTATTGTACTTTTTTGGTATAAAATTATTAGTAGGGGTATCAGTATGCCCATTAGAGCAATCTGAGGGTCTGAATAGTACATCCTTCAGAACTGCATTGTAAGCCACTTATTGTTGTTATTAATGATGTAATTTCTTATTGCTAAATGACACTCCGAGCAGTAGGGGGTGTATCGGTACGGACTTCAGAACTGCATTCTTAGCCACCTAATGGTGTTATTATGTTATTTCAGAACTAATGGTGTAACTTCTTGGTGCTAAATGACACTCCAACCATTAGCGGGGCGTTTTGGTACACCTCTCAGAACTGTTTTGCAAGCCACTTAAATTTTGTCACTTCTTGGTGCTAAATGACACTCCAACCAGTAACGGGGCGTATTGGTACGCCCCTCAGAACTGTATTGTAAACCACTAAATGTTGTTACTTCGTGGTGCTAAATGACACTCCAATCAGTAGCGGGGCGTTTTGGTACGCCCCTTAGAACTGTATTGTAAGCCACTAAATGTTGGTACTTCTTGGAACTAAATGACACTCCAACCATTAGCGGGGCGTATTGGTACGCCCCTTAGAACTGTATTGCAAGCCACTAAATTTTGTTACTTCTTGGTGCTAAATGACACTCCAACCAGAAGCGGGGCGTATTGGTACGCCCCTTAATGGTGTTACTTCTTTGTGCTAAATGACACTCCAACCAGTAGCGGGGCGTATTGGTACGCCCCTTAGAACTGTATTGCAAGCCACTAAATTTTGTAACTTCTTGTTGCTAAATGACACTCCAACCAATAGTGGGGCGTATTGATACGCCCCTCAGAACTGTATTGTAAGCCACTAAATGTTGTTACTTCTTGGTGCTAAATGACACTCCAATCAGTAGCGGGGCGTTTTGGTACGCCCCTTAGAACTGTATTGTAAGCCACTAAATGTTGGTACTTCTTGGAACTAAATGACACTCCAACCATTAGCGGGGCGTATTGGTACGCCCCTTAGAACTGTATTGCAAGCCACTAAATTTTGTTACTTCTTGGTGCTAAATGACACTCCAACCAGAAGCGGGGCGTATTGGTACGCCCCTTAATGGTGTTACTTCTTTGTGCTAAATGACACTCCAACCAGTAGCGGGGCGTATTGGTACGCCCCTTAGAACTGTATTGCAAGCCACTAAACTTTGTAACTTCTTGTTGCTAAATGACACTCCAACCAGTAGTGGGGCGTATTGGTACGCCCCTCAGAACTGTATTGCAAGACACTAAATGTTGTTACTTCTTGGTGCTAAATGACACTCCAACCAGTAGCGGGGCGTATTGGTACGCCCCTCAGAACTGTATTGTAAGCCATTAATGGTGTTTCTTCTTGGTGCTAAATGACACTCCCTTGCAGTTGTGGGGTGTATTTGTTTCACTGATTCACTTTTGTACAGGGACAAGAGGTATTTTTCTTCCTTTTAATTCATGTAAGAAATTAACGTACTAAATTTCAGTTTATGGTCATGTAGATAAAATATAACATGAAATACATAAGTTGGTACAAACAAAGAATCATTTTCTCATTGTGTTATTTTTTGTCTCAAATTTATGTATCTGCAGTATGATTACAATGCATTTGCCTTTTTAACTCCCATTTTGAAGGTTTAAAGACAATGACAGTCATAGCGTAGATTTTTCCCTTATATATACCATATTTTTATACCCGGATGCAAACGTCATTAAAAGCAATATCATTTCTGGTAAATTTATCAATGTTGAACAGAAAGTTTTTTTTTTCTTGGATAAAAGTCAGGTTTAAATAGTTCCTAGAAACCCTAAATGTTTCCTAGCCTCTTCGTCGATGTTAATTCAGCAGTCCAAGAAATGTTGGCTCTAATAAAACTATGACAAAATATAGTTGTGCTGGGGGTTAATTTGCCAGGTGGGCTGGATGTTACGTCAAGGCCCATATGCTTTCATTCTTCTCCATACTCATATCAAAGTATTGAGAAATTTCGAATAATATTCTTCGCCTTCTTTTTACCGTGGCATAGCATCTGTTTTAAGGTTATATATATACAACCATTGTCTGTGTTGATTTATCTTTTGGCGGAACTCGTCCCTGCTTTTAATTGGAACTTTGGAAGCATTTTCAGCTAGTTCACGTATAGATGTAGAAATCAATTCGAGAATCATCATCATTACTAAAATGCTAGTACTGATATGCTGCAAAGACACGTCTACGCTAATAATATTCGATTGTCCTCGAACCATGCATGTGATAGCATGTTTACACCGAATTTCAAGTTGTGAGACTATAATACTAGACCGACATGCAGTATACACGGCCTTAACCAAGACAAGCAGTACCGGAATTTAAGACTACTTTACCGTTTATTAATTTGATGCAATTTCTGTATTAGATTATTTAAGAGACATTGTCTGCATCCACGTACGTTAACTTTTCAAAGAAGTAGGATTGATTTCCGCATGGTATTGCATGTAGTCGTCATGTACCGGCATGTTTTTTTGGCAATGGAATCAATCTACCTGCACGTTCTGACTTTTTATTTCAGATTCATATCACAAACGCATCTGACTGCAAGGTTAGCCTATATTCAGTTTTACCATATATATATATATATATATATATATATATATATATATATATATATATATATATATATATATATAGATATATATATATATATATATATATATATATATATATATATATATATATATATAGATACACACAGCTCATCCTATCATTCAAAGTTGGCAAGATAACCACACGGGTATGTACAAAAGCTGTTTCTCATTGTTATCATGATATTAAATACCGCGCGACATGTAACGTCGACATTTAAAAGGAAGTGATGTAAAACCGTGTTCACACGCTGTTATGAATAACTGTAGCACATGTGGCTTGTGATGGTTGAGTACTGTGCCCAGCGAAACGAGTCGCTTTTTCTTCTAAATAATTGACTCCCAGTGGGTAGGTAATTTCGGCCGTCTGCTTGCCATGGCGACAAACGCGCAGGTAAGTGCGCCTCCATATCTCGCGGAATTCTTTGTTGCCGACGCAGAAGAGAAGGAAAATCACGAAGCCTTTAAGGGACAGAGTTAAGCTGAACAATACATCGAATATGCTGACCCCTTCGTATCCATTTATCTCAAAATACGCCAAGCTCATAAAGCCGAAGCCCCAAGACATTCCCAGTAGGGTCCAAATAGCGATAGAGTTCATAACCCTGAACCCTGCAACTCGCCAAGAAGTTTTCGAAGATCCCATTTCCTTTGAGCAAACCAAACGTTGGAAGATTCTGACGTTACAGACACCATTGAAGAGGAACATCAGAAATATGACTGGGACGAAACCATACCTCAGAGGTGGACCCCTATCCAAGAAACAACTGTAATAAAATATAATAATAACAATGATAATAATAATAAAAATGATTTCTTGAAATGACATAATCAAATCTTCACCCTGTCGAAGCAGATGTAGAATCATTTATAACACATATTCTATTTTGAGAGTTTCATCATCCTATCCTATCCCTCATATCTTTGCTTATTTTATTGATTTTTTTTTTAAAACTTACTATGATTCGGCGATGTAATCGTCCTTCCAAATTGCAAGCGACGCTACAACTATAATGAAAGGTGACCCTATAGGACAAAACGTTTGTAAGAAATTAATCAATTCAATCCATAACAAATGAAAACGCCATACGTGCTTGAAACAAAAGTCCTAAGACAATATATTAACGTCATAGTATATTATATTTTTTTCATAAATTGAACAATTAAGGCAGACAGTATTTGCAGATCTTGGTGATCAATTTATTACGGTATACTCACTATGATTCCTACTTTATCCGTTGTTTATGAACCATTTAAACAAACACATTTGTTTCTTTTACTTAAATGGTAATTTCGATTTTATTGCGTTTGGTTTTCCCCAATAAATTTTACAAGAACATACATATATCATGAACTTATTTCATTTCACACTCATTTTTTCTTGCAAAATTTCTGTCATCAGAGTATAGATTATTTTGTTGTAGGTTAGATAGTGTCACTGTATACTATATACAGTGTATACTACTTCTTAAAGGTGTCGTGACGCCAAAACAATATCTTAGTTTCTACTTTAAATTACAATCAAAACAAGTCCTTAACGTTGAAGATATTTACGTGTAATTTGGCTATATTAGCCTTGCTTCATTAGAAGGGTAAGGAAGTATTTATACAGTTGTCAACTCCAAAGAGGAAATATTCTTTCATTTCACCATGGCTACACGGTGATAACTTGGTTGGAAGTTAACTTGCCGACTTTTGTCTCTATGTCGGCACTCTCTCAACTCAAAGCCTCAACCCAAACTGTCATTTGTACGTGGGGAGGGGGTATAGTTGGGTGAAACGTTCCGAGTCGGGGAATATATAATGTCAGTATGTGAAGAATTAAACGCCTTCTTCGGGTCCACGAATACCTTCCAGCAAGAGTTATGACCCTATCTATATCGACTGAGAGATTTAGAACTCCCCCCCCAAAAAAAACACCTTTAAATCATGTGCACGTCACTGAATATACCCTCCTCTCTACCCTACATCATGCCCTCCATTTCCCGACGTCGTTTTTTCTTTAAAATGTTTCCTATGACCCCTGCATGTCGTTTGAGTTCTTTTTTTGTACAAGACAAAAATCGAAGCTTACCCCAAGCAAATATCCCTGCTTTACAGAGAAAATAAGATCCAGTTGTCTTGGATACCTTCACAAAGAGAAGATACATGTGCATAGCCTCCACACATGTCCAGGCCATTGAAGCTAACACTAGATACTGTATGACGGCAGCAGACGACAAACACACGATAGTTTCGACAAGTTTGTTCTTCATTTCTCTCCTTTCAATGCCATAACAGAAAGCCAAGTAAAATCCCAACAATGCAATAGAGAGGTTCAGCAAAATCTTTTGGGGTAGCTTTGTTCGCATTTTTCTGCAGGAGAAAAAAAGGGTGATAAAGAACGATAAATATCACAATGAGCTGACCTAAGTATCCAATTGATCTGATTTAAGAGAGTTTGGTTTTATACATGTTCCAATAACTTCAATGGTTGGATTCCGCTTCTTTTGCATGTAACTGGTCAACTCGACAAATTTCGGATTTTTGACGTCCCTTCAGGACCTCTGTGAACTTGACCGTCCCTAAGTCAGATCAGGTACTCGTGTATACCCAGCACATGCAGTTCCCTAAAGCCTGTACTTTACAGCGAAAGAACAACTGTGTTCTCTATTAATGATATACCTATAGGCAAGGGCGTAGGAACGGGGGGGGGGGGGCTGGGGGCGCCAGCCCCACCAGTGAAAAATGTGGAGGGGCGGAAGTATCATTCCGCACCCCCCCCCCCCCCGCTTCGCAAGTCAGAAAACCCCTTTTTCATTTCCAAATGAGAAAAAAATCTCATTTGGAGCACCAAATTGCATCTAAGGCCAGGTGAAAATACAAAATTAAGTTTACAAAATGGAGTGGGTATTGAAGTGTGCTATATTGCACCAAATTGCATTTGAGGCCACCTGGAAATGCAAAAAATTCCAAAGGGGAGGAGGACACCCCATCCCCTTACACCCTCCCACAGGCCGGCCATCAGTCTTCAGCCCCCCACCCAAAAGTACCTTCCTACACCACTGCCTATAGGTATATGACTCATTCATTGGCATGCAGTCTTCACATACCTCATTATTATGTAAAACAATATGGTTATGACAAGCGCTTTCCACAGTGTGGGGCGCCCCACAACCGACAGCAAACATCCAACCTGGGTGATGGAAGTCAGGAGTTTACTATGCGATTCGTGCTGTGGAAAAGATGAAAGAACAAGAATAGTGTAACATTTAATAAAAAACCTTCATGTTTAGTAAATATTGAGCAAAGTTAACAATTTATAAACATATGAAAAGAGTTCATGCATATGTGCAGATATCGACTGCTATACTGCCAGTCTGGAAACTAAAGGAACCGTAACACATTAAAGAACTATACATCCGCCCGAAACTTAATTAGCCCCTTAATGGACCTACGGAGGTGACAATTTGGCATGTTTTCAGTTGACATCATTATTTTTTAAATGTTTGGATGTTGAAGAAGGTGCAATGAACTATTGGTTATTTTTCGTCATCAAACTGTACCATTTGATTGCATGAAATTTAAATATCTTAAATTTCAATAAAAAGTGAGAAAAATGGATCAGATGAACAGCCGCATTCAAGGGAGTGAAATGATGTATGACATCAACAAATCCAAATCCAATCTAAAGAACATATCGCCGGAAGTGTTTTTTCATGGTGTTTTGCGTCAGAGGTAGTTATTGTTTTTATGTAAATGAGATGTAAAATAAACTTAAATTATGACTTTAGACGAACTTTTAGTTCTGGTATGTTATAGTCCAAGAAAACAGAATGAAACAGGAGTGCTATTTCATTTTCAAGTTAATCAGTTTCAAACATGATATATTTCTCGAATGCTCCTTTAAGGTTCAGGTGGTAATTAGGTCGGTTCTTCAGTGCAAGCTTCAATTTAAGAATAAATAGATTGTTTGATTAATTCTAATAACTCAGCTTAAACATTTTCTATGAGCAAGAGAGCAGCACTGAAAAGCATTTTTACACCATTTATCTTTGACACTTTTTGCAATTATGCAGCAATTATGCACTGGGGCGGTCTGCAAACTATGAGACGCGTATGGCAAGCCTTAAACTTATCGAGTTATTGCACATATGGCCTGCTATAGACGCGACCCAAAAATGGGTTACGGAAAATTTGACAACAGTTTTCGGAGCTTTTAACTTTCATATATGCTAAGCATCGAAAATAATAGTGAAATAGAAATACAACATGAAATAATAACAATGTTCTTCACGGTCTGCAATATACCATATCAATTTTGAGTAAAAAGGCATTCTTTAATCAACCATTTTATATGACTTTACTCACCACAAGCACACAGAGATTGGTAAGATGGTAGCAATTGCACTGAACCGAGTTAGACTTGACATAAGTCGTAAAGCATCCTTCTGATGACCAGCCACCATGTCCTTCATTCAGATCAAAGTCCCAATGATGCGAACATGTATACACTAATATTTTATTGCTGGTAACATTTTCGATTTCGAACACCTGCGAGGACGGTAAATAAGTAACAGTTATTAATGATTAGATTTCAATATGATCTTCCTACCCTACGACCCCTATTTCATAAAACAGTAATCCCCACATGCATCCTAGTCGTTCTCGCTCTACTAGCCCTTTAAATAACCTAATATGGACGCACACGCATTACATCAATACAAAATCACAGACCCGTACGCAAGATATACGCACCCTTTTCCAATTTCAAAATTTCATAATTTCCTGGGTAGACAAAGTTCTTTTGTGATGCCTGTAAGCACCATTCTTTATTCGAAAATATAGGCCCATGTGTTCGATAAAAAGCTCCACATCTTCACAGCACTCACTATCCGATAGAGTTCCTGAGCACGAGCGTTACGTTTATAGACATAATATGTTTCTATACTTAATTGGTGTCAGACTTTTCTTTCTAATGATCTCAGTGATGGCTCTATCCTTTTACATCAAGTATTTTTTTAGACATAGTTGCGTTGGAGATAAAAGTTTAGTTCATTGAAACGACCAGCTGGAATATTAAGGTCCTGTTATACGAAGATTGACTAATTTATTCCAATATTCAATCGAAACAAATAAATATATAAATATATATATATATATATAAATATATATATATATATATACATATTTATGTATTTATATATTTATACACATATATATCTATGGTTTTATTGAGGCTTTACTTACTTGTTCAATAGGAAAGGTGAACTGTATTGGAGAGGTTGTCGGCAAATCTTTGACTTCTCGTCCTTCAACATTGATTCCAAAAATGTTACTTGCGAGTTCTTTTTCTTCCTCTTTTTTGGTAAAGTTATTTTCAAATGAAACTGAGGTAAAATATTCGATGACTGTCACAAATAATTCACTAGAATCAAAGTCAGCTAAAGGAAGCAAAGACGAAAAAATACAGAACCACAATTAGAAAAAACCTGAATCTGTTTATTTATATGTTTTACTCTATTTTATAAAATGGATCTGCTTGTCTTAGGACATCCAAGAAGATTCGAAGCCCGCCTAATTGAGGTCTTTTTTGAGTTGTGAATTGATACATCAATTCCAATCTATAACCTTTCTTGCAATGTAGATGTAGTAGATTTTGAGATGTTGGTAGGAATTGTGGGGGACATTGAAGTGCTGAGCTACCGGACATCCCGAGATATATATACATACAATACATAAAATATATACATACAATATATACAACAATCATTATGGAAATTTGTAGCCAAATGACCGAAATTGGACACTTTTCAACGAAAACACTCTAATATTATGTGTTCAGATCCAAACACATGCTTTGCCTTCACTTTAATAACACTTCCTAAGGCTAAACACTAGCGCTGTTTAGAAATTAAACACAGTATCGTGTATAATGGAACCATGTTGAGGGGCTTAACCAATTTGCTCAAACAGTGTGTTTAGCAATTAAACATACAATTATTATGCAAGTACATATCTTCCAATTAATACTGGACCAACCCGTGACATTTATTTTAGAGCGATATATATGATCTTTTGGTAAAACTGCTGTAACTATGGTGGCTTTTTAAGTCATCGGTTACTCTCTAAATTAATGAATTATTAGAAAATATATCTAATATTGTCGTGAAAATGATCATACTTACAATCAATCAGTGCTGCTTTGCTCAAGAAATCTGACGGGAAAGACATCTTCATCTCTCTAACATCTTCTTCCACTTCCTCCTCGTCGCCATAGAGATTAAATCTTTCATCAGAATCAGAAATCCTGAAAGAGTTGATATTTAAATTATCTGTAGAGATGTTCACGTCCATTCCGCTCCTCTGTACATTTGTGATCTGCCTTTCCAGAAACTCCACAAACTTTTGATTGTCATTGGAGGACGACGCCACTCGCTCGTTGTTCTGCACATCGAGGGCGCTAATTACATGGTCTACTACAGTTACCACGTTTTGCGTCACCTGAGTTTAATAAAAACAAGACAAATGACATTAATGATAAACAAACGTGTCGCATTTTGTTTCATGAAAAGTTGGTAAGTAACGAGTAACAAACTTAAATGAATGTTTCACAGTAGTAAATGAGCAAGGTGTCCTTTACCTTTTAAGTTCATGTGGTTGGATAGAAATCAGGATCGGTCGGGGCAGTTTTGTGATATTTGTTCATGTTTGGTACTGTTTAGATATACCCTTACCGCTCTCTCCTATACATCATACATTGTATTGTGTGCATTGCATAAAGTATATGTTATAGTATCGTGTATATTAAATATCATAATAGTAAATATTTTTTGTTATCATTCTTATGTTTTTTCAGTATATGAGCTAACAATGCCGGCTGATAACAGGTCATAAACATAACATATCATATACATTCTCAGCATGTATTGTAGCTGTAACATTGTAAATGATGCAGATAGAGTGTAATAATTTCTTAATTGTACTATACCTCGTACGTGGTGTCCTTTATTTGGGTAATACTGTCAAGGGCTTCCTCCAGGTCTAACAAGAGAGATCCGTTTCCGCTGGTTATATTGACCAATACCTCGGAAGTTTCTAAGACGTTGTTAGGTGTGACATCCAATATCGTGAACTTCAAGGAAATAATTGGGATCATATAACAACATTATAATCTCGTGATCGCCTACCGTGCTAAATAAGTCAATCCCTATGTCAACAAACATTGCAAAACAATTTAAAAAAAATGTGGACAGTGTCGTAGAACGCCACAAACTTAAAAATAACTTTAGTAAGAACCCTATCCTATATAAATAACAATAGGCTGACCATCTGAAGACCAGCAAAGAAACCATGGATCACCAAACAGATGATTGGATTGATGGATCAGCGAAAGAGATGGAAGAGTATAAACACAGAGGCAGGGCACAAAGAGTACAGACGGCTGAACAACAAGCTTCGAAGGGAGACGGATCGGGCGAGAGAACGGTGGCTAACAAAACAGTGTGAAGAAATTGACAACTTAGATCAATCAGGACGAATGGACATCATGTACAAGAAAGTACAACAACTAACTTCAAACAAAGGAAACTATAATAATACCCAGGCATTGGAAGATAAACATGGAAGGATGCTAACTGAAGCTGAGCCAATTAAAGCAAGGTGGATAGAATACATAGAAGATCTGTATGGAAAGTCTGAAAAACCAAATGAGCTCCCCTTGGAGGAAGAACAACACATACAAAATGATGACATCGGACCGGACCTATTGGAAAGCGAGTTAAGAGCGGCGATAACCAGACTGAAAGGAGGAAAAGCGGAAGGAGAAGATGGCATCCCCGCCGAATTCATAGCAGCCTTAGACAAGGGAGCACAGAGAGAATTTTTCAACATCTGTATGGATATTTACCAAGGCGGTAAATGGCCTGATGATTTCTGCAGAAGCATTCTCGTGCCATTGCAGAAGAAGAAGAATACAACTAAGTGTGAAGAACATCGAACTATCAGTCTAATATCCCATGCATCAAAAGTTCTCCTACATGTGCTCACAACCAGACTGGAGAAACATGCCAACGAATGGATAGGAAGAGATCAATTTGGATTTAGAAAAGGCTGTGGAACTAGGGAGGCGATTGGAGGTATGAGAGTACTAAGTGAGCGCGGCATAGAATTCAATCAAGATGTGTTTGTCTGTTTTGTGGACTTCGAGAAGGCCTTTGACCGGGTAAACTGGAGCAAGTTAATGGATATTCTAAAGAAGATTGGTATAGACTGGAGGGACAGAAAGCTCATCGCCGAGTTGTACATGAAACAGACAGCGGTAGTAAGAACTACCATGGGCAAAACAAAATCAGCCACAATAGGGAGAGGAGTGAGACAAGGATGTCTTATGTCTCCAGTCCTTTTTAACATCTACGCAGAAGCCATGATAATTGACGCACTTGATGAAATTCAAGAAGGAATACAAGTTGGAGGACAATGGATAAAGTCGGTACGTTTTGCAGATGACCAGGCAATGTTAGCAAGCACGGAGGATGGACTTCAACGAATGATGGAGAATACCAACAGAGTTGTCAACCAGTATGGGATGAGGATTAACATTAAGAAAACGAAAGTCATGAAGATTGGAAGGGAACACATAGAGATAGAGGGGAAGGAACTTGAACAGGTCAGACACTTCAAATATCTTGGTAGTCTACTGGCGGAAGATGGATATTGTGAAACCGAAATCAGAGCAAGAGTGGCAATGGCCAAGGAAACTTTCAAACTACACAACTCTCTTTTTACTGCTAGTCTTGAGTTACAATTAAAGAAGATACTAATGAAATGTTTTGTGTGGAGTGTATTCCTGTATGGCTCAGAAACCTGGACACTAAGGAAAGAGGACAGAAAAAGAATAGACGCATTGGAGATGTGGCTATGGAGAAAGTCTGAGAACATAAAGTGGTCAGACAGGGTCACAAATGAGGAAGTTCTACAGAGGGTTGGTGAGGTCCGCAGGCTGGGAGAAACTATTAAGCTGAGAACGAAAAGGTGGATTGGGCACATCTTGAGACATGACGGACTACTGAAAGATGTGCTTGAAGGAAGAATGAACGGGAAGCGACCAAGAGGGAGAAAGAGAATAATGTTGATGGATGATATCAGAGATGGCAGAAATTATTTCACTATGAAGAGGAATGCAGAAGAGCGGTTATTATGATTTTGTGTTTGGTGAGGGACCTGCCTTAAGGCAGATCACCATTAGAGAGAGAGACCATCTGAAGACGAAGTCACCGTCACATATTTCAAAATATACGTAACTGTTGCTTTAAAAAGTAAATAAAAAATCATTTCTATTTGAAATTTATTCTGTTGGTTCAATACGGTCATTCTATACATGATCTCTACGTCAAAATACTATCAGCATCTTTCCTTTACAAGGACTGAACAATATTATATTTTTGTAAGATTCGGAGAAACAAACAATTTACCATAATCACCCCAGTACAAAAAAAAAAGAAAAAAAAGAAAACACTTCCTGTAGTGCAATTATCCTGCCAATGAACACCTTGTCTATTATATATACTTTTAACTTCTCTGTCATGCAAATCACTTTTTTTCCTATGCCATCGTTTCACTCTGAAAAATGTTTCACTGTTCTTCTAAGGTATTGCTCACTCCCTCCGTAATTACACGCAAAAACCATACGACAACATTTCAAAGGCAACATCCAGTGACAGGTGAATGTAGTGTTCGTCTACTTAAGCAGACCTAACTGACCACGAGGACCCAGGTCAATTGTGGGCCCCGATGAAATATTGGGACATAATATTCTCATTTTAATAATATACAACATAAAATATGAAGACTTCAAGAAGGGAACCCGTCGGCATATTTCTCCTATACCTGTCTCTCGACGTCACGGAACATAAAGTATTTTTGCGATAAGAGTAAAGCCTATGGGGTATATTATGGCTTCAATATGCGTTCGTCTTCTCGTGAAATTAAAAATTGTTAAATTAATGAGGAATTCAAAGACACCTTTATGAAGTAAAAGTAGGTAAGGGGGAGGGGAGGGAGGATAAGGGCAAATGTGCAAAGTGGAACAAAATTATTCCAATTGACGTCTTTGACAATAAGAAGTTTCAAACATTTAAGTGATTAAATTCCTTGCATTAGAGGAGTATAATGTTCACACCGTTTAAGCAAATTTTGTCTTACTACATCAGTATTATAATACATTCCACCCGATAGTGTCACTTTCTCTGTTTTAATAGTATGCACATAATTTTGCCTTAAAGCCATCCACATTGCGTCATGCACGACAGTAGGTTCTTTAAACTTAACGTACCGAATGTTGTATTACATAAGTTGTGGTGCAGCTTGACCGGCACTTCTAGTGCGGTGACTATGTATGACGCTGTTAATAGTAAAGAAGTCATGAAAGGCTGCAGGAAGTAAGCCATTCCAAGCCTTGTAAAAGAATGTGGCTACATTCAGCCTAACAATATCGCTAAATTTTAATAAGTTGAGCAATTTGAAAAGTGAGCTGGTGTGTTCACGATATTCAGAATGAGTTACATGACGAATGACTTTCTTTTGTAGGATTTCAAGAGGGTGAAGATAAACATTATGGGTGCCAGACCAAATTATAGAGCAATATGAAAAATTGGGGGAAACTAATGTTTGGTAAAGCATTCTAAGAATATTCTGAGGAAAATAGTGTTTCAACTTAGAAATGATACCAACATTTTTCGCCACAGTGTTTGCAATATTAGATATATGTTCACACGAAGTAAGTTTACTATCAATATATACTCCGAGAAACTTAATACTATGTACATGCTTGATAGGCTTACCATCCATTAAAATGTCTTTTTTCCAAGAAAAAGATTTACTTTTATTGAAAACAATGTAGCTGGTTTTATCAAGATTAAGTGAAAGCTTATTAGTTGCAAACCAGTCGTAAAATTGATTCAACTCGATGGATACTATGTCATGTAAAGTATTCAAATTATTGGATTCGAAAAAATATACTAGTGTCATCTGCAAATAAAATAGTTTGTGCAATATTAGAGATATGACAGATGTCATTGATATATATATAATGAAAAGAAGTGGTCCTAATATTGAACCTTGAGGAACACCACAGCGGATTTCAGCATAGTCAGACATGATGGTGTTCTTATACGAAGTATACTGTAAACGTTTCGATAAGTAGCTGTCCATCCAGTTAAGGGTTGGTCCTCTAATACCGTAGAATGATAACTTGTTTAGGAGAATACGATGGTCAATGGTATCAAATACTTTTGATAGGTCTAAGAATATTCCAATACATGTTTTCTTCTTATCAAGGCTATCGTATAATTTATCAATGGCATCTTCCAGGGTAAGCTCAGTTGAGTGATCAGGGCGGGATCTATATTGTTCCTTGCAAAGTATGTCATTAGCATCGAGAAAATTTATAATTCTGTTGGACATGTGACGTTCGAGAATTTTAGAAAAGCAAGAATAGAAAATAGAGAAAAAGCAAGAATTAGAATAGAGATTGGTCGGTAGTTCTCGTAGATATTGGATTCTCCTTTCTTAAAAATGGGTAAGACCTTAGCAATCTTCAGCTTGTCTGGGAATACCCAAGTGGTGAACGATATGTTACAGATATGAGTAAGAGGGGTGACAATGAAAGGTAATACCTGCTTAACAATATCTGGCTTGAAATCATCATACCCAGCTGCCTTCTTTGGCTTTAAGCAATGATTCGCTACACGTAAAAGTTCCTCCTCGCTGACAGGGTAGGTGAACATAGAGTTTCGCGTAATATTATTACTATATATGGGGTTGTTTGATTTTGCAGTATGATTGATTTTGCTGGCAAGTGAGGGTCCAAAGTTAATGAAGACATCGTTAAAGCCGTTTGCAATTTCTTGATCGTCGCTGGTTTCGTGATCGCCGTCTTTGAAAACAGATGGGTACGATGATTTCTTATGGTCTCTCTTAAGAACCTCATTGATTATGCCCCAGGTATCATTTACATTTGTTACTATGTTTGACTTTGTTATAAAATATAACCTTTTAGAATATCTTAGAAAATCAGTTGACATCATAATTGAATGAGAGAGTGACTAACATAGAAAGGACATGTTTACAACTGTGAATTGTCCGCAAATTATTTTTACAAACTTTACAAAATCACATATCTTGTACAATATATATTTTAATGATAAGGAAACATCTATATTCATAAGTTAGGCTGAAATAACGTACCTCTTTTTGTAATCGAAAGAAAAGTTTTACAATGGATTTACTCAAGTATGGTTACCCATGTATGAATGTTTACTTTTGAATGTGTGGTGTAGCGTTGATAGTGTCCTCCCAACATCCGTGAGTATACATTTCTGGTAAGCCCAAACCCCACAAGAACCAGACTCTCTCCACTGTTATACCAAACAATTATGCTTTGCATTGACGTTGAGCGGCGTTTTGCATGGGTATGGTATTTCTGGTTTGCGAATCGGGGTGTGGTCCTGTTCTTTCTGCGTTCACCAGGGATAGCTGCACTGCACTGTTGATGATTTTAGGGTGCCTTCACCTCCCTTAGTCCTTGATTATGTCGACAGTATACTCTCGTCCGTCGGAAAGGGACGTAAAGCGGAGGTCCCAGGAACAAGAACGGTAATGACAATAACACATCTGGCTTGTTACGCTGAACACTCATAGAAAAGGGAAGGCTTTTTTAAACCCATGTTCATCCACGTTCATTTGGATTGGGTTTCAAAACAGATTCTACTGACCCTCCTATAGGAGGCTATAGCCCGTGCAAAATGCAACACTAAACTTTCCTAAGTTTTAAATAGCTTTAGACACATTTCCCATTCACATATACTCTGTTGAATTCGTACATGTCACGCAAGACTATTTAGTATTTATCTTATACATTAGATATCGTGAAGAAAACTACATGTATTTTCCTTTTGGAAACATCAAACTGGAATTAAATATGTGTAAAAGTAAATTGGCCTGACGTTTCGATCCTAGCAGGATCTTCTTCAGAGGCTAAGTGACAAGTAACAGTAACAGAAGGGACAAAAACACGCACAGAATACAGACAGGTTAATGAGCACGGTGAACACAATGAGATAAATGTAAGGGGATTAGTAGACAAGGGATGGAGAGAAGATAGCAACATGGGAAGAGGAGAGGTAGGAGATAAACAGTGGAGGGACAAAGAGAGGATTAAAGGAACGGGTGGGGAATAAACTGGAGAAGGACAAAGACAGAAAGGTGTGGAGAAAAAAGGGTGGAAGAGAGCTGTGAGAAGAGGAGTGATGGGGGGGGGGACAAGGGGGAAGGAGTGGGGGACAGAAGAAAAGTTAGTCATGTCCTTCCTGAATGTTGAGCCCATGAGGTTGAATGGTGCGAAGGCGTTGCATCCACAGCCTCTCTCTGCTGATTCGTACTCGGTCAGGACGGCTACCTAAGGATTCAACCCCCTGTAGGGATATGTCGTTAATGGTATGGTTGGGAAGGTTAAAATGTTCTCCAACTGGGGTCTCAGTCTTCATGGTTTTGACTGTGGATCTGTGACCATAGAATCGCTTCTTGAGGGTGATTTTGGTTTCGCCAACATACTGGATGCCGCAAACTCTACAAGAGATCAGAGAGATGACATTGGTGGTAGTGCAAGTGATATGACCCTTAGTCTTGTGTGTGAGTTGCATGCTGTGGCTGGTGATGGAATTGGATTCAACAATGTGGTGGCTGCAGACGATGCATCTCGAAGTACGATCACATTTGAAAGTACCATGCTGAATATATGTAGGGTTAGAAGTTTAAGGTGGAACAGCAGCCCGCACAAGAAGGTCTCGTAGGTTGCGTGGTCGTCTGTAGGCGATGGTGGGTTTTTCAGGGACGGCTCGTTGGAGTCTATCTGAAGTGAGAGGAATGTTGTGGTTGTTAGAGGTGATTTTTAAGATGAGGAAGATTTGGGTGGAAAGTAACAACCAGGGGCAGTTTGTTGTCGCAATCTCGTTCTGCATTCTTCAAGCTGCCATCCCCGTCACTGCAAGTCTGGAACTGCCTACAGTCAAGCACTTCGTCTTCGTCGCATTTGCTCTAACAATTCCTCTTTCATTCGCCATACAGATGCTTTGGAAAAACACCTAAACTTAAACGATCGTAAGAAAGAAATGAAGGCAGGTTATACAATGATACTTTAGCCGTATAAATGCCTATCAAGTTATGTATTCAAATGCAGTTTAGTTTCGTTCAACCACCCAATCAGTTAGATAATATTGGTATGTTACAAGTGCACAGGACATAAGTCCATATAGTCTGAGATAATATCAATTTATTTACAGTTACAATGGATCAAAACTTACATGTAATTAATATCTCGTTAAGTACACTATCGTAATATCATATATTTTTAATTCTTCGTACAGGATAAAACGGATTGCGTCAAGTTTTTAAAAATTGTCATGCTATCTAAGGTCTTTTGTGGTATAATCCACGATGTTTGCTGCAAAACTTCTATCCTATGTGTCGTAAGGCAAATTATTTCTAATGTTATATTTGTAACACTTTAAAATCACAAAATGAAATGTGACAGTGCATATTTACATTTATAACAATGTCGAAGCAAGTTGCAAACCAATTCTCTGCATCGTTCTCAATCTTTCTTAAATTCAAGTTCCCGGTTATCTGGGCAGCGTGACGTCACTCCTCATATACATACAGATGCAGCGATATCCAGACATTAAACTGCACGCCTATCAAAGTTGCAATTTTCAGTTGGGGATTGTAATCACTTATCATTGTACAGCGCCATATATTTATAATTTACCCATCAAGTTAACTAAGGTAGTACAGTTTGGCTGTACCCTACTTTTTCAAGTTATTCATTTTCGTTTTAAAATTATGTATATTAAGGTTTGTGTCACACAACACTTTATTAAATCATATATTTTGTCATTAAAATGGTTCCTGCAGTGATTTTGGTGGACGGATTCAGAGTATGTGTTCTCCGTTCAAGTTAAAATATGTTACCATCAGATAAAAGTGGTAAATGCAACGAAAAATGCAGAAGCTTTAAATTTCGCTACGTACGGTCATGGCGTGGATGAAGGTAGTCGGTTCTGGTATTTGCTTACATTTGCATGTAAATATTAAGTTAAAGATTTCTTTAAACTGCGGATGATTAAATCCGTAGATCAGTGGATTAACGCAGCTATTAAAGGTAACTAGACATGCAAACCAAGGAATCACAACGTAACTCTCAGGAGTGACGCAAGCTACTGCAAAAGGCATGATGCATACAATGTAGGCACAAACCACTAGAAAGAGATTTTTGGTAATTTTAACCACCATGATTTGCCGAGAAATCCTTTTTCTCTCATCACCTCTAGATGCCCGATAACTGTCCTTTCGTATATCCTGATGTATCCCTTTCCTCTGTAGAAATCGATAAATAAGATAGTAACACGCGATAATGACCACCAAGCAGGGAAACTGTATCAGTATACTACGTAACACTTCATTGTAGAACGCTCTGGGATGTTCCGAGTCTACCGTACACATACCGTAACGATGGGAAAAGCCGAACACACCGAAACCTAATACCGATGGTAAGGTTGCGACTATAATAACATACAGCCAACCGAGGAAGATCATAACGTATACGTTTCGGGAACAGTAACCTTTATCATAAGTTGATCTCGGACGAGTTATCAAAATTAAACGATTGACTGCAATCAAAGCCAAATTGATAGTGCTAGCTTCTAATGTTATATAAGTTATTGCTCCAATAATCTTACAAAAAAAAGTCTTCGAAAGGTAAAAATCAACGCTTAGCAACGCTACTGGATGAAATATTATAAACACGCAAGCAATGAGATCGGAAATAGCTAGGTTGACCACGAACGCGTTGGTGATTGTCTGAAGTTTTCGTGAGGCGCAAACAGCAAAGACAACGAGCAGATTGCCAGGTATTCCTATGACACTTATCACAGCAACGCAGACAGCCAGAACGGATCGTTGGACAGGGTCATCAAAGCGAAAGGGTGGATTTTCTGTGCTGTTACTATATTCCATATTAACCTGTAAAACAGAAAAGTAAAATATTAAAGATAGTCTGTACTAAGAATCCATGTACAGGTGCTGTGGCCGAGTGGATAAAGGCGGTGGCGTTTGAAGCAATGAGGTTTAGCAATCGAAAAGTTCCGGGTTCGATACCCGGCCAGTAAGGTGGCTTTTTCATCCAAGAGCAAATAACGTTTTTTCCCATCTGTAATGACTTTCTAAATCGAATGGGTTCCAAATTTGAGTTAAAATGTTGAATTGGAAGTCAGCGGATGTGTAAGGTGTAATCCATAAGCCCTTGCGGGTTTCTCCTACATTTGTAGTCGCTTAAGCGTCGTAAATTTAACTGGTGATTGTTATAAGATTATTAGTCTAAATTTTCGAGAAAACGACAAGACGATTGTCAGGTATTTATATGACACTTATGAAAACAGTGCGAACAACAACGATAGTTCGTTGAACCAGGAAGTTGTAATGGAACTATAACAACTCCCTGGTTGAACAGGATCAGCAAATCGATAAGGTGGCTCATCAGTTGTCTTTGTTATGTCTTGTAATGTTATCTTACGATTCCATTTTAAACTGAAATACAGAAAAGTGAAATTCTGAAGTATATATTTGGTATAAAAACTCAATTTTGTTTTGTAATTATAGTGTTATGTGTTACCATGTGTTGGCCCTATAGAAAACCTACATGTATGTTTAACAGTATCCATGACCATTGCTGTATAGACTAGAGAACATAGTAGACATTTCGTTCTAGTTCGAGGTAATCATACTTCATATTTAGCTTAGGTACGAAATGTGTAATCCCATGTTTTGGGTCTCTGTTTATGGGTGTATAGACCTCCACCCCCAGGGTGTTGGGCCATAGTGCCAGAAGGGTGCGTGAAGCCATTCAGAGAGTCCGCTCCCTTTCCAGATAATCTACTTTGGCAGTGAAGGACAAATAGGGACGAGATTGCGAAAACAAACTGCCCCTGGTTGTTACTTTCCACCCAAATCTTCCTCCTCTTCAGAAAATTACCTCTAACAACCACAATATTCGTAACTCCTAACTGTAGCGATAATCAACTCAAGATAACCGCTTCAAAATACAGCTTTCCCTATGAAGGTATTTTGGCTCTCAGAATCTTACCACTTATTGTTTGTGTATGCCTTTTATGCGAAGAAAACTATACGCTCACATAGCCCACATTGAAGTTAGAAAGGGGGGAGATGGACAGACAGTTACATTGGACAAATGAGCAGAGAATAGAGTAAATATACACATAACAAGAGACACGGACGGACTGGCAGTTACAATGGACAGACAGTTACATTGGACAAATGAGCAAAGAGTGGAGCAAAATAGAGATAACTAAGGAGACCTTTCCTGTTTTAATAGATCGTCAACTGTTTAGTTGTAACCAGATAAATCTCCTGTTTATATTGAAGAGATTTATGGTTGGTTGGAATTATGGTTGGTATGATGTGAAGGTGTTCTCAGAGTGATACAAAGTAACAGCCTAATTTCTAAAGCATTTTGTGTTTCAAAATTGTAGAAGGATGTAATTACTTACCGAACATAAAACATAGGAAACCAGAAAACGGCAGCAGATATGACTTTGTAATCTTGAGATTTTCTAGTCGGAACACAATGTTACAGATCACGTTTTTAAAATAACACAAGAATAAATTCCATATGTAAGAAAAAAATATTTATATTATAAAACAGAAACAGATTCAGTTATTCGCACAAACGCATTAAGTTCACGCTTTGTTGAAGTGACTGCCAACAATGTGATCATGTTCAGTTTATTTGTAATGTCTGTTGTAGTTTTATTGAACAGAATGTTGTACTTCCTGGTTGATATACGCGAACTGATTGGTCAGGGTTATTAAGGAGTGGTTACTAAGAAAATGTCGATACTCATATCCTGACGTTCGTGGCGCTTGGCAACTGATCGTTCAAATTGAAAGATCGTGCAGGTAATGCATAAGATAGTGACAAGTCAATAATAATAATAATACCAAAGTGTAAGGAGTAACTTATACTTACCACTCATAACGTTACCTCTATACTGATAAGTTACCATAACCCTTTATACGGGTATGCTATACTTAATACCAAAGAGTAATATGCAGAAACAGAACACGCAATATACCATATAGGCCTACCACATTTGCAGTAACTTACATCCGCTCGAAAAGGGAAACCTTTGTAGAAGTTAACAGGGTCTAATAGTGCAGTGATTGTTTTGGCATATTTTCAGTATGAGACCATCGTTGCTTTTTCAAATGCTCATTTCTCATGCAGCAAATTGCGGAAAAGGAACAATAGAAGAACTTTGTTTGATATGTTATCAAACAGGAATGGTCTTACTTGTCTTGCATTGGTTTAGTTGTCAAATTTGCATAAATTTACGTATATGTGGTGTGAATTAGATATCCAATTCTGAATTTGGAAATTAGATGTAAATTTTAAAGAAAAAAATAGAGAAATTTGTCAGTGTGGTTTTTTGACATCACACTTGTTTGCTTCAAATTCACTTTGGGCACAAAGCGTGTCAACTTCCCGCAAACGAGTTAAAAATCAAAATTATAAGGAATTAAATGCAATCTTCACCAGGAAGTTAAGACTGACACTTTTTTTGCTGGACCTAATCCTTGTCAGAAATTTGGGATCTCGTTGCAAAAATTCTACATGGTCATGGTATACGGAAGACTGAAATTGCAGTGAGTGGCCAACCTATGAAGCATTCAGTAAGATGATACGTATATATATATATATATATATATATATATATATATATATATATATATATATACATACACACATGCACGCGGCACACAAACAAAACAAGAAGACAACAAGATGTACCGTATCTGTACTTTATTTCTGACTAAACTGAATGTTATAATTTATATTATGAAAGAAGTGTGGTCGCAATAGTAAACTGAAACAGCTTATATACGTTATTAGAACAAGAAAGGAAATATTAAACAAATGATAGGTCAAACACCAAATACAGCAATAAGAAAACTATGACTAGGTAAAGCAGTGGTTAATCAATTTCTAGAATGTTCAGATCTGTCGCACATTTTTACAAGACACAATCTTAAAGCCGGTTAAGCTATAGTTAATTTACACCATGAGCTGGAAACGACAGTATTTACATAAAATTTCAAAGTCATCTTGGGAAATAGCTATGAAGAAAAGAATATATATTTCAAGGAAAACATTGAGTTAAATTGAAGCAAGTAAAGTTAATTTTTCCCCATATCTACCAGATATATGTGGTTTATTTATAGGGTAAGGCCCTATCACTTACCAACAATAACAACATTTAGACCAAATAGGTTATACGCATGCATATGTACAGCTGCTGTGAAAGTATCATGTAGTCTTACGTCGATGTTAATTCAGCAGTCCAAGAAATGTTGGCTCTAATAAAACTATGACAAAATATAGTTGTGCTGGTGGTTAATTTGCCGGGTGGGCTGGATGTTACGTCTTGGGCCATATTTTTTCAATCTTCTTCATACTCATATCAAAGTATTAAGAAATTTCGAATAATAAACTTCGCCTTCTTTTTACCCGTGGCAAAGCATCTGTTTTCAGGTTATATATATATACAAGAATTGTTTGTGTTGATATATTATTTATCTTATGTCGGAACTAGTCCCTGCTTTTTCTTGGAACTTTGGAAGCATTTTTAGCTAGTTCACTTATAGATGTACAAATCAATTCGAGAATCATCATCATTACTAAAATGCTAGTACTGATGTGCTGCAAAGACACGTCTACGCTAATAATATTCGATTGTCCTCGAACCATGCATGTGATAGCATGTTTAAACCAAATTTCAAGTTGTGAGACTATTATACTAGACCGACATATACACGGCCGTAACCAAGAAAGGCATTACCGGAATTTAAGCCTAATTTACCGTTTATTAATTTGATGTTATTTCTGTATTAGATTATTTAAGAGACATGTTTTGCATCCACGTACGTTGACCTTTCAAAGTAGTAGGATTGATTTCCGCATGGTAAATTTGTATCACTTTGTACCATGCACTCTTTATCACGTGATAAAATACACTATCCAATGACATGTATTCGTCGCGTACGTCACCGGCAAGTTTTTCGGCAATGGAATCAATCTACCAGCACGTTCTGACTTTTATTTAAGATTCATATATCACAAATACATCTGACTGCAAGGCTAGCCTATACATTCAGTTTTACCATACATAATATATATATATATATATATATATATATATAGATACACACAGCTCATCCTATCATTCAAAGTTGGCAAGATAACCACACGGGTATGTACAAAAGCTGTTTCTCATTGTAATCATGATATTAAATACCGCGCGACATGTAACGTCGACATTCAAAAGGAAGTGATGTAAAACCGTGTTCACACGCTTTAATGAATAACTGTAGCACATGTGGCTTGTGATGGTTGAGTACTGTGCCCAGAGAAACGAGTCGCTTTGTCTTCTGAATAATTGACTCCCAGTGGGTAGGTAACTTCGGCCGTCTGCTTGCCATGGCGACAAACGCGCAGGTAACTGCGCCTCCATATCTCTCGGAATTCTTTGTTGCCAACGCAGAAGAGAAGGAAAATCACGAAGCCTTTAAGGGACAGAGTTAAGCTGAACAATACATCGAATACGCTGACCCCTTCGTATCCACTTATCTCAAAATACGCCAAGCTCATAAAGCCGAAGCCCCATGACATTCCCAGTAGTGTCCAAATAGCGATAGAGTTCATAACCCTGAACCCTGCAACTCGCCAAGACGTTTTCGAAGATCCCATTTCCTTTGAGCAAACCAAACGTTGGAAGATTCTGACGTAACAGACACCATTGAAGAGGAACATCAGAAATATGACTGGGACGAAACCATACCTCAGAGGTGGACCCCAATCCAAGAAACAACTGTAATACAAATATTAATAATAATGTTAATAATGATAAAAATAATGTCTTGAAATGACATAAACAAATCTTCACCCTGTCGAAGCAGATGTAGAATCATTTATAACACATATTCTATTTTAAAAGTTTCAGTGTAATATCTTCTTATACATCTTACAAGGTTTATATACATACTAGTATGTAATCATAAATTAAACACTCTGGGTTTTTTTACATAAATATATTTATATATATATATATGTGTTATACATGATTCTACATCTGCTTCGACAGGGTGATGATTTAATTATGTCATTTCAAGAAATTAACTTTTCAAGTCTCCCTGTAACCAGTATAACATATAGATGCAACGCTAGATAAATTATGATGATACGAAGTATCAAAGACTACATGAATATAATTATTCAACTATATATATATATATATATATATATATATATATATATATATATATATATATATATATATATATATATATATACATAAATATAAATATACGTATATACATATACTTATATATTATATATATATATACATATACATATGTGTATATATATATATGTATATATATATATACATATATATATGTATATATTATATATATATATATATATAAATATATACATATATACATATACATATGTATATATATATATATATATATATATATATGTATATATATACATATATATATATATATATATATATACATATATACATAAATATATATATACGTATATACATATACTTATATATTATTCACATATATTCACATATATACATATACATATGTGTATATATATATATGTATATATATATACATATATATATATATATATTATATATATATATATATAAATATATACATATGTATATATATATGTATATTTATACATATATATATATATATATACATATACATATATACATAAATATATATATACGTATATACATATACTTATATTATATATATATATATATATATATATATATACATATATACATATATATATATATATACGTATATACATATACTTATATATTATTCACATCCATCACCCTAACACATTTTAGACCTTACGGTGTCCAAACTGGTGTTGTAACTCTGCCCACTCATCAATTTTACACCGTACGGTGTTAATACTGCTGCTCTAGCTACTTCTTCCTATCATACATCGACTCCATTTTATACAATAGGATGCTTTTATTGGTCTTGAACTGTAACCCATTGTACACACTACTGTTTGTATACAAGTTTCTACCCTTCACCACCAAACATCTTTTAAAGTCCACGGTGCTCAAGCAGATACTGTACCCCCCCCCCCTATCCCCTGCCCATCATCCTATCCTATCCCTCATATCTTTGATGGTTTATTGATTTTTTTCAAACTTACTATGACTCGGCGATGTAATCGTCCTTCCAAATTGCAAGCGACGCTCCAACTATAATGAAAGGTGACCCTATAGGACAAAACGTTTGTAAGAAATTAATCAATTCAATCCAAATGAAAACAAATGGAAACGCCATACTTGCTTGAAACAAAAGTCCTAAGACAATACATTAACTTCATAGTATATTGTAGTTGCTTTTGATAAATTGAAACAATTAAGGCAGTCAGTTTCTGCAGATCTTGGTGAAGTTTCTTACGGTATACTCACTGTGTGATTCCTACTTCATCCGTCGTTTATGAACCATTTAAACATCACATTTCATTAAATGGTAATTTCGATTTTATTGCGTTTTGTTTTCCCCAATAAATTTTACAAGAACATACACGTATTATGAACTTATTTCATTTCACACTCTTTTTTCTTGCAAAATTTCTCTCAGCAGAGTATGGATTATTTTGTTGTAGGTAAGAATGTGTCACTGTTGGTGTCGTGACGCCAAAATAATATCTTAGTTCCTACTTTAAATTACAATCAAAACAAGTTCTTAATGTTGAAGATATTTACGCGTAATTTGCCTATATTAGCCTTGCTTTATTAGAAGGGTAAGGAAGTATTTATACAGTTGTCAACTCCAAAGAGAAAAAAATTCTTTCATTTTACCATGGCTACAGGGTGATAACTTGGTTGGAAGTTAACTTGCCGACTTTTGTCTCTATGTCTGCACTCTTTCAACTCAAAGCATCACCACAAACAGTGGTTTGTACGAGGGGAGAGAGTAGTTTGGGTGAAACGTTCCGAGTCGTGGACTATATAATGTCAGAATGTGAAGAATTAAACGCCTCCTTCGAGTCCACGACTACCTTCCAGCAAGAGTTATGACACTATCTATTCGATTGAGAGATTTAGAACCCCCTCCCCCTCCCCAAAAAAAATTAAATCATGTGCACGTCACTGAATATACCCTCCTCTCTACCCTACATCATGCTCTCCATTTCCCGACGTCGTTTTTTCTTTAAAATGTTTCCTATGACCCCTGCATGTCGTTTCAGTTCTTTTGTTGTACAAGACAAAAATCGAAGCTTACCCCAAGCAAATATCCCTGCTTTACAGAGAAAATAAGATCCCGTTGTCTTGGATACCTTCACAAAGAGAAGATACATGTGCATAGCCTCCACACACGTCCAGGCCATTGAAGCTAACACTAGATACTGTATGACAGCAGCAGACGACAAACACACGATAGTTTCGACAAGTTTGTTCTTCATTTCTCTCCTTTCAATGCCAAAACTGAAAGCCAAGTAAAATCCCAACAATGCAATAGAGAGGTTCAGCAAAATCTTTTGGGGTAGCTTTGTTCGCATTTTTCTGCAGGAGAAAAAAAATGTGATAAAGAACGATAAATATCGCAATAAGCTGACCTAAGTATCCTATTCATCTGATTTAAGAGAGTTTGGTTTTATAGTTCCAATAACTTCAATCGTTGGATTCCGCTTTTTTTGCATGTAACTGGTCAACTCGACAAATTTCGGATTTTGGACGTCCCTTCAGGACCTCTGTGAACTTGACCGTCCCTAAGTCAGATCAGGTACTCGTATATACCCAGCACATGCAGTTCCCTAAAGCCTGTACTTTACAGCGAAAGAACAACTGTGTTCTCTATTAATGATATACCTATAGGGATATGACTCATTCATTGGCATGCAGTCTTCACATACCTCATTATTATGTAAAACAATATGGTTATGGCAAGCCCCACAACCGACAGCAAACATCCAACCTGGGTGATGGAGGTCAGGAGTTTACTATGCGATTCGTGCTGTGGAAAAGATGAGAGAACAAGAATAGTGTAACATTTTTCTAAAACATTCATGTTTAGTCAATATTGAGCAAAGTTTACATTTATAAACATATGAAAAGAGTTCATGCATATGTGCAGATATCGACTGATATACTGCCCGTATGGAAACTAAAGGATCCGTAACACAACTAGAGAACTATACATCCGCCCGAAACTTATCAAAGTCCCACAATGGACCTACGGAAGTGACAATTTGGCATGTTTTCAGTTGACATCATTATTTTTTAAATGTTTGGATGTTGAAGAAGGTTCAATAAACTACTGGTTATTTCTCGTCTCATCAGACTGTACCATTTGAGTTAATGAAATTTAAATATCTTAAATTTCAATAAAAAGTGAGAAAAATGGATCAGAAGAACAGCCGCATTCAAAGGAGTGAAATGATGTATGACATCAACAAATCCAAATCCAATCTGAATAATGTATCGCCGGAAGTGTTTTTTTATGGTGTTTTACGTCAGTAGTAGTTATTGTTTTATGTTTTTTGAGACGTAAAAATAAACTCAAATTATGACTTAAGACGAAGGTTTGGTGAAACAGGTGAAACAAGAGTGCTATTTCATTTTTCAAGTTAATCAGTTTCAAACATGATATATTTCTCGAATGCTCCTTTAAGGCTAAGGTGATAACTAGGTCGGTTCCTCAGTACAAGCTTAATTTAAATATGAATAGATTGTTTTATTAATTCTAATAACTCAGCTTAAACATTTTCTATGAGCAAGAGAGCAGCACTGAAAAGCAATTTTACACCATTTATCTTTGACAAATTTTGCAATTATGCAGCAAAAACTGACCAACCGGGGCGGTCTGCAAACTATGGGACGAGACCGAGAAATGGGTTACGGAAAATTTGACAACAGTTTTCGGAGCTTTTAACTTTCATATATTCTAAGCATCGAAAATAAAAGTGAAATAGAAATACAACATGAAATGATAACAATGTTCTTCACGGTTTGCAATATACCACAATTAATTAATTTTAAGTAAAAAGGCATTCTTTAATCAACCATTTTATATGGCTTTACTCACCACAAGCACACAGAGATTGGTAAGATGGTAGCAATTACACTGAACCGAGTTAGACATGACGTAAGTCGTAAAGCATCCTTCTGATGACCAGCCACCATGTCCTTCATTCAGATCAAAGTCCCAATGCGAACATGTATACACTAATTTTTTATTGCTGGTAACATTTTCGATTTCGAACACCTGCGAGGACGGTAAATAAGTAACAGTTATTAATGAGAAGATTTCAACATGATCTTCCTACCCTACGACCCCTATTTCATATAACAGCAATCGTTCTCGCTCTACTAGCCCTTTAAATAACCTAATATAGACGCATACGCATAAAATCAATACAAAATCACAGACCCGTACGCAAGATATACGCATCCTTTTCCAATTTCAAAGTTTCATCCTTTCCTGGGTAGAGAATGTTCTTTCGTGATGCATGTAAGCACCCTTCTTACGAAAGTATAGGCTTCTCCGGCCCATGTGTTCAATAAAAAGCTCCACATGTTCAGAGCCCTCACTATCGGATAAAGTTCCTGCGCACGAGCGTTACGTTTATAGACATAATATTTTCCTACACTTAACGGGTGTCAGACTTTCCTTTTTGATGATCTAAGTGATGGCTCTATCCATTTACATCAAGTAGTTTCTTAGTCATTGTTGCGTTGGAAATAAAAGTTTAGTTTCATTGAAACGACCAGCTGGAATATTAAGGTCCTGTTATACGAAAATGGAAACAAATAAATATATATATATATATATATATATATATATATATATATATATATATATATATATATATATATATATATGTATATATATATATATATATATATATATATATATATATATATATATATATATATATATATATTAGGTTTTTTTAGGCTTTACTTACTTGTTCAATAGGAAAGGCGAACTGTATTGGAGAGGTTATCGGCAAATCTTTGACTTCTCGTCCTTCAACATTGATTCCAAAAATGTTACTTGCGAGTTCTTTTTCTTCCTCTTTCTTGGTAAAGTTATTTTCAAATAAAACCGGAGTAAAATATTCGATGACCGTTACAAATAATTCATTAGAATCAAAGTCAGCTAAAGGAAGTAAAGACGAAAAATTACAAAACCAAAATTAGAAATAGCCTGAATCTGTTTATATATATGTTTTACTCTACTTTAAAAATATTGATCTGCTTGTCTTAGGACATCCAAGAATATTCGAAGCCCGCCTACTTGATGTCTTTTTTTGGGGTGTGAATTGATACACCAATTCCAATCTATATCCATTCTTGCAGTGTAGATGTAGTAAATTTGAGATGTTGGTAGGACTTGTGGGGGACATTTAAGTGCTGAGCTACCGGAAATCCCAGAAATATCTACATACTATATATACATACAATATATACAACAATCATTATGCAAATTTGTAGCCAAATGACCGAGATTGGACACTTTTCAACAAAAACACTCTAATATCATGTGTTCAGATCCAAACATTCTTTGCCTTCACTTTAAAGACACTTACTAAGGCTAAACACTAGCGGTGTTTAGAAATTAAACACTGTAACGTGTATAAAGGAAACATGTTGAGAATTTACTGCCTAGGGCTTAACCATTTGCTCAAACAGTGTGTTTAGTAATTAAACATACAATTAGTATGCAAGAAAACATCTTCTTATTAATACTGGACCAACCCGTGGCATTTATTTTGAAGCGATAGATATGATCTTTGCTGTAACTATGGTGGCTTTTTAAGTCATCGGTTACTCTCTATATTAATGGATTATTAGAAAATATATCTAATATTGTCGTGAAGATGATCATACTTACAATCAATCAGTGCTGCTTTGCTCAAGAAATCTGACGGGAAAGACATCTTCATCTCTCTAACGTCTTCTTCCACTTCCTCCTCGTCGCCATAGAGATTAAACCTTTCATCAGAATCAGAAATCCTGAAAGAGTTGATATTCAAATTGTCTGTAGAGATGTTCACGTCCATTCCGCTCCTCTGCACATTTGTGATCTGCCTCTCGAGAAACTCCACAAACTTTTGATTGTCATTGGAGGATGACGCCACTCGCTCGTTGTTCTGCACATCGAGGGCGCTAATGACATTGTCTACTACAGTAACCACGTTTTTCGTCACCTGAGTTTAAAACAAGACAAATGACATTAATAATAAACAAACGTGTCGCATTTTGTTTTCATGAAAAGTTGGTAATTAACGAGTAACAAACTTAAATGAATGTTTCACAGTAGTAAATGCGTAGGTGTCCTTTACCTTTTAAGTTCATGTGGTTGGATAGATATCAGGATCGGTCGGGGCAGTTTTGTGACATTTGTTCATTTTTGGTACTGTTTAGATATACCTTCACCGCTCTCTCTTATACATCATACATTGTATATTGTATCGTGTGCATTGCATAAAGTATATGTTATAGTATCGTGTATATTAAATATCATAATAGTAAATAATTTTTTGGCCAGGAAGAGTTGTATACGATTGTTTGTAAATTACCTTAACGTAAACCCTTTCAAAAAGCTTCACCCTTCCTTGTTAACTTTCTTATGTCATGGTTTCAAACTAAAAATTAATTTTTAATAAGCATATGAGCTAACAATGGCTGATAACATGTCATAAACAGAACATATCATATAGATTCTCAGCATGTATTGTAGCTGTAACATTGTAAATGATGCAGATAGAGTGTAATAATTTCTTAATTGTAATATACCTCGTACGTGGTGTTCTTTATTTGGGTAATACTGTCAAGGGCTTCCTCCAGGTCTAACAAGAGAGATCCGTTTCCGCTGGTTATATTGACCAATACCTCGGAAGTTTCTAAGACGTTGTTAGGTGTGACATCCAATATCGTGAACTTTAAGGAAATAATTGGGATCATATAACAACATTATAATCTCGTAATCGCCTACCGTGCTAAATAAGTCAATCCCTATGTCAACAAACATTGCGAAACAATTAAAAAAAAAAAAATTTGGACAGGGTCGTACGTAGAACGCCACAAACTTTAGTAAGAATCCTATCCTCTATAAATAACGCTAGGCTGTCTATCTGAAGCCGTGGTCTTCGTCACATATTTCAAAATATGTAACTGTTGCTTTTAAAAGTAAATAAAAAACAATTTCTATTTGAATATAATTCTGTTGGTTCAATGCGGTCATTCTATATATGATCTCCTCGTCAAAATACTATCAGCATCCTTCCTTTACAATGACTGAACAAACTTCTATTTCTGTAAGATTCGGAGAAACAAACAATTTGCCATTATCACCCCAATGCAATAATAAAAAAAAACACTTCCTGTAGTGCAATTGTCCTGCCAATGAACACCTGGTCTATCATATATACTTTTGCCTTTTCTGTCATGCGAATCACTTTTTTCCTATACCATCGTCTTCACTCTCAAAACTGTTCCGCTGTTCTTTTAAAGTATTGCTCACTCTTTCCGTAATAACCCACAAAAACCGGACGACAACATTTCAATGCAGTGAGAGGTGAATAAAGTGTTCGTTTAGAGTAAGCCTACTTAAGCAGACCTAAATGACCACGAGGCCCCATGTCAATTGTGGGCCCGAGGAAATATGGGGAAATTAATAAATGATTCTCATTTTAAAAATATAAAACATAAAATATGAAGATTTCAAGAAGGGAGCCCGTTGACATATTTCTCCTATACCTGTCTCTCGACGTCACGGAACATAAAGTATTTTTGCGATAAGAGTAAAGCCTATGGGGTATATTATGGCTTCAATATGCGTTCGTCTTCTCGTGAAATTTGTTAAATTAATGGGATATTAAAAGACACCTTTTAAGAAGGAAAAGTAGGTAAGGGGAGGGGAGGGAGGATAAGGGCAAATGAGGGATAGGGAAGTGGTGCTATGCAAGGTGGAACAAAATTATTCCAATTGACGTCTTTGAGAAGTTTCAAACCTTTAAGAGATTAAATTCCTTGCATTAGAGGAGTGTTATCTTAAACCCTTTAAGCAAATTTTGTCTTATAACATCAGTTTTATAATACATTTCACCCGATGGTTCCACTTTTTCTGTTTTAATAGTAGGCACATAATTTTGCCTTTAACGCGTTCCATATAGTGTCATGCACGACAGCATGTTACCAATATTTACAACAAAAAAATGATTGCAATCTATTTTACAGAACATCGGAACATTCTAAGCGTGGGAAAGTCGTGAAAGGGTAAGAAAAAGAAATTCACAACGGAATCGTCGGGCAGACTCAAAAGATTATAATCAGCTCTTTCCAACTGTTTGCACCTGAATTAAATTTCTTACAAAATGGTCACTATTAACGAACAAAGTAGGTCAAAAAGAAACCGTTAAATTAGTTTCTGAGATAAGTTACCTGGTTACGTTGGTTATTATGCACTAAACAAAGTCTGCGTATATATCGTTTATGGTTACGTCCAAAAGAGATAAAACAAAATCCCAAGTAACTTCCCAAATTTACCTTCGTCGATTGAAAGACTTCCTGGCAATTGTTTATGTTCAGTTCTCCCCAAAATGACGTCAGAGTGGTGTATTTTTCACAAAGTCTGGTAGCCTTCGGATGTGACGTAGATAAGGCTATTAGGTATAGAAAGAATACAAAACAATGGGTATGATCAGTCTTCTGAGCCAAAGAAAGAAATTACAAAACTGGTTTCACTGCAAAATGCTTCATTAAATGAATTTATATGAATTAACCGACTATATATACAAATATATAGTCCATGGGTGTTCCAACACAACATGAGGTACAGTTTATGCGTTAAGCAGTCTCATTACAACACCATGCAGTTTACATATGCTATCATAATGTAATAATGGTAAAAACAAATAGCTATCGACGTAAGAAATATAGGATAATGAATCATCTATAGAGAACTCAGAATAGAGTGGAGATTTCATTCTTTTCATATATTGATAGGATATATGTATACTGTAGCATATTGAGCAATGACATTAACTATTATTTATAATATAGTAGATCTTCATAGTTTCGAACTTTTTTTTAAGTTTCTGCGTAACTTGGAAATCATATTGTGGTAGCCTATAATAGCCAACTATTTGACTATGTGTATGAACCCATATATAATGTATGGAAGACTCAAAAACCGTCTTTTTCACTTGCCTTATTGTTAATTGCATCACAATGAGGTTAATATGAGGGAGGGGTATATAGTAACACTTTACCAATAGTCTGTATCCAAGTATAATATTTTTGTTTAGTTGCTTCAATTGAGAGAGGTCCCCTTTTTTTCGTAATAGACTATGTTTATTTCCACACACGAGGAAACTTCTCTCGTTATCCTCTAATTTCAGTTTATATACTAACATCAATTGTTTTCAGATTGATTGGTGGTAAACATCTCGATTGCTTTTAATGAGGAAGTGTATTGACCCAATTTCATGCTGAAATTGCTTATAGGTTCAGAACCAGCAATTTCCAAGTAATCGAGATGCCGATTACCCTTAAAGATATTTCCAGACATTTTGAGGTGATCGAAAATTGATTTCCATAATGCTGAAGACATTCAAAAACAAGTACTTAATGAACGTATAGAACAAATTTAAGTTATTGAACATGCATCTGATCTGAACTGAACTGAACATTTGTTCATCCATCATATGTTCAACCGTGTCACGGCAGTTGGAATGGGAACCTTAAACTTCTCTTTTATGAAGTTAAGCAGCAGTTAGAAAGTATTTCGACCAATACAGTAATAAGATACAAAGTAAGGTCCATACCTATCTCAGCATGGACAAGAAGTATATATACGAACTAACGGCTTCGCTTGACCTTGCCTTATAAACGGGTGTGGCTTACTCCAAACCTTTTGCCTAATAGTACATGAGACGCCGGTTTGCATTAAACTTCAAGCGCTTTCATTCTGAAATGACTTCGATCGGAAAAGGTTGAGTGTATTTTATTGGCTACATAAAAGATCTAAAACCGTTCAGTACAAGGTGACGTCTATATGTGCATTAATTTCAAACCGAGTTCAGACTTAAATCTCGACGTAATACAGGCGTCCAAACGGAAAAGCCAACAACCTTGTACTATCCTAATATGCTTTCACTTTTAGTAATTCAAACGAGCCCCTGTTTCTTTCCCTCTTGTATCATTACTGTGGTACCATCAGTCACTGTTCTTTGGCAAGCCATCATCCTGCACGTGTGTTGTAAGATCACAAGTAGTTACATCAACCCAGCCAGACCATGAAAACAGCTGCGCTTATTTTATTTGTAACTGGTCACCCTCGGTCAAACTGTAGCACAATCTATTGAATGTACAGTGCGCTGCATGATCCGTCTCTTACACATCTGATCTCTTACACTCTTACACATCTGATCATCACATCTGATGAAAATCCACATTACACCATTGCCTACACCACAGGTCTTTGTAGGTAATTACACAGCGCGAAAGTCAATGATAATGAAATAATACCAGATAAGAGATCACCGAATACGGAAGAAGACTGCCAAATAAATCTAACCTGGCGCTTTGAAATCATTCAAAAGCATATACAGAGAGGGACAGATGTCTTTATGAAGAAGGTGTGACCGTGGTGTAGCTGAAGCCCGATTCTCATGTTGGGTGGTTGAAGCTTTTGCGAGAGGTTGAAGTAGGGTGGGATGTAGTTGAAACAATGCGCAATTGAGTCCTTGTTTGAACATAATGATGTAACTAAGATGATTGCTTGCACTCAAAACGGAGAAATATTGTGTTTTTTTTTTTTTTTTGCCATGGAAAGTTTGATAAACTTTGATGAAGCCCTAGTAACACAGCCAACCTATTCTCCGATTCCCATTATCAAAGCCCCACGCCGTCCTATCCTGCTTCATGAATAAATGGCGAGTATTGATACCGTAGGCACTATCCTACTATGACATGTACCATAGGCCTATCCTGTTCTTCAAGATTTGTCCTTTCGTGTTAAGTTACTAGAACATATACAAAATTTCGAACTATACCGTTAATGTCCATTTAAAGACTTCGGTGTTAAGCTAAACTTGAAACTTTACGTGTGTGTTTTCTATCTCAAGTGTCCAATTGGTCAAGTGTTTAACGCAAACAAATTTAAATTGTGTTTATGTAATACAGGGTATTACATGGCACAATGTATTATTTGAGACACAGGTCGAAAGGTAGAAATGTTGGAGTCATTTTTAATCATTCAGTCAAAATGTCACGCCAACCTTTATGATCTCTGTTGGATTATGTTGGTCTTTGAAATGCCATCCGTGACATTTAAATGAACAGGAAACTGTAAAGCTATAATGTATGACCTTTGGTAACCTGTTTTCTAACTAATATCAGGGTCTTGCACATGCCATTTGAAGAAGAAAAAAAGTGATAAATGTGCGGGTAACTTCCCTCCTTTTCATTTACTTTACATTTGGTGAGGAAACATTTTTGCTTAATGTAAACATTTCCTTTCCTTAAATATTCTATTACTTTGTCACTTAGGATATAGGGTCGAATTGGAACCACTTTATGATCTAAAACTACTTATTGTCCTCCAATAACGTGAGAACAAAAGTAATGAACTTCGGTGTAGGGTTCAATATGTAAATGAGGATAAACCGAAAGTCTATATGAGATGTTATAATGTATATGTCCCAGTTATGTATTTTGCGTTATATTTGACACATTCTTGCCGTACTTTATGTATACTAGACTATTACTTAGAAATTTAGGTAAACCTACTTGAACAAACAATCCAGGCCACCACTTTTTCATTCCCACCTCTCCAAAAAAGTAGTTAGCATGCGCAATCTTGAGTGTAGACCTAACTATATACTTAATTTACACCATACAACGGCATCGGCATAGCACCATTTCATGTCTATAGTTTATTTGCTGGTGATCGACCTTCAGGACGCCTTCGTGGTGAGTCAGATTCAACGACTCTAGGGCCACAGCCCTTCTTTATATCCGCCCCTACAATATGTTTCTTCACCTAAATCGCTGAGGGAACGATGCGATTTCTCGAAGAGACTTCAAACGATATAACGGTAAAGGCTAGGGTAACATACAGTGCAATAACATTTGTGAGACACTTGCAATATTTCCTTTGGTGGAAGTTACAATCCCATTTGAAATGCAACTTGTAGTCTTGATGCTTGTTTAAAAAAAGAGAAATATCCGTTCTCGGTGTCAAATACATCTCATATGTAAATATAAATAAAGGAAAATACAATCAATGTATTTTTGCTAACATTTAATTACCTTAGCAGGTAACTGGTGTGAACATCTGCAGCTGTTCTAATTCAGTTCGCCAAAAATTTATATTAGAGTATAAAAAGGATTAATATATTTGACAAACCTTTAACCGTATGATTTATAAACGCACATTTCACACTATAAGTATGCTATCTGTTTAGTTTTTTGGAAATTGTTTCCATTGAAACATGATAGAAATATTTACGTCGTAAACATAAAACTAGCTGGTTAACTTTGATCTCAATTGGTCATTTCAATTGGAAATTAAAAAGTTAAAGTAAGCATATGGTCATACGGCAGCCTTACCTCCCTTTGTACAATTTTCAATGGAATGAGCCAGTTCGCCTCCCTTTGTTTGACGAAATGTAATACCAATGTCTGCATATCTTATTCCGGGACAGGCATCTGTACGCAAAAATCAAAGCACATGAAAGAAGGTTAACATTTTTTGTGTTAATGAATACAAAAAAAAATGAAGTTGTCTATTAAATTCAAAAGGGAACATTGAATCACATTTAGTCCGCCAACTTCCGAAAAATGACCGTTACGCAGGAAAATGATAACGAGAAGACGCATCCACCTTCATTGACCTATCTTAGAGTTATAAGCCCTGCGCTTTCGAATCAAATTTGGGTGTGATCCCTCGTTACACGGCATGAAGGGTGTTTTGGATTATAAAAGTTACACCCCCCCCCCCACTTTTTTTACTTGCAATAGATGGCTTCATAGGGATAGTCAGCAACTAAGGCCTATATAGCTCAGTTGGCGAAGCGCAGGTCTGGTATCACTGATGTTACCATAATGTAAGAATACCATTGACCCAAAAACAATCTTTGCTGTTGTCAACCATTAAAGTTGCTAGAAAAGTAACGTTCTGATAAGTGATTAAAGTTTGCTGCAGGCAACACAAAAAATTGCACGAAAAACAAATTGGTGACATAATTTCTGAGAGTATTGTGCAATTCAATATTAAAAATAATCCTATTTTTGTTTGTTTTGTGTTTATTGTTGCATGTTGTTGTGTATTTTGGAAGGAATTTTATCTGCAAGAAGTTTGAGTAAACAAGCTGAAACATAGAGGTAATACCGATGATTTGCTAAACTTCAATTTGGAAGTCTGATATCGTAAACTCACCTTTCATTTGGCAAATGGCTTGATATACCTTTGCATGCCCTGTCTGGTTGTCACACCTTACGTTATTCCACTGTGCTTTGCGCTTTCCACCCGAGGATTTAAAGTTCGTCACCACACATGTTTCACTACTAATCGCGGATGGTTCGCATTCTTCCCAAGCAGTGAAATTTTGTTTAGAATTGTCTAAAGTCATCAGATCATTACAATCCTCTCCACATTGAACCCCTATGATGGTTTCGGCAAGTCTGTCCTGGCTAATGGTAAAGTTGTAGATAGCCCCATTTGTAACGTCGTCTCTGACTTCGGCTAGGGTACCACCAGTCTGCTCACAAGCAGTTTGAGCTGCCCGTGGGTAGTAGGTTCCATTTAATAATGTATAACATTGTTCAAAGACTGCTTCGTAGCCGAGAGAGCAATCAACAGCACTGGGTGGATTGGCGAGGGTGGCGTACTCATCAGGTAGCTTGTACTGTGTCCTGTTGCATCTTAATTGTTCTCCTTGAACTGAAGCCATATTTAAAGAAAAAGTCATATTATTGATACAGTTATGCGACTAAAACGAAACGAAAACGAAATAACAAAGGTGGCCCACATAGCCCACCGCTCCCTCGTCATTTGGAGGGCTAATGGTTCAGTCGGGGAAGTTTTACATTTACTCGGGGAAACCTAAATTTCAGTCTAAATATGCCTCAGCTGAAAATGCACTATACTTCTTTGTATACATAATGCAAAGATTCAGAGTTCTCTGTGACTACTTTCCCACTCAATATTGTTGGAGTCAAGAGTATTGGCAGTTTAATTTTCCGCTCGACCACTTCAAGACCATCCGAAGAAGAAAGTTGCCTCGGTGTCCCCATAAACACCCACAACACACGATCTATCCCATATTCACCTCACATCCACATCCACATTGGCACACCGGCACCATATGTATCCATGCTAGCCAGGTCTGCATTATCCCATGCAGCCATAAAGATCATGCATACGAGGATCTTGTGTAACGCTACATATAGGCATATTACAGATGCAAAGTAATATAAAGTAAACACAAAATAATTGAGAAAAACGTTATTGATGGTATATTGAACAATTTTTAGTATTATAAGTTACTACGTATCTCAAATATAGAGAAGCAAGTAGATATATTTTTAGATATGCTTGCAGATTACGAATAATGGCTGTACATGAGAGGTTAATATTCATTAAATGCTGCAGATGCTTATGACTAAAATTAATCACATTAAAGTAACATTTTGTTAAGGCTATATGTTTCATTAAATTCAATATGATAATTAAAATAGACTGGAATTAAAGCTTAATTTGATCTCAGCGTTGTTATCAGATTCGACAAAGTTATAAGACACCCCATATCAACCTCAACAGATCACATTATCATAACGAATTTAATATATCATATAGCGAGGATCAAAGTTGAAATTTAGAAGCGATTTTTGCGATGGAAATATTTATTCCTGTGGGTCAATCCATTGACATCCCTGATCAATTTACCTCTTCAAATGTCACCCTCATGTACAAGCCCTTCCCGGTGCCAAATAGCAAATGCGAAATTTTCGGCCTCGACGTCTAAGCCACCAAGCCCCTTTATTGGGCCTCGGCGTCTAAGCCACCAAGCCCCTTTATGTCTTTCGCTACGTTTGAGACTTTTTTCTGTTGCAGTGTTTTCTATAGGTGAACATCATTCTACCGAACGATAGTTTGACAAAACCTGACAACATGATTTACCTCAATATCTATCCCATATTTTACCTTTATTGAAGAAGTGTCATTTACAAAACCCCTTTCACTAATTCTCGACAATTTAACCCTGCGTACATGACAGTTTCTTCTTCTTATAGATATCTGGTATCTAGGTTCAACGCTCACATCAAAGGCAGAAATCGACAAACAAGACAGAACCTAATGCCAGACTTATAATAACATTAATTTGCCTAAATGAATGGCTGCAATATTTTATTTCCGCCATCTGAAGTCATTTGAGGATGACTTCCATATGGGCCGCGGAGGGTGTCATTCACAGATGGCTGTCGACAACTGTGATTGCTTTTGTCTATAGGCATATGACCCATGAGTTTGAAATTGAACGTACGTCAAGAGGTCAAAGCAATGTAACTATTGCAGGGGTCGTTGATATTTGGAATGGTCAAAGACCTCTAATACGTCTGACAAGCAATGGAATCAGAAACAGCATGGCTACTGTAGAGGTCAATTTTATTTGTAAATGAATGCTGAATTGATGAAAGGTTATATATGGTCAGGTAAATATATATATAAATAAGTGAACAACCATTATAACATTAATGAGCATTGGTAATCATAAACAAGATGGCGTCTAACATATTTCTTTTGTGCTTGGTGCAACATTGGATCATTTTCATCAAGCTATAAATTATTAGCGTATGATTGGATATCCTACACGGTGTAACTATTACAGTAATTGGCCATTTAAAAAAAAACGTGACTCTCATACAGAAGCAATTTCTGATCCTCATATTTAATACAATGTATTCGTTTCATTTGCAAACTATATATAAATGCATAATTAATTACATCGTTTCTGACTATACACATATGAAGTAACAGGTAATGTTTCAGACATAACTGATGTATCTTTTCTTTAACAATTGAAGCTACATCGTAGCACCAACGTTTAGTAAATTCAACACAAAGCATCGTCTTAAATATGTGCATCCATGAGATTAAGGACGAGGGGGTATTGCCCTGGGGTCGTTGGAGGCGTGGGGTTCCCATTGTGTTTTTTTTTTGTTGACAGCTTGAAATGCAAATACGACATTGATGATGATACATGGACAGTGTGTTACCTACCTTTTATGAATGATGAATTAGTGCAACAATTGATTTGCTTTGTTAATAAAGTAACAAAATTGAATGATTTAATGAAACATTCTTTTCTAATAATATTGTAAATTTGGGATCATGCATAGGCAAAACCAACACTATGTTTATTTATAACATTGGCGCCGATGGGGTAGGAAAAAGGGGGGGGAGGGCCACGTCTACGGTATCGAGACGGGGACGAACTCGGGATTGCCAACGGGGGTTAGGTGAGAGAGTTTGCTTCGGTTTTCCTCATAAGTAGCTAAGGTGTATAAATAACTGTCCACTGGAGTTTTCATTTCTCTTGTCTTTAAAAGTGCAGAACAGAAAAACTATAATAAATATATTTATATAGAATAATCAAATGGATGTTTACTATAATGTAGGCTTTCATTTCCCCCTGTTTGGGAAATTCATACCCCCCTCGGACAACAGTTCTGTGAACTACACTTCGAAAGGGGTAATGCTGATGGATGTGATAACGAGATCACAACTAACGTTTTTCTCATTAAAACAGTTTAACAATCCCTTTTATATGACTAATATACTGTACACTATTCGTTATGTTTAGTAACTTAAAAGTTGACTCTAGGTGATAGTTATCTAGCTGGTTTATATATTCATGCATACATTTTCTGGTTACATTGTTTAGATGACGAATAAATGGGGAAATTTCATTAATTTATCTCAGGCAAGATTTTATAAGTATATAGTTGCAGGAATACATTTGCATACAGAACATGTACTGGTAGACATTTCATGTCAAAAAAGAAAGATAAAAAGAAAGAAATAGGGCAGAAAAACATAAATATAAGGTATATGTATATGTATATAAATATATATATAAATATATATATATAAATATATATATATATATATATATATATAAATATATATATATATATATATTATATTTTGTTATTTATATTGGCATTCTTTTCTAATAACACTCGATTTTCGTCAAGACAAACTTACGTGGGAAAGTGTAATTGCAAGGAATGCAAACAGCTTCTGAGCCAAAACCTGTTGATTAAAATTACTGGTTAAAGCCATACCAATACATAATATGTTGCTACAATACTTGTTATCATTTTAGCAGCTTTAGACTCTTTAAATTATATTAATTCCCTTTTCATTTATCTTGAACTTTTATTACATTTATAAGAATGTAAGTTAAGCTGACATGCAAACAAGCTTTGCGGCGAAATATCGCCAGAATTACAAAATTACAAATATTACAACTTGTCCCTAAATGTGTCCCCCACTCCCCCTACCCTCGGCAGCCCGTGGATACTTGCAGGGCGTGAAGTGTTCATCAAGAGGATACTTTTGAAATACAAAAGAAAAAGAGTGCCGAAAAGTTCGGGGTGGAGACGTATAGTAATGGTGAGGATACACTCTGGATTCTACTCACGGTGGAACCTGGGGACAAACACATGGTCATTTGGGGTTTCACGGACGATCGGTCTGTTAATTCGATATTTCCGTCACGTTCGAGTAGTGTATCTAACGTGTGAAAATCTAATGTGGAGATATGTTTACCAATTCGTGTCCTACTGCCTGACGTGGTGCGAAAATGTTCAACAAATGTAATTATCGGAAGTAGTTTGAGGAAAGAATATGCAGACGGAAACTGGAATTCCATTGTTCATCCGACCTACTGTCGTAATTCATAATAGAATGACGCCATTTTACCCTCCCCCTCTCTCTCTTTCTTCATGTGATATGAATTAGTTGGGTGGTTGTAGATAAAACGTTAAGCTATGGGATTAGCTTGGGGAATTCAATATGTAGAAACTGCATTTTCTCGCGCTTCTGTGTTATTTGGTGAAACATTCCCCTGCTGTTCAACTGCTAAGTAATCTGTATTGAGTATATAAGGAAAGCAAAGAGAGCATAGCCTTGTAGTATCTGTATAATATGTTGAGCACGAATACAACTAGAGCTTTCCATTGTTATGAATATACCCGTATATATTTACAAGGCTCCACGTACTATAGTAATCTGACACTATAATGATTTGCACAATGTCTCGAGTACGACTAAAAATACATAACCTGGGCAAGCTAATGTGCAAGATAGTCTAGATTAGTTCATCCAGTCTGTAGTATTAAAGTGGGAGATTATGTTATAACCCAAAGTCGCTCGTTTACACCAGGGAGTTTCCATAAGAACAGCACGCTGTTTACACTAGGTAACCGATATGATCCTGGGTCAAATGAATCGTAGTTTCTGGCACAACGTCGTGCGCAATACATTGTATACATAGGTATGCTCCGTGTCATCCATTGCTGTTAATTTGATGCAATATTTTGCAATATTTTGTTAATTATTTGATACAATATTTTTTAGGCTGTAATATTTTTACGCTGTAATATTTTTAAGTTGTAATATTTTATGCGATTTTGTGAAGTGCTTTGAGATCATTCTTTGATGTAAAGCGCTATATAAGAATAAATTATTATTATAATTATTATTAACTTTCCCGATCTTTGGCAGATCACACAGATGATCAGAGTGCTGAACTTGTCCGCTGTTCGTTTTTCTTTTCCCTCTGAGGACAAGAGCGCCGATCATTTAAACGATCGTTTTGGATTCTGACCCACCGGTTTGACCATCATAAAGTCGTTGATCATATATAGCTATTGGTATCCCTTTAATCCCGGTTTAGTGTTATTCATAAATATAACGCCGCTAGTACTGTGACTATACATATAGCCTAGTATGTGCTACACAGACCGAAGAGTGAGGCATCGTAATAATAAGTGGAGCTGTACTAGGCTACCTGTACCGTATATAATTAACTATATGAACGGAACAAATAGTCGTTTTTATTATAAACATCTTTGTTAACATAACTTGGACCTGTCATAACATAAGTCCCTGCTGTATGTAGTTTTAATTAAACTTAGCGGCAGTTTGGAGATACGCATTATAGACACCGAAATACTGAATGTCAGAGTTATCGATGAGTTGATGCGCCTTCATATCTAGTTTACCAAACGAATACACACATGAAAAAGACATGTCGTGATACTGCTCGTTCCAGCCCATAGGATCCTAAATAAATGATGTTTGGCGGAGTAATCGATAAACAGTTTCATGATCAGAAATTATACTCTCTTTGAATGTTAAGTTATTGTTACACTGCTTCTATAACTAAAAGAACATTGTTTGTGAATCAGTAACAATAAACCGTTTAAGGAAATATAAACTTTGAGACCTGAATTACATATTAAGTGCGTTATGATACTCATGCTCGTCTCCTTCCTTGTCTACATAGGCTGTTTTTTTTTGTTTTTTTTTTCTTTTTCAGCTTTCGTTTTTTTTTTACCACCACGGTTGATGCACTTTTACACTTTCGTGATGAGGATATTGGCATGCACGGTGTATTCCTATAATTGTGCTGTTTTTTTTTCTTGCTTTTTTGTTTTTTGGTTGCTATTAAGATCATTTCTATGGCTGTTAGCCTATTTAGCTTATTTCCTGTACCAATTACACCTTACCGCCCCACGACTGTGCACTTTAACAAAGTTAACAAAATATAAAACAACCTATAGGCTACTCGTGATTGGTATATGCGGGTGCTCTTTGGAGGGCAGTTCACTCTTTGTTTTGATAAGGATGTGACGAGTATTGGTAGATATTACGAGAAGTTTTTTATTATTTCCTTATACCAAGATTACATATATGACATGTATGGGGCAATATTGGATTTCAAATATAATGCTTTGCGTCGTGTCAAATCCATTATGAGCAAAAGTATAATATATGTGATGGTCAAATTAGGTCACAATACCTGCCTAGAATTGCCAAAGTGCGGTGTTTTCCTTGAGATTTAGGTAGGGTGCTATTACGAAGTGCTACTTTGTTACAAGTTGATGCTATGTTCATTTTATATATTATGATTAATCAGTACCAAAGGCATCGTCAAATCCAAAGGGTAAACATAGTGCTGTTATATTACTTTGAATTTCCATTTCAGAATCTTATCGCGCGAGACAATTTATCCGGTACATTATTAGTTTTTTTTTTTCTTAAAGAAGAGCCACCCACGAAAGCGCCTGGGCATGAGACCCCAAGGAACGTTATTCACTGTAAATCCGTCCTGTTACATCTAGACTACCCGTATGATCATGACGATCTTACCTCAAGTTTAGATATTGCACAATACTGTCTCAACTGAAAGCCACTGTCGGCTTATATATCTCAAGGGTACTCTCATGGTCCTTTCGGACTAAGCTTCTCGCTGTCCCCCATCTTCTCAGGCTCAACAAACTTAGTACAAAGAGACCAATCCAGCCTGCTAGGACAATGTGTTTGCTACAAAGCGCTTACTTCCACACAAGTATTACGTAACCGCTATAGGTACAAGTTTTAAATTTCCACCCAATTCAAAATAAGTTTTCTGCGTAATTATACAACCGGCATACCTTACGGAGGTATAAGTAAACAGTTCACTCTGAATTTGAAAGAGAAATGGTAAAATGCCACAACTTACACGACAAAGGTATGACAGACCGTTGCGGGTTGTACAGATTAACTTATACAGTGAGGAGTTAACGTAGACGACGAAGGGTACGTTAAAATTCATCACTATTTCCTATGAATTATTATGGCTCTCTATAGATTTCGAAACCTTTTCAGGAAAAAGAACATTTCATGCATTCTGACCGTCCAAGTTATTTCCAAATGTTGTAAAATGTATGTAACCTAATCTGTGTCCCTTCTTGAAGAGTAAATGATTTGAATGAATTAACTAAGCGTTTTTTAAAGTTTAACATTACTTGAAAATGATATGAATTTCCATAATATATTTCTGCCTGACCATTAAAGGAAAATGTGACACATGTATTTGCAAATCGTCTTCTCACACCTGGCCTATACTTTGCTCTGTAAATTTGAATAGCTTTACTAAAATATGTTTCTCTTATCTTCATATCAGTAACAATAGTGCCCAAGAATCGCATCACGCGCATAAAGAATCGAATAAACATAATATTTGCGTAGATAAAAACTAGCATTTATTCTACGAATTTTTATTGCACCATTCCTTATAGTCAGTGTGCTAAACTAAATAACCCGCATTTTGGTGTGTATGATGGACAAGCAGAAAGGAAATTTCATGAGCGGTTTACTTTGCTATTAAACTAACTTTTCCCTTATAATATAATAAATCTAAAAGAATTGCTACAAAAAAGTACATATCGATATCGGATATGTACTTATAATCTGGATTCCTTGAATAACAAAGAAAAACATGATTATGGCATACTGGTAGCTTCTTTTGTAATGACATTTAACAACGTACAATTTGATCCACTTGTTTTTAACCATAGTCACCGCGTCATAAACTTATTCCTCGTTAGATCCACATACTGGTTTAGGAATAAGTGTCAATAAAAGCTTTGAAGCGTGGATTGCCTGGCTGGCTGGCTGCCCAATGGTCATATTTCACTTCTTAACAGGCTCACTCGGCGGCATAATAGATGATGCTCTTTTTATAATTTACAATTTCTTTGATATTTCCTTTTCGAACAAAAGGAGCAAACAGCTTATAGGTAACTTCCTCAGGGTGGAAATACAAACAGTGTCAACCCATATTTTTTATATAAAAAAAGCTTGCTATGATTTGTGCGCCCTCTTTAACGTTAACGAGTGAGAATTCCATCATTGAGAGTGACCATACTGGTCAGCTTTTATAGAAGGGATCTCAGTCCTCTCCATAGAGTGAGATCTTGTAATTTTAGCTCTTAAATAGAATGAAAACACTCACTTCTTGATAGAGTGAAGTTGACACGAGTTCAGTCTTTCATAACAGTGACTTTTCTTCATTTATAAAATGATCATATTTGGGCACTTTCAAATAGTGAATTCTCACTCTTTACAATAAAGAGTGCACGATACACTTCTGTTTTTTGTGAAAGTGTAGTTGATATTGCATTAAAAAATTGGTGTTTGATTTGAAAGCAACATATTTAGCAAACAGTACAAGTCTGACTTTAAATCTTTGGCATATACGTACACAAGGCTAACAAAGTATAGAGCGGCCTATATCTTAGTATATCTTATAAAGTAGTTATGCGACGCGTGTACCTGTTTATGTCTGTGTTTAAAGAAAACTCACTTCTTGACATATGAGTCTAGTTGACGTCAGAATGACTTTATTCAGGAAGTTCCCCACTCAAATTGTATGGATATAATTTTACCAAGAAATGTTATCAGTTTTTGGGTGGTTTTTCCTTTCATTCCGTTATCCATTAAAGGTATGAGTAGCTTAAGGTGATCACCTTTCTGCAAGTTCTTTCCTGATGTGATATTTCGATCGGAAATGAACACACATATCACTATGATGTTCGTGTAAGGAAATGCCATTACCTCGGATATGAGCCAACATTTTAAATAAAACGGCTGGCGATGTAATCTTAAACTTACCCTTATAGTCATTTTGCGCCAACTTATTCACAAACAAAAAGAAGGAACAGACATTCAATATACCAAAGGAAGTTTGCTTTTCCATTTTTTCCGTTCTCGGTGTGTTTCTTCAGTAAGACAACGGACGGGTATGTGTTTGTTCCCGATAATATTTGACAGTATTGTGCATAATATTAGTATAACATTTCTTTCACAGGCAAACTTGATATTTAACATTCTTACCATATGAAGTAAAAATAATTATACGCAAGCTCACATCCTGCAGATGTCATCCATCACTGGCCGACGTTGTAACCAAACCTTAACTTACTGTATTGACTTCACATTGGTATATTACTTCCTATAAGTATATGCAACATATGAAAGAAGTTTAAAAGAAGTTCTAGTCTTTACACATTTAAAATATAGTTTTAGCAAATATTAGAACCGTAAAGTATAATGAAAGGTTATAGAGAGAGGGTTACTAAATCCACTGTAATTTCTCAAGAATGAATGATTCAAGTTTTGAGGGTGTTCTGGAGAATGACCCTTAGTAGAGGAGTTGAATTCAGTCTTACCGCAGAGTGTATTCATCGTTGAACTATAGTGATTGCTTCACTCCACGAAATGTTGCAACTATAGTCATTCTAATGAGAAAACTGAGTACACTCATGGAAAAGGTGATCATTGCGCCATTGTCTTTTTTTTCATAAACAAACCTCATGAAGCTATAATGAACTCTGTTTTTCTATTATAATTGTTACAATTACTAATTACTTAGAAAAGTCTCTCTGTTACCAAATTACTATGAGCCTTGTGTAGTAAAAATGAAACAAATAAATGGACACACAACTGCGTAAGAATTGAATGGAAAAGCCATCATATTTTCGTTGGGACAAATTAAATTGATCATTTCTCCCAGTGGCAGAAGACCTGCCGCCAACATGGTATGACCAAAATGGTGTCCACTCGTGTCTGTCATAATAAAGGCTAAGGTTCAATTCCTATCTTGCCATGGTAATTCCCAACAGGACAAAATCAGTTGTGATGTAGATTTTTATTATTATTATTATTATTGTTATTGTTTTTATTTACTTACTGGGTGTACGGACTCATGACGTCTGTTTTATGTTTATATATTATGAACAAAGATAACAAAACAAAAGAGGAAAAACATGATAACTTACCAAAGACGTGGCTGAAGTATAAAAATAAAGCGAACTGTAGAATAATACGATACGTTGATGCCATACTCAGATTATTCCAGGATGAACCTCCGTCGTCAAAAGAAAATGTTGTATGCTTCAATAGAGAGAGAGACGATTTTTGCTTCCCCAAAAATATATAGCAGTTTCTATACGCTATCGCTTATTTCACTCGTTTTGAAAATGTGTCGTTCATGCAACTTCTGACGTCTGCAAATGAATTACTGTTAGAGTGCTACCATACTCACTGATATATAAAACCGAAGGTCGTTCGTTATTTCAGACCGTAATGCGGAAGAACATCGTCCTTCACATCTTCCTGTTCCCAATTTCCTGAACTCATTCGGACGATCTGAATGGTCAGGAGTGAATTCTCGATTCTGGTTTTTCCCTCTTTGGTTTATATGTTTTATATCTCTTTAAATGTATTTCATCTCGCGGTATAAATTATGTCATATCCTTGTAGACGTTACTTAATGAAGCATGGATTTGGTTGTGATATTAACAAAGCCACGTAGTTAGGACAATTTACGTCGCTCTTGCTATCATGCGCATTTGCAATTAACTCCTGGTTCACGTACCCGCACTTGTTATGGCGATCGTGCCTTTTCTGTCGCTGCGCCTTCTCTTTGGAACGAACTTCCATTTCACGTTCGTGACTCTTTCTCCCTCTGTATTTTGAAGAGACAACTTAAAACATTTCTGTTTGATTCCTATAGTTTCTTTTTCTCCCAAGGCTTGGATTCCTTTGTCTCTTTCCTACTTTGTAAAGCGCTTTGAAACGCTGTATTAATTAAGCCCTATATAAATGTAGTGTTATGATTATAATTATGATAATGATTATGATTATGATTATGATGATGATGATGATGATGATGACGACGACGACGACGACGATGACGATGACGATCAGGATCAGGATGAGGATGAGGATGAGGATGAGGATGAGGATTGTTATTATTATAAATTACTCATTTGAACACATGAGAAAAAGTCGCACTGGTAGCAGCAGGAATAAGTATAATCACCCGGCGATGTACACTAGTATACCGAACGAAGGTTGGAAATCACATTCGCTATAACTCATTATATATGGTATACCATTTGTAAACATAAGAATGGTTAAAAGGCTTATTACAAGGATGATTTAGGACGTACATAAAACAAAGTAACTTTATAAAAGACTATCAAGAAGAGTCTGATCTCTTCTCAAACACGGACCGACCGACCCCCTTCCCTACCTCCCCCTCCTCTTCCCCAATCCTTCCTCCCCTACATTAGAATGTGGTTATTGCCTTAAGAAAGCTTGTACTGGCATACCTGGCGGAATAAAGCTCCTAAATATACGTTAAAGTTTTAATGAAAAGATCGTGGATAACGTAACGTACATGTCAGACTGTGTAGTGAATACGTACACGTATTCTAGCACAGTTACCAGTACTCGTAGTAATCCAGAGGGATTTGTATATACGCGTACCCTACTCCGCCATTTTGGAAATCTGTAGAGGTTAAATTTACAAGATTAAATACTCTTATTTGTAATCATAAAATGGAAAATGTTCTTGTACCCGTACCTCTGCGTATATACTATAGTACTGCGAGTCTGGTCAATGCACACGACAAGTTGCCCCACGATAATGTATTAAATATATTCATATATCATTCTCATATGCTGCAAACTATTATGTAGTTTCCTGCTTAAGTATACCCAAAAACTGAACCTCTTATGCGAGGTAACATGAAAGAAGAAAAGGGCCAGACAAAATTAGAATGACATATTGTAATAAGATTATAGCAAGGCGAAATTTCCAAATTTCATGTAAAATTCTGTAACTAATAGAACTTTATGAAAAGTGATCATATATAACATGATGTCCACGCATCATTTTGTGATGTGTTTAAATGCTTTTAGAATTCATCCGAAACTCGGTTGATGCCTGTGCATGTTTAAAGGGATACTACAGTGAGTGAAAATTATTGTTTTAACCACATTGTGGAAAAATGTTTTGTATTTTTAGCTCAAAGGTACATCAAAATAGCATTTTTTAATTTGTGGGAGATACATTTGGTGAAATATTAAGATTGTATCTGGTGTACAGAAGTGTTTGTGATGTCACCATGGTAATTTGGCTGACAAAAATACTTTGTATCTCTCTATTATGTACAAGTCATTCATCATCTGAGTGAAGATGGCGTCCTTACAATCAAGTTACATAGTGATAAACTTCTAAATAGAGAGAACATGGAGGACTATCTATATATAAGCAAAAGAGCAACTTCAAGGAAAGTAAAGATTTTACGGAACATCTCATCTCCATGATGATATCATGATGAATAATTAAACTTCAAGCCAACCTTTATCTAGAGTTTGGAGAATAAAATCTGTTGAGTTTGATATAATCTTCTTGTTGGTTTATCCTTGAAATGTGATAAATTTGGAATGTTTCTTTAAACTGTCAATGTTCTCCGAATTTAGAAACTCATAAAAATGCAAGTTTGTTTTGTAAAAATATTAGTTCCCTCTTTAATTGATTAAAGTGATTTATAATTATCATGAAAAAACAAAACGTTTCCAACTGAACTTATGTGATGACATCATGCACTCTGCTGTTGCCTATTGCATTCATAAAGTAATATCATATTTGAAGGAATTTTTTTTTTTTTTTAATCTTCTTATTTTAAGTTGAAAATGCTTTGGTTTAGTGGTTTTGATCTAAAGATGCCGAACATTTTCGAGCACTCAGTTTTGTCAAGCAATAAAGCTTCTCTAGCAAGGGGCATATACCTTTAATAAATATATGATTAATCCTCTGTATCAAGACGTTTATGTTTACATGATGCAGAGAATTACACACCGCAAATATAAACATCTATATGTCACAGAGGTGTTATGCATTACTGATCATGCTTCTCTGGTATATAGTCATATACTATAGGGAGATGTTTAAAGGCTATTAAAAATATACATCCACTTCTCGCCGAAAGTTATTAGGAAGCTATGGTCTCTACATCGATTGTTGCATGGTCGATAAACCAAGGTGAACCATAACACTTAATATAAAATGGATACCTTTATGTAAGAAAGAGAAGAGCATCAATATGCCTTCTATATGTGTATTAATTGAGTCTCATTATGTTCTCGGTAGATTAGATATTCTGCAATCGCAATAAACATGCATGTCGCAACATTACCCGCATGAAGAGGTTTGCTATATATGAGTAAGAATTATGATTGTCAAGTTGGAATCCCAGCTGATATAACATTATAACCCTGCATGTACTCGCTCTCGGACCTTTACCGTATTTCATTTAATTGATCAAATATAAAACAAAATTTGTGGAAGTAATAGCATTGTTATATAAATATATTGGGAAACCACTCGGTGGTGTACGCAATTTTCGCAAATTTAACATAAGACATAAACAAAGAAGGAACAATAGTACTTTTATGATTATTTCCACAAAGACATTTATTGAAGAGACATGATTTCATTCAAAAGTACGCCATTCTTACATATAAAGTTCTCTCTACCGAAACTACACATAATTTATGTATGTTTTTGTTTTAATTTTGTTTTACCTGTCTATTTATTAACGACGTCATCCTATTTAATCGACTTATTTTGCTTTTTACTTTATTACTTAATTTATGCACATCCCATAACATCAGACTTGCAATACAAAATAAAAACTGCCATGCTTTCGATCTTGATATTTTAATATGTTATCTTGATATGTGTTTATCACATCACATTCTGGTAGATGATATTCTGGTTTTAAATCGTGATGTCTTTACAAATAATTGACGTTAAATTGTACATTGACGAGAGTTTACTTCCAAAATGGCCAAACAAAACAGTTGATAGATATCAAATTAGCCAGAAATATATATGAACTGATATCTAAGAAAGTATCAGATAAAATTGATTAGGCAATAATTCCAGCATTTTGATGAATTGGGAAGACGAAAAGTTTAACTTTATCACCTTCAAGAGTCGATATTGGACAATACAAGCGTGAGAAATAAGCTCCACTGCCTCGTCCTGGTTTTTAATATACGGATGTCGGCCTATACCATTATTAATAGTTCGTTTAACCGGTATATATACTTACTTCGCTCCGAGAGGAAAAACAAGCTTTAGTTATGGAAAGGTCCTACACTTTAGGATTATAAAAACCTGGGTGTGGCCTGCCATGGCGTAGGTGTAAAAATAAATATGCGCACGATGCAGTTTGTGGTAAACGTTGTGGTTAGGAACGTTTTGATAAGTATATAGATGATTACCAGTTCGTGCATCATGCAGTCGGGGCAAAAACGTTCAGTGGATTCTGTTACATTCAGTCGGGAAAGATTCGACCACTTCTTCGTGGATACGGGGTTATATGGTGGTATAACCCCCCCCCCCCATCCCTCCTCATCCTATTGTCAACCTCACACACAAAATCAAAAGTATTTATGAGCGGCAACTTTGCTTTCAGACCTATTACTAGACCTAACTTATTCGCGAAATAAAAACAAACATATGGTGATCCAAACAAGACCATGGTTCTGTGTGATAATATGGAGTCTTATGTATGGATAACGGATCTTGTTATGAGTCCAATATAGCGGAGAATGGTTGCAAGGTTCTATATGGTATCATAGCACAATTATAGAATAGTGTACGATCATACAAATAGCCAAAAAGGTAACCTGAAAGGTGCCTAAAATAAACTAATGCGGTAATTGTTGTCGCATAGTTTCAGAAGTCACGAAGTCCTGCTGCAGGTGGTTATATATTTTGTGTATATATTTTGTGTAGACAGAGGAATATTTGTGTGAAGGTTCAGTCCTGCCGGTGCAAGTATTATGACTTTGACGCATATAATGTTCCAACTTACCATATCTTATTTACTTCCGCTCCGGAAATGTATAGGTTTTGACAAAGGATGCCTCCACACAGTATATGTCAACTATAGGTTATAACCAGAAGTGGGATGTATATTGTGGGTGTAATGACATGTGTAAGGGTAATTACTCCCAGTCGTGGTGGAATTATTTTAAAACGGAGAGTACATGAAAAATTGGCGCACAGGTGTTATTTGAACTCGAAAGTCTGATGAAGAGAAACAATATACCTTGATTGTGTGCCACAGAGGCAAGTTTTATAAATTGCTTTTTTTAAAGTAAAGAATCCACAAGAATCTCAAAGTGATGTAACAAGCATTGAGATTGCATTGTAATGTCAAAGAGAGAGAGTGAGTGATAATTTAATTTATATATATTTGACATCAGTGCTGAAATGTATCCATTTGCATGTTAATCCAAATGATATGACGATCATTGTGCAGACCAGCATTCTTTCATGCCCTCAAGCCTTCATGTTGCCGATTACTGTCAAGAGCCCCCCCCCCCCCTTTTTTTTGAGGTCTTTTGACGGAATACTTCAAACATAGACGCGTTGTCGTTCGTGTTAAACCACCCGCGAGAACGTTTCCGGGTTGTTGAATATTTCTATAAAGGTTAGACAGACGAAAACAACAGAGAATATTAAATAATTCACGTTGTGACGTCATCGGAATCGAACAATGCCCCCATGAGAGATCTACGTGTATGTATGTAGTATGCGTGTATGCGTGTATGTATGCGTGTATACATGTATGTATGTATTTTATATTCTTCTGCAAGCAAGAACTCGCGAAGAAGCATCATTACGGAGAGCCAAACGTTCCATAAATGTCGAAAAAGAAAGTGAAGTGTCCAAGTTAATATATATATGTCCAAATCGATATCAACATGTTACAATTCGATATCAGCATGTTACAATTCCATATGAACATGTCGAAATAAAATACAATATGCCATTGCGTCTATCAACATGTCAAATTCAACATCAGCATGTCGAAAACTTGTAACAGCATGCCATTACTACATTGGTCATTTCAACATGCTATATTTACGTCGTGCTATAATTTTGGCACTTCGGCGCGCGCCAACGTTTCGTATATGTCGAGATTTATTTCAGTATGTCCAAAACTTGTGTCAGCATGGTGAGCGAAGAGTGGTGAAGTATTGCCATGACAACGTTGCACATGGTTCGTGTCGTTCACGCGGTATTATGGTTGAATATACTGTAGCGGAAAGCTACGACTTTTCCTTAGTGAGATACGTTTCGTTCCCTCAGGGGTTACATCTGTTGCGCTCCGTGGAGGTAACGAGAGATGTTTATCCGGAACAGGAACAGGAACTGATTACGTAATTTTGCTATATCGATGTATTCCCGTGACTGGCATAGGCAGGCACGGCGGTGGGTGTGTGAGTCGATCCCATTGGTCGCAACTCATCGTAGTTATATACAGGTAGTCCATGATTGGTCTAAGCCTTTTTTTTACAGTTTATGTACGGACGTGTGTATACGGATGTTCAAGGGCGTAGGAACCGGGGGGCTGGGGGGCGCCAGCCCCCCAGTGAAAAATATGGGGCGGGCGGAAGTATCGTTCCGCCCCCCCCCCCCCCGCTCCGCAAGTCAGAAAACCCCTTTTTCATTTCCAAATGAGAAAAAAATCTCATTTGAAGCACCAAATTGCATCTAAGGCCAGGTGAAAATGCAAAATTCTTTACAAAATGGAGTGGGTGTTGAAGTGTGCTATATTGCACCAAATTGCATCTGAGGCCACCTGGAAATGCAAAAAAATTCCAAAGGGGAGGGGGACACCCCCTCCCCTTAGACCCCTCTCCCAGGCCGGCCATCAGTCTTCAGCCCCCCCACTCAAAAGTACCTTCCAACGCCACTGCGGGGGGTATTTTAATGAAGGGTTCTTTCGTAAATGAGTGAGTCAGAGAGTCGGAGAGTCGGTCGAGTGCAAGACGAGGAACTTTCCTTCCGGCGGCTCGTGGTAAAGCCTTTGATATTTGCCTAAGTCCAAACAAATGTGTTTAGGCATTTTGGAGTGCCCGACATCTGCGCTGCCCGAGTCCAGCGGATTGCCCGACACCTGCGCTGCCCGAGTCCAGCGGATTGCCCGACACCTGCCCTGCCCGAGTCCAGCAGATTGCCCGACACCTGCCCTGCCCGAGTCAAGCGGAATGCCCGAAGCCTGTGCTGCCCGACACCGGTGGATTGCCGACGTTTAGATTGCCCGACCCTTGCGCAGTCCCAGTGTTATGCCTGCGTATCCTTGGGTTGTGCCCGACCCCAGTACGTTATATTGGGCAAATGTTAATATTGTGTATTATACGCTGTAGATGTAGAACGAGATGAGAAATTATACTTTTATTAAACATACAACTCTGGTGTCTGCCTCCTGATTTAGAGTTAATCTGTACCCGTCCCCCATCTACCTCCCCTACCCTCCTCCAGTTGGTTTCGAGACAGGTTTTTCACTACCAGACGTTGGCGGCGTTACAATACGTTTTAAACTGCTGCAGTAGGTGGAAAATATACCATTGAGAATATCTTCAAGCCCTTATTCGTATTAGTCGCGCCAAAGCTTTGTCCAAACAAAGCAGTTCATTTAATGTAATCATTCATAATGAATGTTTTGCAAGAAACTTTTTCTTCCATACAGCGTTTGGTTGGAGAAATAAACCAATGCGTCAGAGAAAACCAGCTTTCGATAGCACCACGCCTCCGAACTCGTCTAGAGGCAACGTTTGACAGTAACAGTAACATGGTAATAAATTGAAAGTTTGTAAGAATATTCTTGGGGAAATTTCACTAGGCCCCTTTCTCCCTTTGATCCAGTCCGTGCTCTGTCTTTGGGATTTACTTCAACTAAGTTCTACTTGTATTTAGCCTATGCTAAGTTAGGTAATGCCTAGACTAAGGCTAAAGTTAGGGTATACATACTCTTATTTCTAACGTTGCCTCTAGACAAGTTCGGAGGCGTGGTGCTATCCCCATAGTACCGTGTGAACGACACGAACCATGTGCAACGTTGTCATGGCAATACTTCACTACTCTTCGCTCACCATGCTGACACAAGTTTTGGACATACTGAAATAAATCTCGACATATACGAAACGTTGGCGCGCGCCGAAGTGCCAAAATTATAGCACGACGTAAATATAGCATGTTGACATGACCAATGTAGTAATGGCATGCTGTTACAAGTTTTCGACATGCTGATGTTGAATTTGACATGTTGATAGACGCAATGGCATATTGTATTTTGTTTCGAGATGTTCATATGGAATTGTAACATGCTGATATCGAATTGTAACATGTTGATATCGATTTGGACATATATATATTAACTTGGACACTTCACTTTCTTTTTCGACATTTATGGAACGTTTGGCTCTCCGTACATCATAGGCTTATCAAAGCCGCAAGCTGACAGAAGTCAGTCTCTTACATTCATATTTAACGTCCACGCGACCGATATATAACCCCTGTGTACAGACAACACTCCTACGCAATGAACCTGTTAACTAGCATTGCTTTACTTGTCAATCTGACCACTAGAACACCACATCCGTCTCGACGTGTAGGTGAACAAAGACAAAACAGAAGCAACAACAAAACTAGCGAACTGGATATAATCCAGGTGAACAAACAGAGGTTTGGTTGGATTACAAAATTTCCGATGCGCATATCCTCTGTGACTTGTTTACAACATTAATTTTCCAAATGATTTAGTTATATTTATAAAAGTTCTTTGCCCTGAAGTTATATTGGTTGCTAATCTGCCACGGTGTGTGTAAATATGGCTTATTTGTTCCTTTTTGGTTTCGATGATAATCGTAACCATTGAAGTCATGCAGGCGGATGTGTGTGGGTACGCGCGTGTGCCAGTGTGTGTGACGCATTGCTTGTAAACACGATATCTCAAGAAGGGGAGTTTGGACCAATCTTATATTTGGTGTGTAGGAGTACCACATAAAGTAGAAGATATACATTGTTTTCAGAGTCTGTCAAAGGTCATTTGGGGTTACCAGGGGTCAAATTGTGAAAACCTTATAAACACGATATCTCAAGAAAAGAACTACCTTGGGACCAATCTCAACTTTTAGTATGTAGTTGTGACCCGTTAAGTACAATAATTGCCTATTGTTTTTGTGTGGAGGTCAAAGGTCACTAGGAGTCACCAAGGGTCACATTGTGGGAAACCTTGTTTTATAATCTACCGTATCTCCCACTGATCAGCCTATTACATAACAGGTGCGTTACGCCTCACTAGAATAGGAGAGGCTGTTGGCAATTAGCTTAAGAGCATCCGTAGAGATGAATCAAGAAGTCTTGACCAACTCTCCATTGACTTAAGTGTGTCGCTAACTTACGTCGCTTCATGCATGCCTGTACGTCACGTATATCTGATCATTTTTATTGTGGTGCCTGATGTGTGGTATATGGCATCTACGTTCCCCTTTGTTATGACTTTCACGGATCGCATGGCAGCGCCAGAAAGCTTATGGTGAACGTGTTTGTTAAAAGTTAGTCTAGTGGAAAGAGTAACCTTTTAGAAAAGGAACAAGTGTTGTACCGAATAGTCCGCATAGCACCGTGACTTACTTTGTCTGTGTGTTTGTTAGTACTACATAATACAAGTGAAAAGGACTCGGCCATACATGACACTGCATTTTGGCTACTTAACATATCTATAGTATCAGAAGTGTTCCTTTCTTCTTCTTTTCGTTCAAGATCTTTAACTTGGGGTAAGATGTCTTGAGATGTTAAAACTTGAAAAGTACACTCAGACAACAGACGGTCGCAGCATACGAACTACACTACTATTAATATAGAGTATTACGTAGCGTTCACTGTGTATTGATTATAGTGACCCGGAAATAACCACATGTGGCCTATACTATCGGATTGTTATTAACGGTAAGTAGTTTCCTTCAGTCTCTATAATTACGTGTAACAAACTGACTCAGTACGAGAAATTTACTGTTTAAGGACGTATTGATAACGTATACAATTCTGTTATTCGATCGCTAGTGCTTATTTTGTGATAAGTTAGCAGGTTATTAAACGATAGGTGGGGTTAATTTAAAAGGCAGGGTCGTACTCAGGTGCACACGATGAAATTGTATTAAAGGTATTGAAGACTCGCCCCAAACCGCGTGCCGCGCTCTGAAACAGTTAACTTTCCGTTGCCTGCAAATGACGTTTTCTTCTTGTCGCTACAAAATGCAGACAGTAATGAAACGTGATACCTTGTTATCTTTTACCTAGACATGAGATGTCCACGCTGCTATGTACACTGTGTTGTGGGTACTAATCGTAGCTGTATGTATTGATTGTACACTAGTGTCTAATTACCGACGGTAGCATGCTGTATGTGTATTTTCTGGGATCGATAGTGGTGTCTAACACTTCTGTTACACCTCATTCGAAATTAGGTCAGATTACCGGCATGAGACGTTTCTTTGTGCGCGAGTCTTCACACCCTTTAATTGCCAGGTACTTGCCTAATAGGCAGAATTTTGGTGCTGTACATGAATCAAGTTTTTGCAATTGCTACTTAGATGCATTAATTCTTGAGTTATTGAATACCACTACATATTGGTATACATGGAAGATGAGTCTGTAGGTGACATTACATATATTGAATATTATGCGAACTTTGTACACTATATGAACTCGTGTCTTTCAAGAGTTCTATTGCCCCTGCAATCGTTACAGCAGGATTACTATCTCCGCCCCCCACCACCCCACCCACCCGGCTCTCTCCATCTCTCTCTCTCTCTCGCCCTCGCTTTCTCCTCTAAACCAAACTTCACTCGGTGTATGATATGAATGGTGTGACGTCACACATCATCCGACAGATGTTGAAAGCATTTTTGTTCCAATCTACAGATTAATTGAGATTGTCTGAAAGATGTTCAGATACAGGTTTGCATTATGGGCTGGAATCCTTTTTATGTCAATTTTGGTCTCCGGGTTACTGCTCCTCAACAACGAATGGGTATTAATAGAAACACCAAGCCTACATGAATCCAGTAGGTTGTGTGAAGCATGTTATCCAGTTCATCGAAATTCGAGTGATCGTAAGTAATTTCATAAGTTCATAATTTCTGTCCGTAGCCATCATTTCACCTTATTATCAGTAAGGTTTAGTAAGGATATACCCTATAGAAAAGTGCATTTCCATGAGAGAGAAAAAAAGAGCACACTTCCTACAAATGCATCTTAACATAGGAGAACATTTCCTGGTGGGCTTTTCTTAGCGATGGATTGGATAATTGTGCATATCATTGTGTTAAAAAAACCCAAATGGTATACTTAAGTTTTGTGACATTAGACCGACCCATGCAAGCATTACTAATTCGATAGATAAGCATGACACAACCTATTTCTTTGACGAAGTGAACAGTGCTTAATTTAACACTCGCTATACCTTGCGGTATTAAATTTGATACATGTTAAATCATTAAGAAAAAATGTAGTTTTTCTACACCATATTTGTTTAGAAATGATCTTTTGAGTATCTCATACTCACCAATTAAAGTGGCTGTACTACGTAGTCTAACGTACAGACCGTTAGATCAGTTCCTTAGATGGAACACAAAACAAATAGCAGAAAAAAAAGGATGTTTATGGCCTCAAGAACCATGTTTACAAAATGTCACCCAAGAGCATAGGCGTAGGAGGCGGAAGGGCTGGGGGCTGCAGCCCCCAGCCCCCAGCCCCCAACCAAATATTTTTGTGAAAATTCGGGCAATATGCTGAGAATTTTTCGGGCACCTACTGAAAGAAAAATAAATTGCAATGTGTTTTTCAATGGTTAAACGTATATTATTGTCATCATTATTATTGTAACGACTTCCCGAAAAGTTATAACCAATATGGACGCGTAATAACACGGCATATGATTGTATGTAATTTGCATGCGATGTAATAACCGATGCAAACGTATATGATATGCACATTGACATGTTGAACGCGCGCGGGTTATATTTTTCGGGCAAGTCGTTACAGCCCCCCCCCCCCCCCTAACGCCTATGCCCAAAAGTGCTGCAGAACAAGTTTAGGTTGAGACAATGGATTAACATTAATAATTAGGCCCGCACTGAAGAGCTGATGTCATCATCACTCTAGTCTTAAAGGAGCACTCCAAAAACCTTCATATATTTTAAAGATGAATATATTGTAAACCAGAATAGCTATAGAAACATTACTAGCACTCAATTTTTTCTTTGATTGGAATTTTAAGATTACAATTCTGCATAAAGTCTTCGGTTAAGCCTATTGTCGGGTTTTCCTTGTTTTGTTATAAATATGTTTTTGGATATATCAATACAATATGTGACTTTTGCTGAAACGATTTTTCACCAACAACACTTGGCTGAGATGCAGTAAAATAGACTATTGTTGTCTTACTTAGTTACACAAGATCTCACAAAAAAAAACACTGCAGAAAAACTGTTAATTCATAACACAAATGCATGTCAATTCTATTAATATCTAATAAAATGATATAATTATATTAGATTAAAATATTATAGGGTGCGGTTAGTCTCAGATCCTAGTTTTATAGCCAAAACCCAAGCCCTGGTTCAACTATCAGGGCATACAGTATTTTCATCCCGGAAAATGAAAACGTGTCCCCGATTGTCGAGGATAAGTTATGATGCCCAGTTAGAGCGTTAAAAGTGGTACATGAACAAAATAAGAACGGAAGGTTCTTGAAGGGAACAGATTCTAGTTGATTTATCCTTCCTCGGAAGCTACTTAGTGCTGACGTTGTGAGGAGACATGAAAGTAAGGAGCGAAGCAAAGAACCAAAAGCATTTTCCAGGTTTGGATATTTACGATTGACGAGCTTACCTGCCTCCATTCCCGCTTACCTCCCCCCGTCAATCACACTACTTAAAGAACTTGCTGGGGCATAAAGGTTTGGTTTGAATAAAGAAAATTCTATTCACGAGATTCATAATAACGTAACTTGGCTTTATAATAGCGTACAGTACTATAGAAATCTGTATCAGCAGCACTGAAATCACGTTATAGTATTATGAATTGGCTTAATGGACAAACTAACAACAAAAGAGATACTTACTCGAAAAGTATATATGAATTATTAACACAAAGTATATATTAGGTATGTGTTGAACTGTTTGAAAGTTTTATCGTTGGTATATATGGTAAGCTTAATAAAGTCAGTGAATTGGGTTTCACAGGTTTACAGAGCAATATGAAGGAAGCAAGGTAGTCTCTCTTGAATTTTAGTGCCATCATGCGCGCATCCATCCATCCATCCATCCCATCCCCCCCCCCCCTCCGTGGTTTTCACTCCCTATAAAAAGATAAGTGGAGTCATAAGCACAACCTTGCATATATACCAAAATTATGGACCTAAATTCTAGATCTAAATTCTAGACCTAAATTCTAGACCTAAATTCTAGACCTAACTATGCCCCAGAATGCACCGTTTCACATCAAAACTTTCAATTCCAGACCCCGGGGAGGGGCAGGTGTTGAGATGCAGCCGATTCACACAGAGATTACAGTAACTAGTGTTAATCTTAAAGTTTTTTACCACAGTAAATACTGGATTGTGCTGACAAATCGGATAAATCGGTAGCATGTGCTACTAGGTTTACAGTAAGAACTGAAAAGAAGTGTAATCCCAACAAATGCATCAAACTGGATTTGTTGGGATTACATATATCCTCAGTTCTTACTGTAATCCTCATAGCACATGCTACCGATTTTTAGCACGATCCAGTTCTTACTGCGGTATACGAAACTTTTAAGATTTACAGTAATAACTATGTTCTCTGTGTGTATCGGGTGTGAGATGGCATGTTTGTTGCTTCTGTGTGCACTTGTTCGTTTTTTCCATAAAGAGGGGGGGGGGGGTGGAGGGAGGGGTTCAGTGACATAATTATCTCCGGGTCCGTCCTGGCACTCTGGGTTTCTGTTGGTGTGTCACCATGGATGTGTCTGTCGGTGGTGGTACGGAAAGACGGGTGGAGTTTTTTTTCCATGATTGACCATGTGTAGGTTTAGTTTTGAAATATTGATTAAGTCCCGCAAATTTTCTTTTACAAACAGATGGGGAACTTCGGCCCGACATGAATTTCATACATGTTGACGAAATATCACGTGATTTACTAGGGGAGCGATTTGAAGATGTTATATCTACGTTAACAGTCATCAACGATAAAATCAATCAAGTAGATGAAATGTCATTACTGGAACTTTTACAACAATCACAACAGGACTATGAAGGTTATACATATATACCCGGAGGTCATTGGAAGCCAAAAAATACCACGGACAAATCCAAGGTAAGGATACCATTCAAGTGACTGAACTACTTATTCTACCACACACAAACGTCAGTTTATGCGTCAGTTTCTCAGATGCAACATAATAAAACTAAACATATATATTTCAGTGGTGTAACGTGGATCATTGTAGTCTGCGCCATATACATCACAGCCCCCCCCCCCACCCACCCACCCATCCCCACCTCTTCTTAATCCCAGCTTATCTGTTTTCGTTCTAAAACTACATCATATTTCGGGCAGACCCAGCATTACCTCAGGTACTACTGCATTAGAAATACGTCGGTACTTGTGACCATGCCCCCTCCCCTTGCTCTTCGACTCAGTAAATTATTTATGTCAGTTGTTGGTTGTTGGCGTAATAAATCGATATACTCAGTGGCACTATGTGTGTATCATGCCCGTGAGTCACTGGTTGTTATAATTATTCTCACCTCATTGAGAAAATATCGAAGGTGTGATAAGCGACACCGAGACCCATACGTGATTATACCACTGTTTGCAAATTATGTGTTAGATTCGTCAAATTAGCACTTTTTCTTTCAAAACAAGATCTGCGTCAAAGTCCTTTCATATCATTTAGGTTGTAAAGAATCGTCATCATATGTCATTTTTGCCCTTACCCCCCCCCCCCCCCTTCTTTCCTCCCATTCTTCAAAGTCATTTACCAAATCAAGATCACGATGACCCTCAGTTTATTGCAATATCTTCCAAAAGTGAATGGACGTACACAGTTCTCATAGTGGATGGAATGCATAAAATCCATGAATATTCACTGTACAGCACGAGCTTATCTAGGCTGGTGTACGGCCTCCACGTACACAATAAGTGCCATGGTATATAGAGTAATTGATCGAAAGTAATTAAGTGGTGCAGAGAACCAGATTTTCTCCCGTCTTTATGGTGAGCTATATCGATTTACTTTACCTTTAGCTTCTATTGTTTCTCTGTTCATTTCTTTGTTTTTTTGTTGATACTTATATAGGTTGCTCTCCTGGTTCCATTCCGCAACAGGGAGAGGACGATTGGCATATTTCTGCGTCACATGATCCCATTTATTCTTCGTCAACGTTTAGAATTTGGAATTTTCGTTATCGAACAGGTTTGTTTTAACGATTATCTCCTCCTGTCCACCCCACCCCCACCCACACCCCACCCCAACCCCACCCCAACGCATCCACTTCCCCTCTCTTAACGAAATGTGAGCTCAAGTTAGCCATTCCTTGGTGATCACCATGTTTGCATGATGTATGCGGTTACAGCGTTTTTCGTTACCTGCATCCTCGTTAACTTCTTCACTATAGAAAATGTTGTAGGAATTCTCATATTGAATTAATAATTAATTACAGTATGATCATAGAATACATAATCCATGAAATCGAATGACAAACAGGACTACAGACCCTTGATCCAATTCGCCACTGCTCTAGAAAAATTACTATTCGCAACTGCGTTCTCTAAAAAAGATGCGTCGGGGGTCGGTGGAAGTTGATGGGTAGTAGACTATTATCCAGTCAGACTTGCGATAGCTGTATCATTAACTATTCTCGTTAAGATGAACCAGACTGACATACCTCACCCGTCGTACCCCACCCCACCCCGCCCCACCACACCCCACCGCACCCTCCTCATCCCTTTCCTTCTACTCTCAAATCTATTTCATCAGATAATTAATGCCAATAGAAACGTAAAAGAAAATTCCACCACTGTTTTTGTTTTTGTTTTCTTCATTAGACGGACAGTCTTAAATTTAATCGAGCTATGTTGATGAATGTTGGTTTCTTAGAGGCTCTCAAGTTTGAAGAATGGGATTGCATCGTTATTCATGATGTTGATTTTATTCCACATTATGATGACAACTCTTATACGTGCCACAGTATGCCACGTCATTTTCTCAGTGGACTTGCCAAAAGACCGTAAGAAACAGAACACTCCTCTTTTCCTCTTTTTTCTCCCCTCTTTTTGATATATATGAAAATGAAATCCTTTGTTTTCCTCTGTTGTGATGTTCAGATTAGCAGGCTTAGAATTGCATAAACTGTAATTAATATCAGCACCGTGTTGACAATTAATTAAAACTTGTCTAATTTCTTTGAGTAAATAACGACTAGCCCAGCTACTGATATACGTGCTTTTTTTGGTTGTTTTTCTTCAAGCCACAAGCCTTATCCTTGAACACATTGAACATAAAGTATGGAGACCCCCTAGTTAGGTATTCCGATTTGGAGGGGCACCAATAATTTAAGGGGGCACTAACAATTTAAGAAAGGGCACAATACTCGTGTCTTGCACCTTGTGAACTTTATGTATACATGGTCGTAGTTTACAATGAGGAAAGCAAAATAGTCTGCACCAAGGGAAGGGCGTACGCCCGGCTTGACTTCGAGCCTGGGATGGGGGCACTCCCGGCTTGACTACGAGCCTGGGATGGGGGCACGCCCGGCTTGACAACGAGCCTGGGAAGGGGGCACGCCCGGCTTGACAACGAGCCTGGGAAGGGGGAACGTCCGGCTTGACTACGAGACTTGGGAGGGGAACGCCCGGCTTGACTACGAGCCTGATAGTATGTCTATAAGATTTTCATTGTTGTTCTTTCTATACTGCAGTTGTAGCCATTTATTGAAATTATTGAAATAATTATTATTTACTGTCGCTACAATAATTGTTAATATAATCCATTTGCGGTTATTGTTGTTTGTGTTGTCCTGTTACTACCATACTGTTGTTAATGTATCGTTGCTGTTGTTTTTCGTTTCTGCTTTGTTGTACAGTTTTTTACTGTTGTTAACTGTTGTTTTCTTTTTCTTTTCTTGATAACGTTTGTCACTATATGCTTTTGTTGTTTACGTATCTGTGCTAGGATTGGCTTGCGGTGGATAAGGCAAAACTACAGTATTGCTTTAGTGCAAAGCTACTTAGTTTGTTATTTTAGTTTTATATCAGACACTGCTCAGAGGAGACACAAAACATCATCTTGAGCTTGTGATATATTAAAAATCTGGATGATGATGGACAACCCTCTAGACAGCTAATAAAGATCTTACTCCTAGCAGGAAGACTCTCATATGTATGGAACGCCGAAAGGGCAATGTATTATGTTGTCTACTTGTATGTTGTCTGTTATCATGTTGTTGTCTCCTTAGATGTTGCTGTCTCATTTAATGTTGTTGTCTCCTTCAATGTTGTTGTCTCCTTTGTTATTGTAATCTCCTTTGATGCTGTTGTCTCATTTGATCTTGTTGTCTCCTTTGATGCTCGCGGCGCTGTTCACTTTTATGACGTCAGTTTGTAAATTTGTGATATCACACTGCGGCTAGGATATGAATCCTTTTACTTTCTTTCTGTTTTTGTTCATATTTTCAAGGTTCACCAGTACTGACATTGAAACCACTGCCATAATTAGATCATGATCAATATTTTGAATGAACGGCTTGTAAACCTCCATCACCATCACAGTAAATCAACATTGTAATAAATCAAAGAAACAACGTAATTGGTTGAAGCATATGTAGCTCGATGACGTCATATTCAGACTTGATCAAGTCTTTTACTCTGTGCGTGAAGGACTATTAACTTTACCTGTAATATCTCCTCTCAAGTAGAACCAGATTTCTTTCTAGCTGTTTGGAGAAGTTTTCCTTTCATAGTTTTCTTTTATCACATAGGTCATCGATAAGGTTTGGGTTTGTGACTATTTTAATATTTTTCCCATACTTCGTATCGTTTGTATTTTTCACAATTTCAGATTCAATTCTTTCTGCTCTTTCTTCTTTTTGTGACAGAAAAGTCAAAGATTTCGAATTTAACGGGGTCACAGGTTTCACTGTTAGACAGTATCGATTGATGAACGGCGCCCCTAATCGGTACTGGGGTTGGGGCGGAGAGGATCACGAGCTAAGGACTCGAGCGGAATTACAGAAATGGAAAATCTACAGGACAAACTATCCCTATGGATTTTACGATCATATTCCACATAAAGTGCACGCTAGGAACGAAACAGAAGACAATTGGTAAGTATGAGTGCTTAAAGGCATTGAAGACTCACCCCAAATTGCGTGCCGCGCTCTGAAAAAGTTAACTTTCCGTCGCTTGCAAGTGAAGTTTTTTTCTTGTCGCTACAAAATGCAGACAATAATGAAACGTGATACCTTGTTATCTTTTATCTAGACCTGAAATGTCCATCGCTGCTATGTACACTGTGTTGTGGGCATTGACCGTAGCTGTATGCATTGACTGTACACTAGTGTCTAATTACCGACGGTAGCAAGCTGTGTGTGTATTTTCTGGGATCGATGGTGGTGTTTAACACTTCTGTTACACCTCGTTCGAAAATAGGTCAGATTACCGGCATGATACGTTTCTTTTTGCGCGAGTCTTCACACCCTTTAAAGTGGTGTGTTGGGGTTGTTGGTGGAGTTACCGTCAATATATCTGAGCAGTAACCTATTTAAAGGATATTTCACATGTGTATATGGATATCTAGAGTAATATGTAAATAAAAAAATAAAAAAATCTGTTGAGAAAAGTCAATATGATTGTTATCAGTAGGTTAATACAATACCTAAAAAGGTGCATGTTTCATAAGATATTGTTTGTTCTGAAATTGTTCATATCAATCGAAATTCAATTGTCTTTAATATGCTACAATGATTTTAACGTGTCAAATAAAACAAATGTAGCCTTATGATATTCCTCTTTGTTTGTTTTTTGTTTCTCTTTATTAAGGCCCCAATTTAACAAAGAAGTAGCAGAATGGCAATTTCGAGATGGTCTTAACAACATCCAGTATTCACAACCGGAAGTGACGATCCATCCGCTCTTTGTGAAAATAGAAGTCGCTTTATCAGAGCTAAAAATAAAGGCAGATCATCGAAGGAGCAAAAAGAAAACATAAACGTTCAAAGTCAGATTTAATTCTTTTACCCTGGTATTGGTAGTAAGTTTTTTCAAGAACGATATATAGTCTATTAAGAACTTATTGAGACAATAACCTCCAATAAAGTCCAAGGGGAACTATTGAATTGACTTGCAACCTTCAAAGGTATAATGGGATGAGTTCTATCAAAATATGTCGTTACCATGGTAAAAGCGTTAAAGGTGGACGAAAAAGGTCAAAGCTCGTAGATCATATTCGACGACAAACGAACATTTGCTTCCATGGAGGAGTGTTGAATTGACTTGCAAAATTCAATAGTTATGTCAAGTAATATTAAACTATGTGATAACGATGGTAACAAACGCCAGTGGTCAAAGTTCAAATGTCAAATTAAGCATCGGAAATATGGGATTGACTCGCAGCCTCCACATGTGTAATGAATAAGTATGTCAAGTACTAACATTTGACGTTGAGACCATGTTAACTAACTTAAAGTATCAATAGCCAAGGTGCTATGGCAAATATTTGAATGTAATATAATTCAACTTTGTGTGCTAGTGATCGAACTTTCTGTTTTTTTTTTACTTACCTATTTTGGGTTTTTCATCAAAGATATTGTAAAGCGATAAACGTGTTTGATCGCCGACTTCTATATTTCTTGAACACATAAAGGTAAAGTCGGTGGACGTGTTTTGTTTTGCTTTGCTTGTTAGTTTGCATAAGAAGAGTTCGTATACACGTAATGATGAAGCAAAATAGCGTGTTCATTTAAGTTTGGTAGGAAGGTGCACTAATGTCTTAAAAACGTTCAGTATGAAAGGTGATAGGCCATTTGCGAATTGTGACTTTATGCTGTGAATACAGAGACAAATATTTCATAGACATGCTAACTTCACAAATTATCTAATCAAAAAATATCTTTATATATAATTGCAATGATGACTGAGGTCAAATGTTATGGAAGCGATAAGCAATTTTATGATGAGAAATGCAACACACTGAATTGCCCTTTTCTTATATATTTTCCTATTTTGTTTTTATATTCTTCCTTAACTAAAAATGGAGTACAGCACTATTCTCTTGAAATATCAAGCAAATTATTGTTGTCAATCAATCCAATTGGAAAGGGGAGGTGGTTTTATATATTTAAAATTATATTTTATTACTAATAAAGGCCAATTAAAGCAGAAAGTTCTAGGAAACTACACTGTAACAGTATTGAAGCTGGATATTTTGAACAACATTACCATAAACTCGAAGAAATGCCATAAAGTCTATAGAATCGTTATTCACCTCGTGACAAAGATTTGAGAAACTTCAATTTTGATCCAAATTCGACAATTTTGTAAGGCTATACCCTTACCATTTTTTTCAAATTTGGCCCAAAATCGCGACTTTTTAAAATTCTTCCCAAAATGATTTAGATGGTTTAGAGCGCCCTCCTCTAAATATCATGCACAGCTCTCATCCAAATCGGTCCATTTTGAAAGAAAGGGCCCATTTTAGAAAAAAAAAGGAAATCATCATGTAACTCTATTGAAACGTCAAATGACGCTGAAAATTTCGAACAACGCCACTCTAAACTCGAGGATATGCCACAATGGAGCCTTTAGAATCCGTAAGGACATCCCGACAAAGATTTGAGAAACTTCAACTTTGGTCCAAATTCGACAGTTTTGTAAGGTTTTTCCCTTACCATTTTTCCAAATTTGGCCCAAAATCGCGACTTTTTAAAATTCTTCCCAAAATGATGTAGATGGTTTAGAGATCCTTCCTCTTTATATACCACGTCTTACAGCTCTCATCCAAATCGGTCCAATTTGAAAAAAAGAGCCCATTTTAGAAAAAAGGGTAATCATCACGTCACTCTATTAATACGCCAAATGACGCTGAACATTTCGAACATCGCCACTCTAAACTCGAGGATATGCCACAATGGAGCCTTTAGAATCCGTAAGGACATCCCGACAAAGATTTGAGAAACTTCAATTTTGGTCCAAATTCGACAATTTTGTAAGGCTATACCCTTACTATTTTTCCAAATTTGACCCAAAACACGACTTTTTTTACTTCTTCCCAGAATGATCTAGATGGTTTAGAGCGCCCTCCTCTTTATATACCAGGCACAGCTTTCATCCAAATCGGTCCAATTTGAAAAAAAGAGCCCATTTTAGAAAAAAAAGGGTAATCATCACGTCACTCTATTAATACGCCAATTGACGCTGAAAATTTCGAACATCGCCACTCTAAACTCGAGGATATGCCACAATGGAGCCTTTAGAATCCGTAAGGACATCCCGACAAAGATTTGAGAAACTTCAATTTTGGTCCAAATTCGACAATTTTGTAAGGCTATACCCTTACCATTTTTCCAAATTTGGCCCAAAATCGCGACTTTTTTTTCCTCTTCCCAAAATGATGTAGATGGTTTAGAGATCCCTCCTCTTTATATACCAGGTCTTACAGCTCTTATCCAAATCGATCCAATTTGAAAAAAAAGAGCCCATTTTAGAAAAAAAAAGGGTAATCATCACGTCACCCTTTTAATACGCCAATTGACGCTGAACATTTCGAACAACGCCACTCTAAACTCGAGGATATGCCACAATGGAGCCTTTAGAATCCGTAAGGACATCCCGACAAAGATTTGAGAAACTTCAACTTTGGTCCAAATTCGACAATTTTGTAAGGCTATACCCTTACCATTTTTCCAAATTTGGCCCAAAATCGCGACTTTTTAAAATTCTTCCCAAAATGATGTAGATGGTTTAGAGCGCCCCCCTCTTTATATACCAGGCACAGCTCTCATCCAAATCGATGCAATTTGAAAGAAAGAGCCCATTTAAAAAATAATAATAATCATCATCACATCACTCTATTAAAACGCCAAATGACGCTGAAAATTTCGAACAACGCCACTCTAAACTCGAGGATATGCCACAATGGAGCCTTTAGAATCCGTAAGGACATCCCGACAAAGATTTGAGAAACTTCAATTTTGGTCCAAATTCGACAATTTTGTAAGGCCCTTACCAATTTTGTATACCCTTACCATCTTTCCAAATTTGGCCCAAAATCGCGACTTTTTTTACTTCTTCCCAAAATGATGTAGATGGTTTAGAGCGCCCTCCTCTTTATATATCAGGCACAGCTCTCATCCAAATCGGTCCAATTTGAAAGAAAGAGCCCATTTTAGAAAAATAACAATAATCATCATATCACTCTATTAAAACGCCAAATGACGCTGAATATTTCGAACAACGCCACTCTAAACTCGAGGATATGCCACAATGGAGCCTTTAGAATCCGTATAAGGACATCCCGACAAAGATTTGAGAAACTTCAATTTTGGTCCAAATTCGACAATTTTGTAAGGCTATACCCTTACCATTTTTCCAAATTTGGCCAAAAATCGCGACTTTTTAAAATTCTTCCCAAAATGATGTAGATGGTTTAGAGCGCCCTCCTCTTTATATACCAGGCACAGCTCTCATCCAATCGGTCCAATTTGAAAGAAAGAGCCCATTTTAGAAAAGAAAAAAAGGTAATCATCATGTCACCCTTTTAAAACGCCAAATGACGCTGAAAATTTCGAACAACGCCACTCTAAACTCGAGGATATGCCACAATGGAGCCTTTAGAATCCGTAAGGACATCCCGACAAAGATTTGAGAAACTTCAATTTTGGCCCAAATTCGACAATTTGTAAGAAAGATGACTCATGATGACTTAGATGTCTCATGAAAATGACGCTGAAAACTTTGTAAGGCTATATATACCCTTGTTTGATATATTTTTCATTGATCTATTTTTGTTTTCAATTTTGTCATTTCATGTCCATAGTCATGAATGAATTATCATTTTACTTGTTAGGAATTTTGAAACCATTCCAGTGTACTTTCTTTCCAGTGGCTTTGTTGAATGTAATCATTTGTAATGTAAAGATATTTCCACTGATCTGAATGAGATATACCTTAACACTCAGCTGGATTCTTCTTCTGTTTTTGTCTTCGGCGGGGATAGGGTGGAAGAAAAAATTTACAGTGAAAAAATTAATAACTAACAAAGTCAAAGACGGTGTTTAATTGTCTTTGTTTTATGTACTTGTGGAATGCATCCACTCACGGAAAATACAAAGTACATATAATATTTAAAAAAAAGTAACCTTTGAAATATGTTCGCTCAGAGAAATGAAAATACATAATTGCTGCTCTTTAAACTCGAGTCCTTACGATGTTCAAAACAAACAAAACTTTTGTAAAACATTGGTAAAACTTAATATTACTAAAAAATTACATCGTAGAGTTACACAGCATCTGACACAACGTCATTGGACTTTCGTGAAAGGACAGGAAAACTACAGAATCTTACAATTTGGCTGTATCAGAAAACAGATCGATTTGACCGACACTGTTTTTTTTTTTTTTTTTGCCTACCTTACATATTGACAAAGCAACTGATAATTGTCAAACAAGTATAAAATATCAAATAACTGATCTGTCAAAACGTTAAGGTTAAATCCAAATGTTAAAATGATTACAGGATTATGTCGGGATTGTGTTTAAGCTTTTTTTCTTACATTTTTTTTCTTTTTTTGGTGTTCAAATTGTTGAACTGCTCAACTGTCTTGTACTTCAACAAAATGATGAAAATTGTCGAATTGACTACTGGCCGAAATTGGGCAATTTAGTTCAATTCGGCATTTTGTTGCAAATTGTTGAAATAATAACCTTCCATAAGGTCACTTCAGCATTATCCATTGAAAACAAAACCTAATTTACTCTACATTAAAAGGAACAATGTATACTATTGAGCCAAAATATGGAATTGTTTTAGATTAAATTAGTAACTATTTCGTCTTTTGGTAATTAATTGGGGCGTTGATTATTTAACAATTGTATTAGCAAATTGTTAACATATCATTAAAAATAAATTGTCCTTTTATTATTGAAACTTGTTAACAGATTAACCAAAAGATCTTTACACTTTGACGTCACCTTAACGTTTCCATACTTATCACTTGTCATCATCACTATTCTTGTACAGCGTCCTCACTTTTCTGTCCCCCCCCCCCCCCCCTTGGAACACTTTGAAGAAGAATTTTGCAATGTCGCTATATGGATTGGTATTAACAAGAGTAACCAAATAAGGGACTCATAAATCAACCATCGATTTTGTTGACAAAAAGTGTTCGAATTATAATACACAATTTCTATATACAGTAACTGTCAATTAAGTAATTGCATCAAGGCTGAAATCATTTGAAAGAAAAAGAAAGAAAAAAAACTCTCAAATTAGTTAAATTCAGGCTTTCATACTGCAAAACTCGATTGGCTAATATTTAATTCTAACAATAGTAGTTATTGCATTTAATGACGCCCTTCGTGATATTCGTAAACGTAAACTTCCAAAGTTCCGATTGGATAGACGCGGGGTCAATACAGAACAATCGAGCAAAAATTTTCCCGCCTTTTTTGAAATTGAGATGCTTCCTTGCATAGGCTTAACAAATTACGAGAAGGCGTTCTTCTCTGCAGTGACAGGAGTGTCAAAAGTCTTTTACAAAAGCCTTTACAAATTGTCGAATGTTGCAAACTACATATTTTTTCTCTTCTCACGTTTATCCATTCATATATATTTCCATGCGGAATAGAGCAACCGTTTCGTATTATGTAATATGGTTGTGAAATATGGCCCGTACAATGCGGTTTAAGACAATGCCTTGTATGCAGTATGAATTGATATCATAATTTTTAAAAAATGGTTTACATTATAATGCGTTCTATAATATCCCTTTATATTTCAATAACTTACAAGTCTAATATTATTATATTGATTGAAATAATTAAGAAAAGTAGCAGAAACTTGTAGAGCTGATAAAATGGCTTTTATATAGATCAACTTCTGTGAATTGCTATTGGTGAGTTAGTCTTAAAGAATAAATTGTTTAACAGAGATAATCATGGAAAACGTTATTGATGACAATGTCAAGCAAACGGGGAGAAAATTCCTATATCGTACGAAAGGACCACCTATGGCACACACACGAACAGAAACTTCTTGGAATTGGATCTGTTGGGTTGTTTTCACAACAAGGATTCGTTTAGGAAAATGTTAAGTAAAGTTTATTATGAAAAAAATGTTTTTCAATATTTTCAGCCACTGTGTGTAAGTTTCTTTTTCCATTATTTCAACGTGTACTTTGAATATATATATATATATATATATATATATATATATATATTTATATATATATATATATACATATATATATATATACATATATATATATATATATATACATATATATATATATATATATGTAAAGTACACTTTGAAATAAACGCAGCCTCTTGAAACAATAGTAAAGGGGAAAATACAAATGATAAGCTGTTGACTAGGTCTATCATCTTTTAAGACTTTTTTTAATCTGATCTACATTGTTTTGCTTACCACAAACAAAGAAACTTTATCATAATGCCAAATTGCAAATAAGAGTGTCCAACAAGGTTAAGGCATGTTACATAATATTTACAATGCAGATTTAGTTTCGCTTGACATAATAATACTGATAAAAAGCCAAAAAAAAATAAAAAAGAGATATTGCACAAAGCATTTAAAGTGAAACCTTTTACAATAATATGTACATGTCTTTGCCTAGCTTTTGAGAATGACAATACTAGAAATCGACCATTTGTTGGTATAGTGTTACTTCAGATTTTCTAATGCCTACGGAGTGATACACTGAGAATAGTGCAAATGTCTTAAACATGAAAATATTGCTTTTCACAATCAAACATGCGAGAGGTACTTTTACTATCATCTTTGTATCTTATTCTTAAATTGATGATAATATTATCGAATGAACTATCAATATATAATTCATTCCAATTATATTTAATCGGTGTTGTACGGATGCAAAGACGCTTTAACACTTACACTTACTTTTAATCTACTTTATAATAACCGGACGTAATAAATCGAGACTATAGTCTTAAACTTACCTAAATGTTGATTTCATTCGACATTCCATTGCCTCCTCTGATAGAGCAAACAATTAAAGATTATTAAGTACTTTTCGCAGATTGGAAAGGATTGCATTTGGTCATGGTTCCACCTTTCGAAATTCTTGTAATGCAAAAATAGTTCCTACATTAAAAACTCGTAGAATTACATATACTCATAAATGTAAGGAAAATTTTACATAATTCTTCAACGTTTCACAATTGAGTCTGTTGATATCGATATTACAAATAATTTCTCGGAAATGTGATAATTATTTCGAACTTAAATAAGTTCTGATTTTGGCCAGATTATACATAACTTACTAGTCGTCATGACAAATATTGTTGAAAAAGAAAGCAAGATGCATGCAAAGAGTGTCATTGCCTCCCCCTCCTAAAGTATCCGAACCGGTCGACTCCAAAATATAAAGATTCAGCCTCGCTAAGTTGTCCACCGTCAGGAAATGATGCCAGGAAATCTTTACTAAAGTAACAATTGATGTTATTCTTTTCTCTCATTCAACGTTTAATATCTATCGAAACCACGATTTCAGAATAAGAACAGTTCCTTCAGGCCAAGTCTATATCCACTTAGCATTTACGTACCTCTTTGTTGGTCCGACCAGGATTCGGCCCACAACGGCTGTCCAATGTCTCTCTCCTCTCCTCGTATCGTAAGAGAGAGCCGGTGCAGTTACAGCTAAAGAACGCCGTTAGTTTCATTAGCGTAAGGAGTCATGTGTAACCTTTAGATTCTCAGAGTATAGATGATGATAATCCTTGTGAGTGTTTAGAACTTTGTGTTTCTTTGTGTCAGCCAGATTTCAAAGATATGGTTCGCCTCGGACATTTCACTGAAAAAACAATCAAATTCACTTCCTACGTGAAAAATCACTTTAGTTTTTTTTCTTCAAAATGTCGTCATTAATCCATAATCGATATAATTTCATCAACTATAGCATGAGAATTTCTATAGTGACAAGTATTAATTTTACACAACCTATTCTGGATAGGCTCAGTCGCCTCCATACAAATTGTGCGTTAGTACCCTTAGCTATTGTCATAGCAGGTGTCATTTCCTTCTGTATACAAAAATGGTACGCGCTAAACAAAGTCTGCCTCTGGTGCTTCCTTCATCTGTCGATGCAATACCGCCCTCTTTCGACGTCTTCTTCTTACCACAACGATTACACATATTAACGCGAATATGAGAAGAGGCAAGAAGACCGCCCCCATTCCAACTAGGAGAAGAATGTAACTCTTTGGACCACCTACCATCATTAAGAAGAGACCTGCAATGAAATAATGAAAACGAGAGAAATGGTAAAAACGATTTTGTGGCTTAAAAAACGATACTCCGAAACTGATGTCCCCATAACGTATACTATGTTGTCTCCACAAAGCCGAGAAATGTAAACAGTTAATAGATCTCATAAAAACAGGTTTACAAAATGATTTGTGGTGGCGCAATGTCAAAATTCCGAATTTAAATGCAGATAAGAATCAAAACGTGAAGAGTTTTTTTTTATCGAACGTTTTTATGCAGAACTTTGAATGGTTATATGGTACCAAAAAATGTCGTTTTAGCGAAGATGGTAAACATATCAACACATCTGCATCAGTGTTGTTTTTAAATAAAAATAAAATCGTATTTCCACCTTTCATTCCCTATATTTCTACAAGCACGCATGTTGTATAAAGGTTTTCACATAGTTCCCAAATAAGTGGCTCATTGACGTATTCATGTAACGGTTAATGTCAATCATCATTTGTAAAGTTAAAACGAATCATTCCTTGTTTGTACTTTCTTCGAACTATCTTCCATCTTTACCAAACTCTCATTTCAAGTCAAGTCAACTTTCAAGAAATACTTCCTTTTGACTTCAAGTAACCCGAAATTGACTTTGGTAAAAAAAAAAGATATTCCTTTTGATCTCCGTTTGCTCCTCGAAGATGAATCGCAAATAGTCCCTAAAATATTATCTTAATCTACTTTCTATATCAACTCAGTCATTTTTAGACCCTGGATGACTGTGTCGTAAACTCAATCAGTGGTAGAGCAAAATTGTCTTCAATGATCAAATGAACAAGAAATTCGCTTACGGCAATGGGGTATTACTTTGGCAATTTTGTTGGCATTAAAACAAAGAGAGTCAACAAAAACAAAAGCTGTGAATTCAAGGTAAAAAAAATCGTATAGCATTTTTGCATTTCTTTTCCCGCTTTGTGACGCAATGCATGTTGGGAAAGTTGAAATATCTAATGACGTTAATGTTAAATTCAAATAAAGATGTTTAACATAAAGGTAGATGAATTTTATCATTTATAATATGCACCATTATGGCATTTCTTAAGCTGATACCTGATTTTCTCGCAAATTTCAAAAAAAAAAAATCTTTGTGTGATTTGACGGATATATAAGAGGGATGCGTTTCGTGCCTCGTGTGATGCTTCCAAAATACAAATCTCACTGATATATTAAGAAACAAGGACCAACATGTAATTCGTGAGCTATAAATCATTTGTTGTCAAAGTGTTGACGAAGACTTGAGTACTGTCTTCTAAATTCCTTCAACTCTAATTTGTTTTTGTCTGAACAGTTAAAAGCTGCTTTCTTCAGTTGAAATTGTGAAAGATGGTAAAATCATATTATAAGTTTGTTGAGTCAAGTTTAATTTCAAGTAGTGAAGCAAAAGTAGAAAATTTAGAAAAATTTAAATTTTGCTTGATTTTGCTACTGCAAGTGAGTGATGTTCGTATGAAAACTTGATAAAATGAATACATAATTAATTTAATAAGCAATCTTTGCCGTTTTTTAATTCACCTTTATTCTCATTGTTTTTATTCTTCAAAAATGTTTTTCATTTGAATGCAAATTGAAGAGAGATTTCAATGAATAATTTTCCATTTTATTATCTAAATGGGGAAATTGAGACAAAATCCACATCTAGATAAGGTTGAATCTATAAATAGACTATATACAAATTATGAATTGTATTTTCGACGTTCAAAAACAACAACAACATTGTAATATATGTGTAGCTGGAACATAAAACCCATGTAAAGGGTGTGCGTGGTTCCCTTCGAAAAGTCCAAAGAGATAGAAATGACTCGGAATATCAAGGTGAGAATTGGCTCCAACTTGAAAGAACAGACCTTGAACACAGTGGCGCAGCTAGGGGTATTGGTCAGGGGCGCGAATGGTCTGTAGGGGCGCTTTCGACACTATCAAAGCGGAGCGCCACCACAGGTTGGCGCGGAGCGTGCAGAATTGTTTTGAGTAAAGATATTCCCTAGATCGCCGGAAATGACCCTTTCCGGGCCTTGCTAATTTGCAGATAATGTGACAAATGTCAATAGGTAGATGAGAGCGCAATAAAAAAGTCAAAATTCGCGAATAAGTAAAATGTGGTAAAAAGCTGAAAGAGCTCCAGCAGTCCATTTGAGTCCGTCAGGGGTGGGGGGGGGGGGCATCCGACCCCTGACTGTATGGACGCTCCGCCACTGTTTGAACACTGAATCCCAAAGAAATTCATTTCCTATTCCAAAGATTGACAATGCAGTCTTGATTCCCTGTAAATTCCAAACTGTGAGAAATCACTTCGAATTCCAAAATGTAAGAAATTCACTTCGAACTATAAAAAAGGTAAACTTCGAATTCCTATGAGTACCGTAAAAAATTCCACTCAGGGATCTCAAAGATTCTAAAACTTGAGAAATTATTTCGATTTCTTTAAGACTGAGAAGTTGACTCCAAATTCCCGAGAGTGAGCAATAGACTCTAACTTTTCTAAAAGTGAGCAGACACTCCGCATTCCGAAGAGTGGAAAGTCACTCTTTTATTGATCACAACATTGACAGCTCTCCAATTTTGAATATATGTCATTCTTTCAGTCAACCAAATTAAAGAAGGTAAAGAAATAGATATAGGAACTACAAGTAATTAAGACAACTTTGAGTTTTCAGAATTTTCAATGTCGAGAAACAAAGAGAGAAATATTTACTCGTAAAATTAGATACCTTAGTATTTGAAATCTTCTCTATACGTGAATCCATATATTTATATGTACCTCCGTGTCTCGTACCGGATCGAAGATATATTTAAAAAGAGAAACCGTGCAGTGTGTCTTCTCATACAATCACTTTGTCAGTTCATTTCTTCTCTCTTCTAACTTGTCAAATTTAAAATTCTAGAAAACAACGTCTATGTTTCTTTTCTTCCCCCCCCCCCACCCACCCCTAAATATAAAATTCCTTTTGAAGAAATACGAGTTTACGTAGAAAGAAAAGAAACTACTCGGCAGGATTACCGACGAAAGTGATTGAAAGTTACAGCTTGATGTAAATTAAAGGTTTCGGTTACACTGTAGGATAAGTTAGTATCATAGTGAATGAGAATGGAGACAGAATTATGGGTCGGCCAAAAAACTTTATAGCGGACATTTATTGTGTTTCTTAATGTACTTTGCTTCTTGTAGATAAACGTGGCATCCTCTACAGAACCTCAGTTATCTCTTAATTGAATAAGATGTGTATTAAAGCAACACATTGCCTTGAAACTAAAGATTTAACCCCATTTATAAGAAAGAAAGATCCTTAACTCAACCCTTTTGGTATTTTGTGTTTTAAGTGTTCGAGTTAAGCTTATACACGTGCTTCATACTCTACAAAAGTGATAATTCTGTCGCATACAAATTGCATCATTAACAGTCCAGTACAGACGCTTCCCTCTGACCCCCACATTAATTATGTTCTAATTAACGGCTACTAATCCCCCCCCCCCCCAACCCATCCCCCGTTCCCCAATTTCGCTCGCGTTCAATCTGAACGAAGTCGTTATGTAAAACGCAATGATATGTCATATTACAATAAATGACTTACAATTCTATGACCCGAAAAGTCTGTGAATCAGTTAACAATAACATCCATCGTGACAGGTATTACCTAATGTACTAAGAATCTGAAAGCTTAAGCTACAGGAGACCATATGCGGTGACGTTTGTTGGTTGCTCTATCGATTGGGGGAAAAAACTAGAAGTTACAACATAGACCTCGATCGGTAATTTTATGAATATTTTTTATTATATTTGGTTTTTCGTTATACTATATGTCACCTATAAAAAAACTTAAATAATCACGCTTCATGGTTGGTGAAAATATTGGCAATTGCATTCCTTTAAAAACCCCAAGATCGATGCCACGTGACTTATTACTTTTTTTTGGCGAGGAAGAAAACTTGGGGTGGCGAAATTCTGTTGTTTAGTGCGACATTAAAATAATGAATACTAATGAAGTCGTACGATCTTCCTGATAACGAGTCAACTATATAAATTAATATTTCTTTGTCAAACAGAAATGTTACCATTGTCGAGAGCCAAATCGCATATATGCTTTAAATTTGTTATTGTATAAGTTGGGTTTCGCGAAGCAAATCCCTTATTTCCTTTTAAAAGCTTTCCATATATAAGCCGCCTACACAACATTGTATTTGCGAAACTTCCCAGGGTCTTCATCATATTCCCAGGTACCATATAGAGAGGCAATGCATGTACCAACATGTTATAAAGATGAATTGAAACAAGGAAGGTAAAGAAAAGATAAGTTGTCGATATATATAAATTATGCACGGAAAGAGCGAAGACGTCTTGTATGTAACGCAGTAAGAAACAACATCTTCAGATAATCTAGAACGGTGCTTCTTTACGACGAAGCTGATTTTCTCGCCTTAAATCAGGACGAAGAGACAAGAGTTCAGTTGGTTTAGGTCTCTTGGAAGGGTGTTAATTTACTTTAATACTACCTCGATAAGATGTCTATTTCAAGTGACTCACTTAAGTCTGGCAAAGATACGTATCGGCAATCATGAACGGCGGCGTACGCCCTCTAAGACTGTTGTAAATTATACACTTGTTATGTTGAATGAAACAATCAAATAATCTTTATCTGGGGTTTTCGGTTAAGATATGTAACTTCTCTCTTTTCCTTCCCTGGAATTGTGTTGTACCGTATATATGCATATCTTCTTCCTGATCACATTCGTGGCTATATACACGGTAACGTTATTACAGTGATGAGGTGGGACAGGTCAGTAGTTTGGTTGGCAATGTTTGATAGTCCTAACTGGTTCCTTCCATGGATGACTATATACTTTATTTCTAAGGTGTATTCACATCAACATCGGATATTACTTCCTATTAATTTTGGCAGCAAAATTCCTCCGAAAAAACTGTATTACCATGTAAATATTATATGTATATATTTATATATATATATATATATATATATATATATATATATATATATATATATATAGACGTTATTTAGTGACTGCTTACAAATACTTACCAAAAGGTAGTAAGAATATAAGGTATATGCAGGATACGATGCCAATGATAAGGCCCGGCTTGCAGCACAGACCGCCACATATGGACGAATCTATAAAGAACAATGGAAAAATAATTTTATTATATCAACTTGCTAGTGCAGGCTGAGGAAAGGTTTTTTTTCTGAAAATTGAGAGCGGATCGTATTGAATATTTCTTCATTTTGTGTTGGTGATATATCCAATTTGTGCAGTGACGTCATAAGGATTTTGTTTTATGTATAAAGTTTAAGTAAATTATTAATATTATTAGACGATTATAGTGTTTCTATATTTAATACCCACCTCCAAACGATGTTTTTTTTTCCTTTCCTATGAAGCATATTTGTGCGATGAATAATTCATGAAGCATTAGTGCAGCAACGTCATACCGCCCTCGCATTAACCCCTAAAATGCTTTTAACTATATAGTACAGTATCAGACCCGAGCCCTTAATAAACCATGATAATATCTAAAGGAAACCAATCATCTTCATGAACAGAAAACAGCTGTTTTGCTTGAGATAATGTTATGACACTTATTGTATCCAAGATGAGTTTATGGTGACACATAATTATGCATTCATATAATGCTTCCTATAGGCTTTCTGACGTAAATGTTCCTTCCTATATGAGACACACATTCATGCATTATCTCAAAATTTGTTTACGACATCTTTTAGGGGGAAAACACTTTTCTGATTGCTAGAAAGCAGGTCACATTTTAAACCCTCGTAATTCAAGAGAGACACTTATAGGTCTGCTGTTCATTTTAAGAATTTTAGCATCGTGGTCGTCATTGGATGTCGATTTATTTCGAAGTGCAGATGTGCAAGTATATAGAAGCATATGCTGGGTCTTGCATGTAAATGATCGGAAACGAAATGAGAATACAAGGATACATTAAAAAGTCCAAAACTCCAATTTTTATCCTGCTTTACTATGAATAAGCACCCAAAGTTCATGTGTAGAAATATGTATGGCCCGGTGTATGCATCACAAGTAAACCATCCAATTCGGGGGCCTTAATAAAGCGACGTTTTCTGCACAGCAAGCCGAGATAATAAAACTCATCCGCAGTTTATATAGCCTATATCATGTACGGTAGTTATTTGTACATCAGCCGTGACTAGAATTATGAAGTGAAACACCAGAGGGGGGGGGGGGGTCCACAAAGATGGGATGTACCAAGTTTATGGTCATTTTGCATGAATTATGAAATTCATAAAATGATCCCCTGGAAGACGTGCATGATCTAGAGGCAGGAGAATAGAATGCAAGGACCGAGAATAGGATGAGAGAAAACGATGTAAGGTTATCTATCACCTCTCAAAATATTGTGGTTAACATGAATCAATCAATATAGGCAGAATGATGAAAGTATTTTATTGAAAACACAAAATTAACATGTTTTGCTTTAATTGGGATGAGCCACTTCCCCAAACAGCTACGAAAGTCTAAAAGTCGTGCCTGGGAGGTGCCTGGGAGCTGTTATTTTGTAAATCTGTGACGTCATGAGTGTCATTAGAATCTGATACTTTTTGCACAAACTCTCTTTCTCTCTCTTGGTTTCTGCCTTTTCAAAGTATAGAATTTTTAGCATTAGCGAAACTCATCTCCGTAGCAGAAAGAAATTTAAAAAAATATTTATATATTAAGAGCAAAATCAAACAAAAATAGATGCCAATTGCGGACGTAGCTATCAAATTGTGGGTGGGGGGCAGAAAACTGGTAGAGTGTTTGGATCTGCACCAGAGGGATTTTGTGTTGAGAATGTTACATACTGTGGTCCAGATGGAACATTGTTAATTTCGACTATTTTACTTCCAAATTTCTACTTTTCTTAACTGTACGAATGCCAGTGTTAATATATATGATCTAGTTGAATGGTTAAAAACTGCCGTGAAGTGCATCCCTAGTTCAAAAAGTGGTGGGCAGAAACATGCTCATGGCCCCACCCACAGGCAGACCCAACCCAAAGCCCACCCCACCCTACACCCACCCCAAATCACTGTTCCTGAGATTAACTTCACTTGGATTCAGATATTGTACGACTTTTTTCAGATCGACAGAACAATCCGTGTAGTCTATTTAACTCTGTGAGACTGTAATTATCACGCGACTCCCAAGGGGTGCTTGTTATTTGACAATTATGAATTATGACAATTATGACAATTAGGCCTAGTCTATCGTCTTTATCAAATGAAGGGAACTGGAGTTAATTAAACCATCGATTATATACCGTCCTGTAGTGTCACGTGACAACTCTCATGTAGAACAAAGGTTATCATTTGTTTATTTTATAGTAGGCTGAATTGGTTATTTAAAGCAACACACTGTGTTACAGGACGTTGCATGATTTGCGATAATAACAGTTTAATTAAGCAACTAAGAGAAATCATGATGTTTTGGAATTCCAATGCGAAACCTCTTCCCCATGCATTCATACCAACTATCACTCTACCCTCCTCCACCCCCTCTACCCCCAGTCCCGCTCTCTCCACCCACCCCCACCCACCCCACTCTACCCCACTCCACCCATTGATATATTGCCACATTTAGTGGATGGTCAAGGTTTAATGAATGCTTACCTTGTCGATGTATTTACAGTATTAGCTACAGAGGGGACATTGCATCGCCATCCATTTTGAAATATTAAACAGAGAAGTGAAGACTGAAACAAGAACAGGCCATAAGTGGAGACGATACTAGTAAATTCATACTTAGCATACTTACTTCTGTAACAATCAACCGCTCTCGCTGCCGCATTTCGAATAGGTTCACAGACCATCGTTACAGCCATTTTGGAGGATGAAACTTTTCACAAAATGATGTTTCCCTATTCGTGTGTATCAATCCCCAACAATAGTAACTTTCCCTAAGCACGTCTGTCCTGTGATCAGCTGCAGTTGTGTACATGTATATTGGCGCAAACTCAGAAAGTACTTCAACGAAAGGCACGTATAGTGTATACACATTTCCAAGGTACGTATATATATATATTTGTAACTCAATGGGATATAAGCCTCAGTACAGTGAACTCGGGCAGAACTTGAAAAGATAATCCTCTCAACAACAAAAATATGAAAGTGAAATTGTCTGGGCAAGAAAAGCACAAATCATCAAAAGGATTTGTATAGCTTTGAAATGGGTAGAATTGATCGAGAATACGATCACGTGATTTGAAGAACGCTGCAGACTGCATGCGGAATGCATAATTTTGAATTGTATACGCTCTTAGCATCAGGGGATTTTCGTTGCTGTCGTGTAAAGGATTTTACCTATTACAACTCCTAGTGATGCTACACCGTTGAAAACCATTCTGTGTTATAATAAGCAGGATGCGTAGCATTAAGAGAGGAGGAAGTTTAAAATGAAGATTAAGAGGCGCGAGTTTCTGAGGTATTGCGACACTTCCAATTATTAGATGAGGCTGTATGGTTTAATCCTCGGTCAATTAAAAAAATATAAGTACAAGTTGGTCGGATAGACAATAACAAATAAATGATTTCTAAATGTATAGCTCTATTGTGCTTGCTTGTTATGGGTTTTTTTTTATAAGGGGGGGGGGGTGGAGGGCGTTAAACTGGAGTAGGGTGAAATTGGGTTGTTGTAAACGTATATTGTCTTCTGTTTGCTCCAAGTTTCGCTTAGGTGCAAACTGACAATTCCAACTAGCAATATCTTAACACAAAAACGACTCACTTAGTATACGGTTTGCGGAGTCAGTATACATCTTAACTTTGTATTCGACGCTGTATAGGGGGAATATGTATTACAATTTCAGTCATGAAATCTTCGCGTCCGAGTCGAGTTATAGTTGTGAATACACACACACACACACACATATATATATATATATATATATATAAATATATATATATATATATATATATATATATATATAAATATATATATATATATATATATATATATATATATATATATATATATATATATATATATATATATATATATATATATATATATATATATATATATATATATATATATATATATATACCTGTGTAACCTGGCATCGCACCTCGCAGCCGTGAATGCACAGCAGACGTTACCTCTGATATTTACACTTATGTTTGTTGCTTTGTTTCGTATCTTAGCAACCAATCTAGCACATTGAGTATGCAAGACATAGCTTAGTCCAGGATACATAGCGGATCAAATGCGCGTGAAACAGTCCAGACAAAGGCTGCAGTACTCTGCTCAATATTTTCTTTTAATTTTTAGCTGTCTCATATAGGCCTATGTCATATTCTGAACGGATTATTGCAGAATTTATCCGATACCATGCATGGGAGCAGAAACCGTCTATTTCTCTTGACCCAGATTAAAACAAGTTAAATAGGCGACTATAAAAGTAAATCACCACCAGTCTACAGTGATTATGACTCATGTATTTTCAGCCGATTTTCTCTCTTTTTCTTTCTTCCTTTTCTTGTTTCTTTTAGTGGTAGACATTTAAATAATGCACAATAAATCATGCATACGTCACAGACGACAAGAAATAAGTTAAATGTCTGTCCAATTGAGCTTCTATTTCCCACATCTCCCGAGCAATGAGTCACATCGCCTTGGGCTCAAATCTTCAGACAGGATTTTTTTTTCACGACACCTTTTTAGAGCTTTTGTGTTGTGGACTGGTGTGCAAAATAATACTGCGTCTATCTAAAAAACGATATTTTCAGAGTCGCTGGGGAAATAATATTTTATGTATCATATGCAGTTTATATCGGAAATGTTGATATATAGATTTAATTAAATGCTTTTCATTTTTCTCCCAGTGGTATGTCTTTCATTTCTGCCAAGTTCCTTCAAATGATTAGGCGCCTATCAGTGGTACAACTGATTTGAAATGCTTGTCAAGATGTAGGATGCATACATATATATATATATGTATATATATATATATATATATATATATATATATATATATATATATATATATATATATATACATATATATAGATAGATAGATATAGATACATGGCGTTGTATAGTCTGCGGTACCGTGTGTGTATACGCGTGTGTGTAGATACGGTCCAAAATGTCAACTCTCCATGGCTTGAATAAATTTCGTTTAGGGAATTAATCGTTATAAATTCGCATATAAGATTCAATTTGAAATTATAACACATCAGTGAAGATGGCAGTATCGGCGGAGTTCACTTGAAGTCAGCGAATCTGACGAAATGTATATTGAAAATAGATAATTAGCTGTACAAGAGGGTGGGAAAATATTAATTTTAATATTGATATTAATATAATATAATATAAATATTTATATTAGGTATAGATGAAGACCAAAAGGAAAGATCTGCAACGTCGTGTTAGTCATTGAACAAAAACAAACAACTTTTTATTACACTCTACATCTATCTCTGTAGGAGAATGTAAACAAAGGGCGGTGAGGTGTACCGCAGAATGAGGCTTTTATGCACAAGAAGGTAGTCAGGACGAGAGATAGGAGCTTTACTAGTATGAGCTGGAAAAGTTGTACTTTAATCGGTCCAGGATGCAAAATTTGAGTTGTTATGAAAAACATACCAGGGTAATCTACGGGTATATGCTACTATAGAAACGGACAGTTAACATCAACCGTCTATCAATCCTGCCCACCCCGCTCACCGCAACCCCCCCCCCCACCCCCCACCACCACTTCCATCCCCTGGCCCCATCCGTAAACAAGCATGTACAATCTTCACATATCCTGTGTGTCTATCTGAGTGTTAGCTTGACCAGGGAGTTGTTGTTCCATAACAACTCCCTGGCTTGACCATGTGACAGGATGTGACTATACTGTATATCTTCTTCCAGGAAGCTGTCACCGAGTTCACTATACGGTCAACAAAGTCCATCGTAATGCTGACCAGCTTGAGTAGCCTATACACATACACATTTGCCCCTTCTTTACGCACGGTATATCAGTTAATGTTCAATTTATTTCATATATGTATTATAGACGTTATTTGGGTATTCATATAGTCTTCATAAATAATCCAATAAGAGGATTTTCTGAAATTCACGGGTATAACTTACCGATTTCATTTAAATTTGTATTGAAATCTGAAATTCCCTTCATGAAACAACAACAGAAACGTGTTAATTTAAGCGCCTATACGAGTATACACAGATTACAGAGAAGCAGCTGTAATTGAAATCCTTACATTATCTTCCATTATCCAAACTTGTCTCGACGATCAGAGTTAAAGACCTGAGAAGTTTCATTAATAGCTAATTAGCAAGAAGAAACAAAGTAGTGTTGATTTCTGTTTATATTTATATATTCTCTGTCTAAAGTCTTAATAGTCTCAAAACTGTGTCAATTATTGAGAGCACGAATTGATTTAAACGGCTGAGAGTGTCGGAACGTTATTTTGACATCAACTGTTTTCTTACTTTTAAAGGATTTTGGGCTAAAATACTTGACACTTGCATATATTTATAAACTCGGACACACAATCAGCGTCCATAGCCTAGTTCGTTAGGGTGTCCGCATATAAAGCGGGAGGCCCAGTTTCGGAATCCCGGTGGAGGCTGGATGTGTTTTCCTTGTACTAGGTTTTCCAACTAACTACAATTTCAAATATAGATCTATATATATATATTTATATATATATATATATAGATATATATATACATATTTATATATATATTTATATATATATATATATATATATATATTTATTTATTTATAATGTATATTTCCACCATTTTTGACACCAAAAAAAAACGGTCAGAGGAACACATTCACATTCACACTGGCGTCGTTGCGTATACAATTCATATAGCGTGCTTCTCGAATCCTGTCGACTTTGCAGCATGGGCTATGCTAATAGGCTGAGTTAATCGACTCAGAATCGCTACGTGTATAAACACTCTATGTTTGGCCAGTAAAGATAATTGACAATTCTAATTTAAGTGGTATTCACTACTTGCTTGCTTGTCATTGTTATGGCAACTCCCTTGAATAAGGCCTCATACACACACACACCCACGTGTCTTCTTTTAACATCATGTTTTTATACATTTTACACAATATATTAGTTAATGGCAACAACTGGAATATTAAAATAATTTGTAAATTAACAAACAGCTTCATTAAGTCACATGTTTCAAGTATAAATACGATTAGCGCACGACTTGTACATTGAAACTTAACGTGTGCCTCATGCACTCAAACTTGAACCTTTACAACAATGCTATTTCACACGGAGCAAGATGTGGAATATTATTGGATGAAACCTCCAATTTCAACCATTCACACAGAGGTTACAGTCACTACTATAAACTTTAAAGTTTTGTACCACAGTAAAAACTGGATCTTGCCGATGAATATGATAATTCGGTACTGCATTTAGGTTTACAGTAAGAACTGAGGATATGTGTAATCCCAACAAATGCATTAAACTGGATTTGATGGGGTTACACGTAACCCCAGTTCTTACTGTAATCCTTATAGCACATGCTACTGATTTATAGCACGATCCAGTTTGACTTGTGTACAAAACTTTAAGATTTACAGTGGTTACTGTGTTCTCTGTGAGTATCGGGTGCCAATTGCTACTTTGGCCGGCCATAGCTTTGAACGGTCTGTATGATCCTTCCAACCTACACTATACATGCACCCATATTCGTAACTATACAATTACGTCGTTATTATCTACATATAGGATATTTCATGCCGTGGGTTCCTTAATCCATTGAATTAAACAGACCATATAACAGCGCATTCATATAATCATATCTGTGTAGCATATACAGGTAATATAGTATAGTGCAATTAACCTGTAGTGGGTTTTCGCCCTAAAGGAAAAATTCACGAAAAGACTAACAGATGAGGAGTATATGCATTATGCCCACACAAAAAAACAAAACCCACGCACACACACACACACGCATTTATATATATATATATATATATATATATATATATATATATATATATATATATATATATATATACAGTATATATATATATATATATATATATATACAGTATATATATATATATATATATATATATATATATATATATATATATATATATATATATATATATATATATATATATGTTATATTGTGACTGCTTGCTAGTGCTTCATCGCGTTTCAGATTGTTAGAGATGAACACCTGGTTTCTATTTAGTTTCGTTATATTATAGATTTGACTTTCATTTTGATCTGTTTCATTGGCGAGTACTCCTGTACGATCTCACCCACAAACTCACTGTTTTTTAATATTTCAAAATAATACTGCTGTATTACAGGGGTGGTTTTATAACTGACCGCCAGTCACTGTATATGCTATCAAAAGTTATATCTATAAATAGTGCATGCATAAACAAGTTTTAAATCTCTGGATTTTACTATCAGCTCAGATAAGATCAGGATATCGAAGCAAGAAATCAAATCAACCTGTTCTGCCTGGATTACCTTTCGTCTTATTTTTTCGTTTTCTCTGGATACTTTTTTTTTTTAAAGTGACCGAAAGAATGTGATTAAGAGGAAGACTTTGCTTGGAGGAAAATTAAATATTGGCAGGAGATAGACAAAATAGAGTGGTATATTCTGAAAGAGAAAAAATACCCTCGTAAAAATCTAGGGCAGCGTTAATTGACCGAAATACTTGAGTGAAGCTGGACAGGTACTTGACAAACGTTTTAACCATTGCTGAGGACGGTTAATAGTATTTTCCTGCTACTGGCTTGATGAATTGTGGAGCCGTTAAGTTTATTTGCCAAAGTTTTGCATGACGTTTTACTTACACTAAAACCCTGTATCGATACAATTAAACAAAGACACGAAGGTTGATCAATTCTCGGATGACACGTGATCGCCATGTCTTGTTACTATTTTAGATGTGGTTTAAATAGTGTCAAAACAAAACAAATGGCAGCTACCTTGTCAAAATAATAAGTTTTCAAATGACGCTGTCCATTTTACCATAGGCAGATATTTAAGGAATCACTACCAATCGAGATACTGATAACATGCAGTATCTAAGACACTTAAAGGAAAGATGTCCGTCATCTCTCTGATATCCCGTTGGTTATACGATTTCATGTGGTAATACAGGAGGAATATTGGAAACTATATAGACGCAGTGAAATAGTAAGATTGAGTTTAAATTTACAGGAGCACAAGATTTTGGGTTTACATAAGTTTGGCATAAATGAATGACAAATAACATGCGAGTATGTTATCGCCCATTGGTGGCCTCAATCTATCGTAGGTGTGTGTATCAACAATGACTAAACACAGTGGGGTTTAAAGCTAGCCCCATACTGCACGATGAACATTAATATGCCAATATACATTCCTTCATGATCATAAACAAAATGGCAGCCATCATTTCTCAAACATGACCACATTTCTGTTTGAAGTTCAACCGAGTTCAGGCTGTCCCAAAATGAATTGCAATTATAAAAACAACTTAAAATTGCAAAGAAAAACAGAAACTCGGGAACTGTGAAAACTGGGAAAGTTAAGAACCAAAACCGATCAACAGAGTCATTAAATATGCTCATTAAACGTTATACGAAAACAAAAGGCAAGTTAATGTGCTAGCACGTACACAGCCACAAATGTTAAGTTATTAAGCAATCATGGACTTTGTACGAAGCTTTAGTGTTTGACGACACATCAAAACAAGAAAGGGATATTTGGTTAGTGATAACAAATGCGCGGATGTTCAGGACGTTTTTCACCCAACATTAACATTAACATATATATATATATATATATATAGATATATATATATATAGATATATATATATATATATATATATATATAACATGCAGTATATATATATATATATATAACATGCAGTATATATATAACATGCAGTATATATATAACATGCAGTATATATATATATATATATATATATAACATGCAGTATATATATATATATATATATATATATATATATAACATGCAGTATATATATATATATATATATATATATATATACATATATATATATATATACTGCATGTTATATATATATATATATATATATATATATACATATATATATATATACATATATATATATATGTACATAGAGGTTGTGTGCTTTGGTTTGTGTGTGTCTGTGTCAGGTAGTTACTGCCTATGCAAATCCTATGCAACTGTATAGTACACTGTAAAACTTCACTAAGCATATATAGTGATGGAAGTCTTGTGTTGTAATCTATAGTAACATCGTCATGTAAAGTGTATTTTTACGCATACAGACGGTAACTTGGATTAAGTTAAACAAAGTCTATTCGAAAGCTACGGACAATATACGCTCAAATCGATACCGACATGAAAGTTTTGCCTGGCATTCAATATCTTTTCATATTTCCTCTAAAATTGATTAGCAGCCTTCAACCTGCCCAGAATATTGATCGGTTTTCTTTGCTGGAAGGGATGTCGACTATTCGAATAGACAACTTTCTCTTTAACTTACTCCTTATTGGAGCAATTCTATTCTCCTTGAGGATAGAAACATTATGTTTGATATTTTTATTTTTATTCTAAGAGCGGCCATTTTTATTTATATATTTTTTTTAAATTTATTTGGTAGTTAAAAGAGAATGATGATTTGATGTAAATATGAAAACAAAGTTTACTGAATATATTTTACAAAATTGATGCTCAATGACAACGACAAACATATTTATCATTTTAGCTTTCCTTGTCGTCTCTTCAGCTCATGAAAAATATTCATGCATTAATTTATCTAGTTCAGGAACAGATGAATCTGAGTCTATAACCAACCTCTCCAAAAATGGAGGAGGCATGCCGCCATGTTGTCACGTATTAGTTGAAAACCATGACTATGGTACATGACAATGCACATTTCACCCAATAAAACTGATTTGACTGATTTGCTCGACAAAAATGATTTGGAACGGCCAAAAGCTGAAAGTTGTCTCTTTTTTTGAGGAATTTCTTTTCATAAGATACAAAAAAAAAAAGAAAAAGTAAAAAAAAAATGATCCAATCTTCACCATTTCTGTTTTTTTTTTCTGTTAACCTGGTAACAACAGTATTAAGAATTTGCTGAATGGTACATATCTTCAAGTTTGAAGGAAATTCACAGACAAGTACAGCTGTAACTTTGAAGTGACAAATTCATTTCTATGTTCTTTCAACTTCACTTTGTAATTTGATATTTCGTAATATTGTTTATTAGTTATATTTATATGTTACATCTTGCTGACATCATACCTCACACACTCTTACACGAGTCTTAGCGAAGAGTCTTACCGAAGTGTGTCTTTAAAAGCTACAAGCAAAATTAGTTCTAAACTCGGGTAACTTTCTCTCTATTTGTGACTAAAGTTGTAAGATTTCCCTCTTGGAAAGCAGTGAAATGCACTCCGCAAAAGGAGTGACTAGCATGCAGGACACACTCAATGATTAAAATTGAATTTAAGAATGGACCCGATCAAACACGTACCGTATATACACATAATTATAACTGTACTATATAAATATATATATATATATATATATAGCGGGAGGCCCGTGGTTCGAATCCCGGTGGAGGCTGAAAGTTTTTTCACTGTTCTTGATTTTCCAACTCATTACGATTTTCATTTAGATATATATATATATATATATATATATATATATATATATATATATATATATAGTCTGTTCATAAAGGTACGTACACGGTAACTTACTTTTAGGTTTCGATATTTCCGACATCTTCTTTCCGATATGGTTTTGTATCTATCTGTTGTACTTGAATAAGTTTGTGATTAGTTTTTCTTCTTTCTGTCCAATTTGAACCTATTCCTAATAATCACGTCCGTCGTGCGCGGTCATTACCTCGTGGTGTCATCCTAACATACAGTATACACAGATAAAGTATATAGCCTATGCACACCCTATACAGACGTGTGGTCAAAGAGAGCGATATTCGTAAAAATGAAGCCTATACCGCAACCGGAGCATTCTGTCGATGAGCAATACTTACTAATCATCCACAAAAACAAAAGAGGACTTTGATCGCATTTACATTACCATCCGCATTATAAACAAACCTTGGTAGGTAAACCTTCACCTAGTAGATCCATTATTTACACACTGTTATTCTACTGTGGTGGCACAGTTGACTGATAACAGTGAACCGTAAGTAAGTACATACACGAAAGAGATGCTACCAGATTGTGTAGCGAGTGTAGCGAGAGAAATGAAAACGGAGCGACAATTTTTACTATTGTAAATTTTTTATGAGAAATTATATGTTTGGTAAATGGCTTAAATTGCCAAATACAAAACAAAATAATCACCTTCTTTATTTAGTCAGTTATTTTTTCTTGTTAGGACGCTTAAGCGACCATGAATGTGGGAGAAGCCCGCAAGGTCTTGATTACAACTTTCACGTCGGGTGGCTTCCAATTCAACATTTCAACTCAAATTTGGAATCTTTTCAATTTAGAAAGACGTTTCAGATGAGAAAACCATAGATTGCTCTTGGATGAAAAACCCACTTTACTATGACCCGGTCGCCTTTATCCATGCAATCGGCAACAGCACTTTTCAGAAGTAATGTGCATGAGTTTCATATTTCTGTACTGACCAACTCCTATTTGAATGGAAGGATATGAAGTTCTCGCACACCTTGACAGCAGAAGGATGTAACAGAAACCATCAGTTTAAATATTTTCTATTTCTTCCTTGTCCCAAAGCATAATAAGCTACCCATCATAAGTACACACAATAAAGTTACTGCTAAATTCCAGGCTCTAAATCTACTCTGATGGAGCGTGTTAGTACTTTCCGGTACATAATAAATAACCTAAGTGCAGCAAAAGGGAAACGTTTTGAGAAGAAATCAAACTGCTAAAGGTTTTATACGATACAAATGTTCATGCTGAATAATGTTTTCTAAACCATTGGACTATTCTCAGTTAAATTAGGCCTAGTACTTACAAAACACAGCCCCGTGTATGCATACCAACAGACGACGACGACGAGGTGTTGAGCTAAATATAGTTAACCTTCTGTATCGCGCTCGAGTGTTGTTTGTATTCCTGAGATAAGAGGCCAACCACCCTGGTTTGTTTTGACGGAAGGTTTATAGTCCGTTGAAATAATGTTTACATTTTGTGATTTTTTTCTCGCATCAGATTTCATCGAGTTATCAGGTGTGATATAATTTGCACGTGCAAAATGTTAGATAAACTACATTGCTATATTTAGCCTTGATATGGCTATAAGATATATATATTCTGAGGGTAGGTTAAGATTGCGGTGTAGAATGCAATAAGAATTCGAAGGAACTTGCAGTCGAACTTTAACGTAGATACGAAATTACATGACGGGAAAGTTATTGCAACCGACACTGCGTTTGATACAGATCAATTAAACATAATTAAGTCAGCTTCCAATTATCAGGCAGCATAAATGATATTTCTTTTTAATTCATTGCTAAGTCGCCACAAAGTTGCCCCATATAACAACAAAAAAGCAAAGTGAAACCTTTTGCTGTTATATGGTGACATAACTTTAACTGGTAAGAAACGAAGAACTAAAAAGTGATTATTGCAGAAAATGAAACAGCGTAACTATGCGACGATAACGCAGGCTGGTATCTTCATTAATAACATACAGATTGTAACAGGTATCACTCAATATTTATATCATACAAACTAAACGTTATTTAATCACATACAGAAAGCATCATTTAAGGTCTATATAATTTTAAAAGGCAGTTCCTAAACACTCTGCATAAATTTGACTATATTTCAAAACCGAAGACAACTCATCTTCAACTCATACTGACCTTCCAGTTCGTCATCTGCTTGACTATATAGTCTGCTATTTCTGCTATCCAAGCGTCTTGCGTTAGTGTGCTGGTGGTAGCTTATATTGCTCGTCTCCGTCTCCGACATCTTCAGTACCTCATTTGAGTCTAACATAGACACCTCAGGTACTCTCAATTCAGTTCGCCTCTTTTTCTGTGCTGTTGCCGGGGGTGCTTATCTCGAATATTCATCCACTGAAGATGTCCCTGTAAATGATAGGAAACACGAAATGATGTATGCGTGTATGTATGAATGTATATATATATATATAAATAAATATATATACATATATATATATATATATATATATATATATATGTGTGTGTGTGTGTGTGTGTGTGTATATAGCCATATATATATATATATATATATAGCATCTATATATATAAGGTAATGTATCCTTATGCAAGTACCATCATTACGCTCGCTCTTGACAGTTTCTCCGACAGTGTTGGACCAAGTATATACAACGAGTGTCAATTTCAACGTAAGTGATCTTATAAGGCCGCATTGCTTCTGGAAAATATTAACTCAAATACAAGTTTGTGATGACACTGAGAGTCAAGGCAAATTAATTGAAATGGAAGGGCATATAGTATCGTTTATTACTCTCTGATGTAGCCTCTGATGTAGTACTTAGATATGCACACAAACACTTATGTGTGTGTATATATATATATATATACATATATATATATATATATATATATATATATATATATATATATTATATATATATATTATATATATATATATATATATATATATATATATATATATATATATATATATATATATATATATATAATTGGGTAAAATGTAGTCCAGACATTACTGCATACCGTATATTTCTATACTATTGGTTTTACCTAGAGTCACTAATATTTCAAAAAGGCATGATATTTTTTTCTAGACTTGTATACGCTGGAATGAAAGACATCGCATTCAATGCTTACATAAACTCTGACAACAAATACACTCAAATTAAAACTGAGGGACACTGACACATGCTCTGACGGGGTTTCATGTGTCTGTGACAAATCTCAGAAAATGGAAGGTTATCCGTGGTTAACTGGTTACCGTATGTTCTATGTAATATATGTATATATGTATTGATGGTAGTCTTGTATTCTTAAATCAACTTTCTCAAACTGTAATATGTTGCTAGACGGAAGTTACTCTCCATACATGCAAGCTATCTCTTAACTGCTATCAAGTACCGGATTTAGGCTCTGTAAGAAGAATGCACAGTATTTTGACAATTTATTGATTGCATACTTTGAAGAAAATTTTCGTTTCCAGTAATACAGTGTCCTTCAAGCGCATCGAACACGGTTCAGTATAGTCTGAAAGAGATTTTCGTCGTTTTGTTATTGTGCATAGCAACCAAGCGTTTAATAGAAACCAAACTGTAGGAGAAATACTTGCATGGAGAGAAAATGTTTACTTCACATATGATATCTTATAGTTGCTCCACTGGCACATAAAATATTGGTAATCTAAACAAATCAATTTGATGAATTTCCGGTTATGTGGCGGTGGATACAATAGCGAAGCCGAACAAATCAAGCAACCACAATATACTGCTTGTCTTTGGCAGTTCTAACTAAAGGTTAAATTGAATGTTTGTATGACCCATGACTACGACACTGTGTCTCCTGTTCGTTCTGTTCTTGACTTTGAAATAGCTTACACAGAAGGCTGGATTTTATCCTAGTACTGTTAATGAGTCAGCGATCTAGTTTGATAAAGAATCGTATTGTTCACACGACTTGAAGATAGCATACACAAAATTATCATTTGTACGACGTGACTCTTACACAGCTATGGGCAAACAATAAACGCAGGTTAGTCTCGTGTCAGTCTCCAGTTTGATTCTGACAAACAGCTCACCACCAGTTATGTGAAACTTACTACCATTTCAATAACTCTAGTTTCGCGCTCATAAAAACCTGCAGCTGCATTCTGAATGGCTTCTTTTAACCATGGAGGTCTGTTTTACCTCCATGTTTTATCATACCATATTTGGGCCTATACTGTTTACCAGAGCTAGTGTGTTTAAGGCTATGGAGCAGCTCACACTAAAGTATGTTTTCTTTCTTCCTATAGACTAAGACACATTATGACTCACTGGACATTAAGATGACGTAGCAGTCGTTTCAATGACAAGTTTAATGGACTTTTGATTATCATTTGACAGTAGTAAAACATCAACAGTGTGAAGTTTTCATCGTCCATATTCTAGAATGCGATGTTCTCTTTAGCAACATAAATATTCACCAATGCTCAGGCGCGGCGGAACGGGAAAATTATTGGGGGGGCTAATATGTGGAGACTATCTAAGCGGAGCGCCACCATCGGTTGGCGCGGAGCGTACAAGAAAATTTTGGGTTTTTCAAACCCCCCAAATGGCCGGAAACGGCACTTCCCGAGTGTTTTATGCTGCGAATACCTAGCCCTAAAACATGGATCTCAAGCCTGCAATTTCTCAGATTGCACGTAAAAATCTGTGAAAACAATATTCGATGGTGTTTTAAGAGAGTAGCTATTACTCGACGTGTACTCGCAAAGTCGTTTCTGAGTGTAGTAAATTACTACTTGCAATTAAATGCAATAATTACAAGGGCGTCGGAAGCTATTTTTGATTAGTACGGTGGTTCAGAGTGTGGCCAACTATCATAATTATCGGGGTCGTTTGGTAGGTCAAACTACGCTACGCGCCACCATGGTTGGCGCGTAGCGTAATGGAGAAAATTTGGAAAATATGCCTCCCAGATTGCAGGAAATGGCACTTCCCGAGCTTGAAAACAAGACCCCTGCCATGCCAGAGTAGTGACATTTAGCCTACTTGCCGTCATCATTATTGAAAATTATTGAAACATATACCTCCGAGATTTTTTTTTCCTCCATTTTTTAGTCCTACTATTTTTTTTTTTTTTTTTGCGTCGTGAATATTGGTCCGGCGTTCGCCGGACCTGCCCGTACCGGCTCCGACGCCCCTGAATTAAATGAATGTCGTAAGAAAAAACAGAAAGCATTTCTTAATGTCAACAAATGGGTAATTCCAAAACCATGTGCAGTTGCCAACAAATTTCTATGACCTAGCACTGCCATCATGTCATGAATGCATGTACCCTATACAGTACAGGTGAAATGCTAATATTGTGTTTTTGTTCGTTTAATAATTGATTGAGTTTAAACATAAAGCCATGTTCCAAGCCTTGCGTGTACTCGTAGTGTAAACGCAAATGTTGATGAGTGTAGCGTTTAGCTCATTACCCTCTTATTTAAAACACTATATGAGGCATGATACAGATAATCAATAATCATATTTAATTATTACAACCTATATAGTATACGTGTGCATCGGACAGATCGACAAGTATGCATTAAAAAATAGGCAGATGCACGTTTCGGAGCCTTGGTAAATATTGGGGGGGCTTATCATGCATTTGCCCCCTCAACTTTTTCATTGGGGGGGCTGAGCCCCCCAAGCCCCCCCGGTTCCGCCGCCACTGCCAATGCTCAACAACTAGAACGTTTAGTCAGGCCTAACGTGAGGGACAGGGGGTCACCTAGGGAAATATTCGATAAAGAATAGTGTATCCTAAATTTTAATAATATATATCTTAGGAAGAATAAAAAGACGAAGGAAGGAGGCGTTGCCATGGCTCTCTACGCGACTGCGTACTGTCATGTCTTTGTTACAATACAGTTTCTTTGTTGTCCATAACATCATGACACTCTTCTTTGGTATTTTGAATTGAATCTGAAGAATATGTTTACCAACCCAAACTTAAGGCGTATTGTAAATAAGTATTTGCAATTAAATTGTGCAGATTTCAATTGACATTTCAGAACGCGTTTGTATTTGAAACATTGTTCTTCAGCAATTGATTAACATTATATGCAGCTCTGGTGGAATAGACTGTGTGGATCAAAGGATGCGTTTAGTTGCAAAAGCAATCAACATTTTGAAAAATTGGCCGATAAAAACCTAACAGTTATTAAGGTCTATAATACATTTAGTGAACTGCACATATCTACAATGTAGATAATTAGCCACAAAAGGTGAAATATCTAGCAAGGACTACATGGACCACATGTTCGGAGCAGGAGGAAGTGGGACCACATATAACCGCATGCAACCTCGTAACATACAATGCACGAAAGATTACAAAATGAATGTAGTCCTGATCTTCGGGGCAGGCTAATAGCCTCAGCGTCAACTAGAGGGCCCGGTGAATAAGGGATAAAGAATAATGTATGGCTGTCATGATATACTTAAGGAAAAATGAAGACTGCAAAAAGGAAATTGGTGACACTGTTCGAACCTGCCTCTCAACCTATAACCCCCCCCCCCCCCGAGTGTATGGGCTTAGGCCTATATAAGACTATTGATGCAACAGAAAAATAGGTCCTACACTGATACAGAGATTTTTTACAAATATTACTAGGCTGTATCATCATAACGTTCTGCATTTGCCTTGAACATGAATTATAAAGGTTACCTCCATACTCTGAAAGTCAATGAACTTTCTGTGTTTATTCGATTAGTGGTCATTGATCCTTAATAACTTTGCACTGACAACGTATTAAACATCCCCTTTGCTCTAATGTGATACGACCACATGTCGACTAACCAGCACTCTCGCACAGTACAACCCAACATTTTTGCGGTAGGCAGATCGATGGTAAAAACATTCAATCCTGGAAAAGACGTAAATAAACTAGGCTAGCTAACGTTCAGCAATTTACCTGAAACATGAATTATTAGGGTTACCTCCATACTCACAAATTCAATGCACTTTCTGTGTTTATTCGATTAGGGGCATTGCTCCTTAATCACTTAGCACAACGTATTAACAGCTGTATTGCTCTATTGCGATGCGACCATACATCGATTTACCAATACTTTCTCACAGTATAACCCAACATTTTGCGGTAGGCAGATCGATGGTAAACGCAGTCAATCCTGAATAGACTTTAATAAACTGAGGCTATGCTTTAGGACCCCTAGCGTGATATATGTGTCGAAAATATAAATTGAATATGCCTAGCCTTTCCCATGACATCAGAAATGCACTTCACGAGTTGTTTTGACTCGCCAGCAGTAGGCTAATTGATTCCTTAATCACTTAGCACAAGGTATGAAACATCTCCAGTACTCTAATGCTATATACGACCACGCATTGAGAAACCTATTGTAACAGTTGCGCGAAATCCTGCGTGACATCTGCAGTTACGCATTAGGGAATTTCAGAGTGACTGTTATTCCGTTAATAAGTGGCTTTCACAGTTGATGATTTCGAAGGTGTCATCACTTATCCGGCTTATTTGAATTCTGATCTGCCATAAAGAGAAATGAGGAGTATGTTCCGAGAACGTAATAACGAGATATTAAAATGAATGTAAAGGCTTATTATCCAAAAAGAGTGAAAATCTGGAACCACTTTATCTGTTTCGCATGTTAATGATAACAGCAATAAATGTCCTCTTTCATTATACCCAAGCATACATCTTAGAAAAAGCCAAAACAATTGCAATATGCAAAGAGTAGCCTAATTACTATATTCCTACGTATGGGTGATGCTTTTCTCTATGTTGATGCTCGACTGACGGTTAATTTAGGGCATTTGGCCGATGAGGCTACGCAGGGCATTTGATATGACATAAAAACCATGTCTTTATCGTTACGTTATAGTACTTCCTAAGTCCCGAATATGGCGTACTATGTTAGTGTATTACATAGCCTATAACCAAAGCCTATCACACGGTGACATGAACAGGCTTTAAAAGTTTAAGCCCAAATTGCAACTGATTTAAATCACCTAATTAGGTAGGAACATGAACCTTCACGCGGAAGGACGCCCAGAACCCCCGGGAGGGTGGTCTAATATTATTATTCCCCTACTAAACGTTTTACCACCGTTTGAAGATGGAGGCGGGGACCTTCCACCCGTCCCTCCCGCCCCCCACCCCTTCCTAATTCCTTGCGCACGCCACTGCCGAGAACCAAATTTCGTTCTATAAGGGTTTTAATCGGGGAAGAGAAAACAAACTCTAAAGAAATGGGTGGTGAGGAAAATGTAGAAATAAGTTATGAATGAATCACGGATATAGGATGTTTTGTTTCTTTTAGATAGAGAACAGAATATGAGAAAAGAATTGACGAATAAGCAATTAGTAGACTTAAACAAAACGCTGACGTTATAATGACGATTAAGTTAAGGAGTATTCCAACCAAAGAGGAAATAAGGTGACATAGAATAAATATAGAACATGAACAATTTGTGATTCTGTCATATCAATATTGTAGCTAAGGATTCCTTGTTGCATTATAACACAAAAGTCATATGTACGTTTGAGTGCTTTTCAAGCACATATTTCTTTTATTTCCTGTAAACGTTCATATGCATATATGAGACTGAATTAGCTAGGGACTCGTTAAGCTTTTAACTACCAGGAAAGGAGGAAACAAACTTTCCAATGTATTATTCTTTACGAGTTTTACTACACTTTATACACATCGCAAACCATAGTACTTAAAGCACATCATAAAACACAAGCACGTGATCGAAATGACACAAACTGAAACTGAAAAAAGGAGGAAAAGGACAATCAACCCAGAGTTAAATTGTGTCGAAGTTGATTGAGTTAATAAACATTGATAAGTACTAGTGTAACCGTCGGTTAGATATAATCAATACTATATGACATTACAAGCCTTCAGATACAATACTAGCTAAGTATAGGCAGGCTATATCACAGTTACTCGGTGGTATCTAATCCATTGCAAACATGGTTTGGCCCTTATTTTCCCTAAATTTTACATGCGAATCATAAATTGGGAATAAATAATCACACGCGAATTGTTCTTCACTAGCTTGGCAACAGCGCATTCCCTCGACACATATTTTCTCACCCCCCCCCCCCTTCCCCTCTTTACACCGTCCTATTGTACACACACCAAAGGTAATTCTACATCCGTACTCTAACTATTGTACTTTGAACTTAGACAAGTCTGCTCTCTACCAGCCCCCGCCCCCCCCACCCCCACCCCCCGCAACCGTAACAAAGGGGTATCAACACAACAAGTTGCTGAATATGATATTCACAAAGCAACGCTACTTAACATATTGTGCTATCAATGTTTTCATCTATTGTTTTCTGTTGACGTCACGTGATTTCTGCACGAGATGTAATAAGAGGTATAGGCTCAGCAGATGAGATTTTTTTACACAGAAATGTTAACCATAAAGTGCACCTCAGTGTACATCGGGATTTAAAGTGTTTTCAAGCAAGTTTGTTATAACGTTTTAATTTAATTAACCACAAAAAAAATCTGATTTATTGACGTTTTTAAATCAAATATTCCCTCATTTGTTTTTCAATTTTCACGTATACAACATCATTTGCATTCTTTGAAATGTTTTACCAAACGATTATAAGTTTTAAAGGTTATACATGTTACATTTTTTATTTATCCAAAACGAACTCTCCTTTAACTCCGAAATCATGAAAACAATTAATTTAACCTATCACTTAATAAAAATGAAAATAAATCAAACATTCATTAGGCCTCATTCGTCTGCTCTGATCTCAATTATGTCTATAGTGGTATGCTGTACTTTATCCACGCTATAGGTCTACTTGTAATTAAATAGACACCTGGTTAAATATCCAGTTTATCACTGCAAGCACGTTCGTATATACAGTATGTAAATAAATTATTCATTTCAAGGTCATATCACTATAGCTAGTACATTACACAACTGGTTAAGGATGCATTATTTGTAATGTCTGTAAAGTTCTGTAAATTGATTAGATTGATATTATTTATATACAATTTCACACTTTTAGATATTAACAAAACAGCAGTAGCCCATACGTAACATAATTAAGACTTTGGGGGCAAATGAATAAGAATGTGGTCGATGACATGCAGTAAGTGTTTAGTTTCAATATACGTGTATAACATATATATAACACATGTATAACATATAATATATACATAACACATATATAATATGTGTTTTTTCTTTGTATTACCTGATATTATTGAATTCGCGTTCTAGCCACCCGAATAAATAACAGAATATTTCTTTTCAAATGCCACGGACACTGACAAAAGTCAATATGATGAGAATTATCCACAAACGAATTCAGCGTTTCACAACATTATCCGTGAAAGTATCTCTCCGAGCATCCCGGGAGAAAGACTAACGCACATACAGACATACAGACTACATAGACCATGACGGAACAAAACAAATGAGTATCCTTATAGAAAGACTATAGCCTAACCATCCTGATACAATTTAGGCAGATTAATATTATTACGTAGTATTTCCTTTCCCACTGGACACATATATTCCCGGACGTCAGGCCATATACCGCAACGCCGATCCGTTTTGGCCTCATCCAAGGCTTTTAACTTGGCTGACACTCTTTAATCAAATTCGTTTCCTCGATTTCATTTCCCTGTTTGTTTTTTTATTTGTATGTGGGGGTGTGTTTTCTGAAATTCAACTATGTCCGTATTTGTCAATGTCCGAGAAACACAATCAAATTAACCCTGATCAACTGGAACAATTTTTGTATAGCTTGCCAGTTTGTCAGATGTGTACTTTAACGTATAGGTCACCTCTATATATTCCACAGTACATATAGACGTGTGGAAATGAGGTTAAAGGGACACACGTGAAAGCGATAGTGTCAACACCTAAGTGTTTTTGCACATCGGCGGATATAAGCTTACAGATAATGTTTATATATACAGGAGAAACATTGCACGGCTAACACAACTAACGTACAGCTATATATATATATATATAGTCTAGATAGACAGACAAGGCTTGACTATATAAATATTTTGAGAATTAACATCTATTAAGAAATTCCTGATTCGTTTGCCTAGTACTATATTCACCCACTGATGCTGAGATAGGAGGGGGGGGGTGGTCTTTATATAGTTGTTGTGTTAATGATTATGAACACAGCCCTTATATATAGACTAAACCACATGACAATCACCTGCATGTGTTTGCCGTTATGAGTTGTTTCTGGTTCATACAACGAATAAACTCCTCGTTTAATCACATTTATTTTCTATGTCAAGTATCATTAATTTAGATAATAGCTACCAGTAGACTGATTAGTTATTATCATAGCGACATTCACCGCAAAAAAAGACATACTGCATACACAACAGTGCTGCAGAACTGAGGAATTGATTATATACGTTAGGTTATCGATGTAGCACTCGTCAATATTTTTGTTAGAGTCAGTAAAGTATCATGAACTTCAGCCTCGCAGAATAATAGTCTTGAAGGTCATCAGTATTAGCCTAAAATATGCTAGAAAGTCAATTTGTGGTCAGCCATGAACAAACATGTTACTACCACCCTCAGGTTTTTGCACACGGAACTATTGTTATTGTCTAATCTTAACCAAAGGTGAACATGTTTGATGTCATACATGCACGTGTAATGACAATTTGGTTATGTTGATGTTGTTTTTCCCCCTTTAAGATGTACATAGTAACGTCAAGTATCTTCTTCAAAATTTGGATACATTAACATATCAATAGATTGCGGTCATTGTAGGTATTGTTAACGTCACATCCCCCCTGGAGAAATGGTGAAACCCTAGCCAATCCAAGTTCATAACAATAAAGTACAATTATAAAGGCAACTCTCAGTGTATGCAGCTACGACATCACACTTTATGTTTGCTTCAAGTTCACATATATGGTACAAAGTATGTTAATTTCAACTATCCATATCTTGAAAACTCAATGTAAGATTTGTATGCAAATTTCACCAGCTTATAAGCCAATGTGTTCTAATTTAGCTGCGTAAAACATGTTTATCATCTGGACTATCTTTGGAAGCTGATGTGATAATTAAAGGGTGAGTGTGATTTGCTTGATTTGGTGATTTGAAGTCAGATGTTGGTAATAAACACACTGTCTTCGTCAGTAGAATAAATATACTGACAAAATGTTCTTACTTTCTATTGGCTATCGCACAGTAATATGTAGATTTGTTTGAAAGATATGATCAATAGCTTCAAAATAATAAATAAAGATGAATTATAATAATGAACAGTAAAATTATCTTAAGATCGGATGATCGACTATCCCTTTAAGATCAAGCTGACTGTAACGTGAACTTCCTGCATTTGGCTTAACAACATTGAACGTAATTAAAAGAGGAGGAAAGTTCACCTTATATTAGTTGCCATTATACAAAGGCACATTGTTTTTTTGTTTTTTTGTTTTTCATGGTAGTTAAACATGTGATATGGACAAGGAACTAGAAGAAGGTTATTTGTGTTATTGTCATTAGCATATACATTGTGAAGCAATGCACTATATATATCGTAGACGTGTCAAAGGGATATTCACATCCCACGCAGGATTGCTACACACTCGAAGTGCCCCTTTAAGTAACTACGTCGTTAGTGGTTCGTTAACAAAAAGTACCCACATTTGTATCTTTAAAGAAATATACATTGCGGTTTAGATATGGTTCAGTCGTTGACCTCCTAATTGACGCATGCTGACAAAATTATGAAGTAACTTGAAATAACATTCTTACGAACAGGAAGTTGTGAATGTTTTTCCTTGAATTCCTTGCTGTAAAAATATGTTTATAATAAAAAAAATTGTCCTCGCATGGAAGATTCTTAAATTAATGTTCTTATAACCATATCGCCTATACCACGTGAGCTTCAGTTGTTCTCCGTGAGAAATTTGTACTGCGGTATATTCATCAGCGGGAGAGAGCAAACTGTGGGATTGGGATATAAATCTCCATTTTGAGTTTGCTTGTAATATTCCACTCAAGCCATGTTTGGAATAGTTTAGTCTGATTAAACATATCTATAACTTAACTAGCGATCATTGTAGTTACAACCGCTTGGCTATACTCTTTGCAATCATATAATCAAGTTCTTGCATGTTTTATCAAATGCTAACAATTGTGGGTTCCACAAATTAAACGTGTATATATATATATATAAATAAATATGTATATATATATATATATATATATATATATATATATATATATATATATATATATATATATATATATATATATATATATATATATATATATATATATATATATATATATATATATATATATATATATATATATATATATATATATATATATATATACAGTAAAAGCAATTTTTTCTACATTTGCATGTGTATGTCCTTGAAGTTTATGCCTAATTTCATTGTTTCCGATGCGAACGATAGTTTTAGTAGAATGAAGCAGCAGAAGATGTTCCTATATATCTCAATTAACCCTTCCCAGTGATGATTAAGTATATGTCACCGTAAGATGATTACAAATGTAAGGCAACGTTTACCTTTTAACCTTCGCTGAGTAAGCAGATTAAATTGACCATGCATGTAGGAAACAATATAGAAATCTATATTCAAATGAGAGGTATATATATAATGGGAGAGATGACCTTACAACCACGCCCTTCGTGGGACGTTTGACCTTGTTAAAGTATTTCTTGATCTGATCAATTATTTATTAGTTTCCAAACTAGTATTATTCTATCTTTTTCACGTTTCAAGTTTTTCTCGTCATTTAATCAGCTATATATCAATTCCACAAATGCATTTTATACTTACATTAGGCCTTAATACGTTCATTATGATGTCACTTTCTGTCTGTAAATTACCTATATTATCGTCACAAGAATATATCACTATAAGCATTTAAACTGATTTATGAGGACTGTTTTCCTGACGGCAAAATTTCGCCTTTATCAACGGACACTTGATCAAGCATGCACACTGACTGCGCTCAAAGAGTGATATATGCCTATATATACACACTTAACAGTACACACTCAATGCTATCTTCTGCTGATAGCAAACGTGTTTCTTAACCTGCCATAAATTTAAATGATTTGTTGTTCGTTGACTCGTCTGCCGTCGTTCACCATTCTCTGTCTATACTTTCCAGTGAGCTTGTGAAATATTTCAAACATAACTTACCTTTTAACCAACGCAGCACTAGCTTCCATCTTTATTCACCACTCCATAGCGTTTTTAATCTCTGTTGAACGTACAGCCTACTGTATGATTTTTCGTACAATAAATACACCAAATACGGTGAAGATACGCTATTTGTTCTGTTCAGCGACTTCTCAGCGACAATGTGCAGACAGGAAGCCTAGAGCACCGCGGGAGTCGAGTAAATACATCTGTCGTAAAGGTGTAGGTTGCGCTACATGCTCTTAATTATGATAAGTCGAGCGCTAGCTATAGTATAGGCTCTATGCTTTGTGCTGTGCGTGTACCAAAATTGCAACTTACTGCCCGTATGGATTATCACCAGTCGTCTACGGATGCCTTCATACACCATTTATTTAATCTGTAAGGACTTTAATTAAATGTTCGAGCAGTGTGTGGTTTTGTAAACAGGTATGTGCCTTCAATAAAACTATATCTGATATAAGCTGGAAACAAATGGTTTGAGTTTGATTAATTTGTAAACTTGGAATTTAAATGCTTTGAAATAAAAATGTACGTACGTGTGTGTGTGTGTGTGTGTTTATGCGGCACAAGGCCACAGGAATTTGTTTTTGGGGGGATTGATGACTGAAGTGACCGATAATTTAGGACGGAACTATTTTATTTGATCTCCGGAGACGGTCCATTAAAGAGAGATTTTTTGAAGACACGTTTGTGGTATAACATGACTATGTGTAGGCTTGTTTACATAGCCTACCATTATGCTTTACCAATGTCGTTAAAATGGAACAATTAATTTAATTTATTATTAACCGATATCCTTCTCTGACGTGACCAATGAATCAGTTCGAGTATTGCCATCTCTAAATTATCTCTGTAAAACGCAAACACGTGTATAAATCACGCGTTGGTGCGAATAGTGTAACAGCTGTGGAATTATGTTAAATATTTCCCCACTATATCCGTCAGTATACAAATAATAAATGGTTATGAATGCAATAGTGCAAATATTTCATAAGTTGAAAGATGTAATTTGTTCCATTCAACGAGGCGAAGCCGAGTTGAATGGCCGAGTTGAATGGAACAAATTACATCTTTCAACGAATGAAATATTTGCACTATTGCACGAATGGAAACAATTCATTATTTGTTTTATACAACACCTTCAAATTTGGATATAATTGGATGTAAAATGCACTCATGCAACAGATTGTTTTGAACAGACAGGTTTCTCTACTCTCTTACCATTGAAAAAAGTGCTATCAAAAAAGTATAACACATGGTTCTATTTCAGAGAGTGCAATAGAGCGGATTTTGCACGCAATCGACGAGTATATTGACCAATCAAATGGCCGGAATATAATTAGGTGTTGTATAATATTTGATAACGTTACAAGGAAGTAATGGGTAAATTTCATCTGACGCAATGAATACACTACTTGTGAAATCATGGGGGACATTAAACACACTTGATTACCTGTGAGCACGATCAGTGGAACTAAAATATCTTCATTTCCATTTCCCTAATCTTATTGGAACTTTTGTCCGTCCTTTCACTTTAAAGGAACACATCGTTGATTTTACGAATAACAAAGAGATATATCGTTGATGCAACATTTTTTGTTGAATATCCAACCAAAAAAAGTTGAGTAAAACTTACTGGTGATGACGGTAAGAAGAAATCAACATATAGTTATGCAATTAATTTAAACAACTTATAGGAAATGGACCCATGAAGGAAAGGCATACCTTACATGAAATATATTTGGTCGCCCTCAATTGAGCTTCTTTGAAAGGGAATAAAGACTCGCGCACAAAGAAACGTCTGATGCCGGTAATCTGACCTAGTTTCGAATGAGGTGTAACAGAAGTGTTAGACACCACCATCGATCCCAGAAAATAC